>NC_064619.1:402618918-402940841 GCF_023898315.1 Schistocerca nitens | reverse complement strand
AACGTCTGCTAGCTGCTTGACCCTGCATGTAATATTTATTTAACTTTTGTCAAATATAGATTCACATTTGCTTTTGATACGTCCTACACTCAAAGAAGAGCTATTGAGCTTTACCTTAGTGTATTTGGGATTCACATCACTTCTCAAACACTTTGTGCCGAAAATAATTTTCATTTGATTAACCATTATTTTCCTTCTGAAAATGTAAATCAGTTTGGCCACCTGAATAGCGAAGAATGGCAGTGTTATGAATTTATGTACATGCTGGTTTTGTAACCCATTTTTATTTCATATTTAGTTACGTGATTTACTTTAACCAGTATCAGAATATTGGATTAAAGAGATCATTTTGCGTTTAGTCAGTTCCCCATCAGTGACTTACCCAGCATTTTGCGGACTACACATAGAGTTTTTTAAGTTTTGGAAACATATGATAGGTAGGATGGGGCAAGTCGGGACTGTATGAAGAAGAATCGAAGACAGTGAATCCAAGGCGTCAGATTGTTGCGTATGTCGCACCGCTTTTGTTTGGTCTGGCATTGTTAATGGCTTGGTTCAAATGGCTCTGAGCACTATGGGACTTAACTGCTGTGGTCATCAGTCCCATAGATCTTAGAACTACTTAAACCTAACTAACCTAAGGACATCACACACATCTATGCCCGAGGCAGGATTCGAACCTGCGACCGTAGCGGTCGCGCGGTTCCAGACTGTAGCGACCAGAACCGCTCGGCCACTTCGGCCGGCCTCTGGCATTGTTATTTTGAAGGAGAGTGTATTCCATGTGTAGAGGAACTCTTCAAATTCGAAACTGTGTTACAGCTTTGTTTTTATCGCTTCAACACAAAAAAAAAAAATGGCTCTGAGCACTATGGGACTCAACTGCTGAGGTCATTAGTCCCCTAGAACTTAGAACTACTTAAACCTAACTAACCTAAGGACATCACATACATCCATGCCCGAGGCAGGATTCGAACCTGCGACCGTAGCGGTCTCGCGGTTCCAGACTGTAGCGCCAGAACCGCTCGGCCACCAGCGGCCGGCTCTTCAACACAGATACGTTACATACCGCCATGTTACATGCAACAATTCGAAGCCCTCTTGCGGCAGACGGCTGCAAATATGTGTCCATGAATGATAAAGATGTAGAATGATAATATGTTTGTTTTATTTAAAAAGCTTTAAGGGTTTTCACATAAGAAATTCGGAGACATTAGTTTTCAGCTCCTCTCGTAATTTTGTAATCGTTTACCATCAACAACTTCACCGTTAAAGTAGCATCATCAGCAAACAATATTATGGCACTGCTGATCCTATTTGTTGAATCGTTTGTGTACATCGACGGCATAGAAGTCGTATCCTGTAGTATTGGGCCACAGATGATGTTTAATTTGGTTGGAAGTTCTTCATCCAATAGCATGTACAGGCTTCTGTCAAATATTTATCGAACAAGTCACATCTGTGCAAAGACGCTTCATATGGTAGCATACAGATTCACAGACGTAATGCGGTACAGTGTACAACGAATTGTAAATAATGCTGTAAAGGGAAAATAATATGACAATTTCTTTTTACTTTTAAAATATTAGCTAATAACTGCTTATTTCTCGTCGTTTTTACAGAGCTTCATGACAGGCTTGTCTCGGGCTTGTGTCATTTTCAAGTGTTCCTGTTGTCACTGCTCTTAGATACTATTTTATTCTACGTCTGTGAAACACAACTATGAGATTTTTATCTTATATTATACCGTACGTTCTTACCTCTACATGGAGTGACGTCCACAATACATCTTAGACCGTAATTTATTTTATTTAGTACGTTGTTAGTATAGGTCCCGTATTTACCTTCTATCATTTTTTTTTTACGTATCGTTCCGTTGCTGCATTATGTTTGCAAGTAAATTATATCTTATGTAGTCAGAGATATTATTTTGCCAGAGATATTTTGCATTATGTAGATGTCTGAACTATTGTTTTTTATATCGTGTTGCGTTCATCTCTTTTCTTTTTTTGTTCTGTTTATGAGGTTTTCCAGATTATTTGTATGTTTGAGGCCCATTTGTTCGTTGGGATGTCATTTGCATATACAGGGTGAGTCACCTAACATTACCGCTGGATATATTTCGTAAACCACATCAAATACTGACGAATCGATTCCACAGACCGAACGTGAGGAGAGGGGCTAGTGTAATTGGTTAATACAAACCATAAAAAAATGCACGGAAGTATGTTTTTTAACACAAACCTACGTAATTTTAAATGGAACCCCGTTAGTTTTGTTAGCACATCTGAACATATAAACAAATACGTAATCACTGCCGTTCGTTGCATTGTAAAATGTTAATTACATCCGGAGATATTGTAACCTAAAGTTGACGCTAAAGTACCACTCCTCCGCTGTTCGATCGTGTGTATCGGATAGCACCGAATTACGTAGGGATCCAAAGGGAACGGTGATGGACCTTAGGTACAGAAGAGACTGGAACAGCGCATTACGTCCACATGCTAATACCTTTTTATTGGTTTTTTTCACTGACGCACATGTACATTCAAAAATGGTTCAAATGGCTCTGAGCACTATGGGACTCAACTGATGTGGTCATAAGTCCCCTAGAACTTAGAACTACTTAAACCTAACTAACCTAAGGACAGCACACAACACCCAGCCATCACGAGGCAGAGAAAATCCCTGACCCCGCCGGGAATCGAACCCGGGAACCCGGGCGTGGGAAGCGAGAATGCTACCGCACGACCACGAGATGCGGGCACATGTACATTACCATGAGGGGTGAGGTACACGTAAACACGTGGTTTCCGTTTTCAATTACGGAGTGGAATAGAGTGTGTCCCGACATCTCAGGCCAATAGATGTTCAATGTGGTCGCCATCATTTGCTGCACACTACTGCAATCTCTGTCGTACACGCCGCAGTACATCTGGTGTAATGTCGCCGCAGGCTGCCACAATACGTTGTTTCATATCCTCCGGGGTTGTAGGCACATCACGGTACACATTCTCCTTTAACGTACCCCACAGAAAGAAGTCCTGAGGCGTAAGATCAGGAGAGCGGGCTGGCCAATTTATGCGTCCTCTACGTCCTATGAAACTCCCGTCGAACATCCTGCCAAGGGTCAGCCTAGTGTTAATTGCGGAATGTGCAGGTGCACCATCATGCTGATACCACATACGTCGACGCGTTTCCAGTGGGACATTTTCGAGCAACGTTGGCAGATCATTCTGTAGAAACGCGATGTATGTTGCAGCGGTTTGGGTCCCTGCAATGAAGTGAGGACCAATGAGGTGGTCGCCAATGATTCCGCACCATACATTTACAGTCCACGGTCGCTGTCGCCCTACCTGTCTGAGCCAGCGAGGATTGTCCACGGAGCAGTAATGCATGTTCCGTAGATTCACTGCCCCGTGGTTTGTGAAACCCACTTCATCGGTAAACAGGTTGAACTGCAACGCATTCTCTGTTAATGCCCATTGACAGAAATGCACTCGATGATTAATGTCATCACCATGTAATTGCTGATGTAGCGACACATGAAAGGTGTGAAAGCGGTGACGATGCAGTATGCGCATGACACTACTTTGACTCAGTCCATCGGCTCTGGGAATGTCCCGTGTACTAATGTGTGGGTTCATGGCAACAGCAGCTAACACACCAGCTGCACCCGCTTATCCTGTGACGGGCCTGTTACGGACCCGTTTGCGTGCTACGACCATACCTGTTGCATACAGTTGGCGGTAGATGTTTTGCAATGTGCGGCACGTTGGATGCTCTCTGTCCGGGTACCGTTCTGCATACACCCTGCAGGCTTCAGCTGCATTTCGTCGACACTCGCCATAGATGAGTATCATCTCCGCCTTTTCAGCGTTCGAATACACCATGGCCACAGTTCCTACAACACTACAATATCACAGACGTCTGGTAACACGGTGTACTACAGTTGGTCTGCGTGCGGAGACGAATGCAGAATAACAATAGCAGCAAGCGCTACATGCGGACACTGCGACAGCTAGACCAAACCACAACAGTGCACTACAGCCACACTCGTAAACACGGTCGTCATCGTAAACAGGTCCCTGCAGATGCTGCACGCCGACCGTGGCCCGTGTTTGTTACAACACGCAACTGAATGTCGGAGGTTTCAAGCGTCAACTTTAGATTACAATATCTCCGGATGTAATTAACATTTTACAATGCAACAAACGGCACTGATTACCTATTTGTTTGTATGTTCAGATGTGCTAACAAAACTAACGTGGTTCCATTTAAAAAAAAACGTAGGTTTGTGTTAAAAAACATACTTCCGTGCATTTTTGTATGGTTTGTATTAAACAGTTACACTAGCCCCTCTCCTCACGTTCGGTCTGTGGAATGGTATTTGATGTGGTTTACGAAATATATCCAGCGGTAACGTTAGGTGACTAACCCTGTATATTTATGTGTGCATAAGTTTCTAGGTCTTCTAAAGTGTTAGCTGTAGATAAAAAGTTGATTGTTTGCTTTCGCAAACTCTCATGTGTTCGCTAAGTCTTATATTAAAGCTATGTCATGTTTGTGTAGTATAAAAACTACTGCATTGGTCAGAGGAAATTTTGTATACTTTTAGATTAGAAAAGATGTAAAGAATACACGAGAGATTGCGAAAGCAACCAATGTACTTTTTATCTACACCTAAGAAGTAGAAGCCATAGAGTAAACACAGTCGATAACACTTCGAAAAATTACATTGGATACCAGAAGGACAAACCATGAACATTTTGGAAGAGATAGAGATTTACACACACACAAAGATGTATCCGAATGACATTCTAAACTAACAAATGGACTTCAAATACAAAAATTATTCAGCCAACGTTACTAGCATAATATAAAAAGAAGAGAGATGATCACAACACTGTAAACAAAAAATAAGAGACAGCATTAAAATCACGCGTCCGTATAATGCGGAATATCTCTGGCAAATAATATCTCTACCAAAGATACAATTTGCTTGTAAATACAATGTAACACTGTAATGATCTGTCATTTGACAGCTGTCAAAAAGTAACACTAAATTTTGATGTAAGGTACAAATAAGTGACTTGAATTAACAACGTAGGAAATGGAATTACGTTCTAAGACGTTTTGTGGATGTCACTGCATCTAGACGTAAGAATAATATACAATAAGGATCTCGTAGTACTGTTACGCGGACGTAGAGTGAAATGATATATAAGTGTAATGTCAACAGGAACCCTTGAAAATGGCACAAATGACGAAACAAGCTTGTCGTTAACCTACGTAAAAGCAACAACAAGTAAACTATTTACAGCTATTTTTGACAAAGTATAATGAAGATGTCATATTGCGATTTTACACAAGCTATGGACCCAGTAGAGAAGAAGGAGTAGTAACTATTTTAAAACATAAATATTTAGTTTAACAAATTTTTTAATTGGATTAAAATGTATAAAATAATTTCTCCTAGTCCTATACAGAATCCCAACCCTATACAGACAGTTCTGAAAATATGTGATTATGAATATTTATTAGCTATGAAAACACTTATAAGATTTTTAAAGAAAAACATAGGATGTAATCGATACATCATTCTTGCATGAATACTTCACCTAATATTATCTATTGCATAAACCCACGATATTCATTATAAATCTTACAAGGTGTCTGACACTACCTACCCTTTTCATCCTCATCCCGATCTCTACGGGAGCTAGGCTGGTCAGATGGAAACGAAGCGAGTTAATATGGAATTTGTAAATAAGATTTCAGCTATCAGTAGTACTTTGGAATTTTTATTGACAGATCTAGATTTCCGCTAGAAACTAGCCATTCTCAATGCACTATCATTTTCGGTCAATGCATGTAATGCCTGTTGGTCGGTCTTTGTCAATGAACTGTGGATAAAGGCCGGCCTGAGTGTCCGTGCGGCTCTAGGCGCTACAGTCTGGAGCGGAGCGACCGCTACGGTCGCAGGTTCGAATCCTGCCTCGGGCATGGATGTGAGTGGTGTCCTTAGGTTAGTTAGGTTTAACTAGTTCTAAGTTCTAGGCGACTGATGACCTCAGAAGTTAAGTCGCATAGTGCTCAGAGCCATTTTTTTTGGATAAAACCCGACCAACAGGCACTACATGCATTGACCGAAAATGATAGTGCCTTGAGAATGGCTAGTTTCTAGCTGAAATCTAGATCTGCCAATAAAAATTCCAAAGGACGACTGATAGCTGAAATCTATTATTTACAAATCAAAATAACGGTCGTTGTGTGCAACAGCGTCTGAATGGAGGGTAACCTGATAATATGGAATTTTCTTACAGCTCTGAGCCTTGTTTAAAGTTTCGAGTCTAGCTGATTGCGAAGTAGGTTTAAAATCTACTGCAAAAATTGTGATGAACAGATGGACAAGAAAGCAACCTAATAAAAAGGTGTTAAAAAGGCAAATTCACGTGTGTTGTTTCCTTTTTCTGTGAATAATCATAAGTGGAGCAATGTTCACCAGTGCGTGTCTCGTTACGAAGTACTGTTACGACAAATTAAAACACCTTATCTCACGGATATCTCTAATAGTTTCCTGCTCGGAGATTGTATATCTACCCCAGAACAAATGTTATCCCACTGATTGCCGGTGCCGAGAGTTTAGTTAACTGCGGGACATTTTCTCAGAACAGCAGCTGGCGGCCATTAGCGGTTCTCCCACATGTATCACGTGTCGTGCCGCACTGCGCCGGCTCGTGCGCCTCGCAACTTGCGATCACGCGCACATTTCGATTCGAGAGTCGATTACCGCCGGAATTTCCGCGCCGCTGCGGACGCCGGCCGAACTTGGCTGCGGCCCGGAGCGACTGGCCTCTCTTCGGCACAGGCCGTTCCGCGTCACCGGCAGACGTGGCTGATTGATGACGGCGACGGCAGCGCTGCCAGCGACTGCGGCCGGGGGCGGGTTTGTTTCAGGGAGACAACGGAGCAAACGGTGTGCGGGCACACAGGTTTTTGTAGAACTCGTGATCGTTTGCGAAATAAACCATGGGAGCGAAAAGTGTTTCTGGATACGATCGGATTATTTGCATGGCACACAATTGCGTGAAATGTGCGTATATAAAAGTCTCGAACAGTTACCAATTTCTGCAAAGGATAGAAAGCATAACAGAAGTAATTCTAAAGACAAAATATCATATTCCATGAAAATCCTTTCTAATCCATAGATTACTTTCTGAGTAGATCACTTTCACATCAGAAATACGAGAGCCTCCACCATCTTTTAAGGGGAGAGCCACAATTGCTCCCACACAAATATTACCAATACTTCTCCATCAACTTCGAACACAATTAGCGCTGCTGTCGTATCCAGTGATACATAGAACGAGAGTAAGTACTCGGTCGCACAACTAGGGGATCCAAGTTGTTGAAGAAGGCAGCGAGCACAATGCAATGAACAGAAGATACCTCACTCTTCTGCCATGTTACATCACGTGGCGCAATCCCGCGGTCTCTGGAGTGGCACATACCTGCCCACACATCGACAACAATTCAGACACGTATTCGGTCTACGCGAGAGGTGGTCAAGGTTTCGACTCGTAGGCACTGCCTGGACACGAGTGCCATAGTGCTTAGCGTCACTGCACATTTCCCCCACAGCCACACTGGGCTCCCTGAGCGCTTGGAGGGCCGGAGAGAGAAACTGCGAAAGCACCGCATTTAAATGGCAATGGAGTCACACTGCATAAAACTTGGTTTTTATTTCGCATCTCTCAACAAATCTGATCGCAAAGAAAACACGTTTCCAGTATTATTTAATTATTTTTGGTGGACCGACGAAATGGCAAAATTTTTATCTGATGCAAACCGTCGACTTACGAGCAGACGCAGACAATTTCACAGATTTCGCATCCAACTGGCCACATAATCGCGACTTATTTAGGAACATAATCGAACAAAAGGTCTTTCACACAAATATGTCGATTGAAATATTGTAATATTTTTCCAGCCACGTTATTCAGACACAGAAACTCTACCTGAGCAATGGAGACATTCTGGACAGTTTTAACATAAAAGGATTTGTCATTCAAGCAGGATTTATCTTCCATGTCACACCAGGGCGTACTCATCTGAAACGTCAATGGGTCTCGAAAACAGATGTAAGATCAATAGAAAACACCGGTTGGCTGTGTTATTTTCCCGTTGAAACATACATACAGTTGTTGAAAGACAGCCATGTTCAAAACTGTAAAATCTAGAAGTGTTTAATTGAAAACTATCCACGTAATTCTTCAAGGCCACAATGAAAACAACAAGTTTTCTTTAAAGGCAGTGAGCTTAGGCAACTAAACTGATTTTGTCAGAATGTGTCCCTTCTAAAACGCGACTTTTTTTTCAAATGCATCCCCATCAAATCAGAAAGATGTTGTTTCCTTTCGGAAAGGAACGAGACACGCCGAACCGTTGACCGCTCGCGGCCAGCACACTCTGCCAGCGTGATGTCTGTTTACAAGATAGGCCTACACATCGGCTGTCATTCTGTTGACCTACGCTGTGATCTCGGACTGTATCTGACTCGATTTGTCACAGTGTTACCACGGACTTAGACAAAGCTTTTTATACGTTGAACTAACATGTACAGATCTTCTAACTAGAGTTCGTGTTGAAATAATGCGAACACAAAAAGCGTTCCAAAAGTAGGTTTCTTCCAAATGTTAGGGAAAGTATTGCTTATGTTATTGTTCTATAAGTTTCTAACTAGGTAAAGTGACGATGTCATCCTCTTTCTGATGAATGAACGTTTCAGTATTAAAAAGGATCCATTTCAAACTTAGAGGTCTCAACGGAGAAATAACACAGGCAACCGGTTGGAAGGTTTACGCACCAAAGGCTGGAACATCTTTTAATTTTTTTCTTGAGAATGTCTGTTTGTAACTTTGACTATTGCCTTCTCACAGTTTAACTTCACGGTTGTTAACATTCCATTCTGATGAAAATATCCTTAGGAGTATGGAAACCTACGTCAATGTACCAAAAAATATTTGCAACCACTCGGCTGTGTTATATCTCCGTTGAAACATACATACAGTTGCTAAAAGACAGCCAAGTTGAAAACTGTAAAATCTAGTTTTTTAACTGAAACTGGGAGAAGCCATGAAAGCCTGTGTTGTCATGTAACTCTAGGTGCTGCTGACAACAGCATCGAACCTCATGCTAACATACGACGAAAGATACAGTCAGTATGACAGACAAACCTTGGAAAGAAAATGATGTGAGACTATTTGCACTGTGGGAACACTTTGGAATTATGGGTCTGCAGTTCCCTGTTACGGACTGTGGCGACAGGACACACTCCTCGGGAGTGCAGAGAATGTCTTGCCTTGTTTCGCTGCCACACTGGGCCCAGAAGTTTTTATCGTCGGCTGGAAGCCTTTCGCTACGAGCCTCCTCGGGCGTGACGTCTGTTGCTCCTGTCTTCGGCGGTAAACAAATCGTAAACCGCGGAACTTATTTGAAGGCGCACTCGCCCTGCTTTTTTGTGGCGATGGGAGCTGCGAGGGGAGGGGTGATAATCCGCTTTGTGTTCCCCGGCCGCTTATATTTCGGGCGGCGCCAGCGGACGGCCTACAGGCTTGCGACGTGGAATTAAACTGCAGATTTAGCGCTGACTGCTTCCTAAGTCCCGGCTATAATACCAGTTAGTCAAGGACCGCGTCGGATTCCCTCTGATCACTTTCGTCCGCACAGATCTCAGACGGAAGATCTTACGCAGGTTTTGTAAGTGCTTCCAGTTCTACAGAGCAAATGGAAGCAGCGTGAACTTTGAAGTAAATTTAAGTGAAAAAGTTTCTATAGAAGGTCTGGTTTAAGAAATCGTCTCGGAGAGGACGGCTGTGTGTAAAAAACGAGTCCAGAGGTCCCATTTCTTTTCCTAGGATGACGCCTTTGGCTGTCAGTCGCACCCTTACAACACAACGGCACGTTGACGATGTTCTACTCCCTGTTTTGTTGCCCAACGTAGTAAGCCACCTTGGGGCTACATTTCAGCATGATAACGTCCGCCCTCAGTAGGGGAGAGTATCTACAACTGGTCTTTGTGCTTTCCAAACCTACCTTGGCCAGATATTAGACAAACTTATATACTTTTAGAGAGGAATAGGTAAATGAGCAAAATAGGTAAATGTGCAATTATAATTCCTTCATATAATTTCCATTTAACGAGATACTAAATTTCTTTAAATTGGTGGTCTTACGTTCACGTTTCATTATGAAACTGAGCCGGCCGCGGTAGCCGAGCGGTTCTAGACGCTTCAGTCTGGAACCACGCGGCTGCTGCCGTCGCAGGTTCGAATCCTGCCTCGGGCATTGATGTGTGTGAGGCCCTTAGGTTTAAGTAGTTTTAAGTCTAGGGGAGTGATTACCTTCGATGTTAAGTCCCATAGTGCCTAGAGCCATTTGTGAAACTGGCGTGTCAAGTTCGTTCCACGGTACAACATTTCACACTTTTTCCTCCACTGAACATTATAGTTGTTTGCAGATTAGCTTCACTGACTTTCCCAACTCCGAAGTTCAGAAGCTTTGGAGCGTTATGGGCAGGACCCTACAACTAGCTCGGGACTTTGACGATCTGATGCACCAGATGGACAGAATATGGCACGACAAATCTCAGGAGGACATCCAAAAACTATATCAAAAAATGACAAACCGAATAACTGCTTACAGAGTTAGACTAACACTTTATTCAATGGCTCAATTGGTGAAGCTCTTTCTCCTGAATAAGTCATGCAATTTTTTTGAAATTGTATTCATTTGTTTGTCTATACATGCATATCGCATCTGCCTGCCTATATCCATCCCGTTCGAATAATTTAGCGCCACCGTGTAATGAATTAACTAATGTTGAACATAGTAATTTGGTAATCGTGCATAGGGAAATGGAGCGGGCGGCAAACAATGGTGTAGACAGTGAAACAAATAGTGAACAGGGAAGCATTATCGATCGATCGGTCGGCAACAGCCCGCCTCAGGAATCGGGAATGACAGGACACAATTTTGCAAATACTGCAGATTCAGGTTTTGGGTCCTCACCGTTTTCTCAAATAAGTCAAGACACATTTTCTGCTTGTCAAAATGTGAATGTTGCCGGTGCAACTTCACTGCCGAATAGTACTGAGGAACATGTTTCAGACACCAGTGCATTGTTATTACAGTTAATGCAACAAATGGGACAAAGGCTACAAAAGTTAGACACAATGGAACAAAATCTTCAAAAGTTAGACACAACGCTTGAACAAAATCAGAAACAAATGGGACAAAATCTTCAAACGTTAGACACAATGGAACAAAATCTTCAAAAGTTAGACACAATGGAACAAAATCTTCAAAAGTTAGACACAATGGAACAAAATCTTCAAAAGTTAGACACCTCACTTGAACAAACACGTGAAGATTTAACTACTGAGTTACATAAAATCGAATCGAAATGTCAAAAAGTCTGTAATGACGTAAAAACACAAATTTGTGAGCATTTCCAACCTATTTTTTCGCGTCATGAAAATGCATTACAGAATCACGAAGCAGCCATAAAGGAACTGCAAACTATAGTTCATGAAAATCACGACACCTTGCAAGCTAAAATTGACTCAGTTGCATCTACCGATTCGGTTACGCAACTTGCAAGAACTCAGGAAAACTTAAAGGACATAGTAGATACTCTGAAAATTGGTTCAGAAAGACACATGGAGGAAATTAGTTCTTTATCAGAGAAAGTAGTTGAACTTTCGGATCAGCTAAATAATTTATCTACGAAGGTAGATGATAATCTGAATGACACAAAACCGGTAGTCTTTAATGGCACAGAAGAGTGCGAACAAATTAGGAAATTCAAACAAAATCAGAATCAAATTAATACGCAACACCAAAGAGAAACCCGGGAAGTACAAGATCAGTTGACACAGGTAATACAGGAATTACATATTTTAGAAGCCACTCGTGCTCCAATACGGGAAGAGGGACATAGAAATACGGAACAGCCACAAAATAATAACTCAGGGCACTTCGGAAACTATGAAAGAAATTGGCAAGGTACACCGAATTTATTGCTGTTTGTGTTAATTGTTTTGTGTTGCTGCATTGTCTCGTCCCTTAGTTTATGCATCTGAGCTCAGTAGATTTAAGTTAGCTTAAGAGGGGGTAGACTATATAAGAAACTAACTATGATGAATTGGATGAAATGCATTGAGAAGTTATACGAAAAAAGTACAGAAAGCAGGTATAGATAGGACTTTTTGGGAATAATAATGAACGAAGGGAGATCTCCAAGAAAAAAAGGTTTTGTTTGCAAAATACTGCAGTACCAAATGTTACACTGAAAACAAACCCTGTCCTTTCCCCCTGTGTTATTCTGCTATATGTTTGTGTACTCTTGTATATTTGTCTTTTTCCTGTCTTTATTTGTTTAGCTAATAAGATGTATGTTGTAGAATTTTTCAAATACTATGTTATTTTCTTCGTAAAGAGGTATAGACATTATTTATTCTGTTTTGTTTTAATGCTCATGTTGATGTTTCGAAAGTTATTCTGATCTTTTATGTATGTACTCATGTCATAATTCCTGTAACACTGACGTATATGTTATTTCTATTCTTTTGTAAAGCCTGCATTACCACAAATGTTATGTGTATTGTTATGTTCTTTAATGATGTATTTTGCACCTTTGTTATTGTATTCTTATGTTATAAAATTGTAATTGACACCAGTTCACCAAATTAAGTAACTTGTAAGTTACATTTCACTGCACACGTTTCTGTTGGTCATAGTATGTGGACAATATGTGAGAAGTAGGGACTGATAGTGTTTGTATGTGTGTTAATAATTCAGCAAGGGACTGGATAACAGCATTGCTTGTTCTAAGGACAATTAAAAAAAAAAGAAAACCTTGTGAGTGCACAAGTGGTGGTTTATGGACTTGCTATATAGTACAAGACTCTTCAATGGTGATTGTGCACCTGCACAGTCGCAACAGATGGCTGCTGGCCGTCTCTACAAGGACTGAAGTGGGTCTGCACCTTCGATGGCCCACCAATACCATTATTTCTACAAGGACTACAGTGGGTCTACACCTTTGCTGACTCACCAGTACCATTATTTCTACAAGGACTGCAGTGGGTCTGCACCTCTGGTGGCCCACCAATACCACAATCTCTACCAGGACTACAGTGGGTCTGCACCTCTGGTGGGCCACCAATACCGTAATCTCTACCAGGACTACAGTGGGTCTGCTCTGTGATGACCTACCTACCAATATTCTTCAAAACGTCGAATGACTCTGCTGTGGGTTTGCTGTGTTGTGGCCCATTACCTGTCTGCATGTCATGTGTCAGCACTGTCTTTCCGTTGGAAGGACAACACTACTTCTTCAAGACTGCATGGAAATCCACTACTTCCGTGTGCATTTTCTTTTACTGCTCAGACTTGGAGAAAAACGCTGCAATTTTACTGTGATGAATGATCAGGACTGTCTTTATGGGACTGTGAGAAAATTTTAGCTTTTGACCAACATTGTATCAATAAGTGTGTGCATTTTATATCTTTGTTATTGTAATTATGAAAAATTTTATCAAATGATTATTGGCCACTGCCCAAAACAATTTGTAAATTTTTTTGTGGGGAGCATGGGGGCTATGTAAGTAGGCTGTTTAGGTTCTTATATTGGTAATGCCGCCGCCACGTAGCGCTCTGTGTGAAAATCACTGGCTGTGCTGTGTGCAGTCTGTGGCTAGTTCGCATTGTTGTCTGCCATTGTAGTGTTGGGCAGCGGCAGCTGGATGTGAACAGCGCGTAGCGTTGCGCAGTTGGAGGTGAGCCGCCAGCAGTGGTGGATGTGGGGAGAGAAATGGCGGAGTTTTGAAATCTGTAAGACTGGATGTCATGAACTGCTATATGTATTATGACTATTAAGGTATTTACATTGTTTGTTCTCTATTAAAATCTTTCATTTGCTAACTATGCCTATCAGTAGTTAGTGCCTTCCGTAGTTTGAATCTTTTATTTAGCTGGCAGTAGTGGCGCTCGCTGTATTGCAGTAGTTCGAGTAACCAAGATTTTTGTGAGGTAAGTGATTTGTGAAACGTATAGGTTAATGTTAGTCAGGGCCATTCTTTTGTAGGGATTTTTGAAAGTCAGATTGCGTTGCGCTAAAAATTATTGTGTGTCAGTTTAAGCACAGTCATGTATAATTGTTCAAAGGGGACGGTTCAGATGGTGCACATGTGAATGCAGTTGGTTTCTTACGTATACCAGGGCGGCGTCCGTTTCACATGCCTCAGATATGGAGCCGACTTAATGGCAGTAATTTTCAAATTTTGCGGGAGTGGAAGGGGGAGGGGGGTAGGCAAGTAACATGATTCCTAAATATTATCGTTAACAGAAAAGTCCTCGAATCTTGTGAGACCGAAGACAACAAACGAGCGAATTCAAAGCACTTTCCAAACTTAACGAGCTTTCGTGGTTTGCCAGATAGGCAAGTTAATCGTATGTCCACAGATTTTATGTTTAGTGACTCACAAAACTATGAATTAGGGTTCAGGACGTGAATGTTGTTGTACGACTGGTTATTCGGAGGAGAAACAGCTTGTATTCAGAACTTGGCTGACGAAATCAGGGGTAGCAATCAGACGTTTCTTAATTGACTGTCATTTGTTGCGTCTAAGATACGGTAACTTACAACTTTTGTACAACCTTATCCCATTCTCCGTAGAATTTCGTCTCAAGAATACTCGTAGACTAAAAGTATTTGTAGCCAGATATTTGAGAAACTTATATGCTTTTGGAGAGAAATAGATAAATGTGCACTTATAATTCCTTCATATTATTTCTATTTAGTTAGATATTAAATTTCTTTAAATTGACGGGCCAACTTCGTTCCAGCGTACATCGTATGACACTTTTCCCTCCACTGAGTGTGGTCGTTGGTTGCAGCTGAGCTTCACTGACTTTTCCTTCTCACACTCGTCAATAAGGGACCAGCTTTTTTTAGAGTTCACATTAGATTGACTGTGATAAATAGCGCCAACTCCGCTTGGCTCTTGCTTATGGCTGGTATCGGTTTATTTATAGGGCCTTTTGGATTCCGCCATCTTACTTTGGTAATGTTGGCAACACACTGCTCAGCATACAGTATATTATTTTGCATCGAGTGAAACAGACCTCTGGATAGACACTATGTTTGCTTTAGAATAAACTATCAATGGTGATCCACCCAGTGGAGCAGTTAGCGGTGGCTACATGATTTCTCTAAGAGATGATCAAATGAAAGCGAGACAGGAAAGAAGTAAGTGAACTTTTTTATTTCAAAAGTAATCCGCATGACTTTAAACACATTTATCCCACTGTGTGACAAGAAGGCCTTCATGGAAAAGTGTTTGTGGTTGGATACAGAGCCACTCTTGTATCCAGGCACGCACATCTTCGCCCGAAGCAAATCGACGGCCGCAAATGTTTGTGTGTATGACTACAGGTCTGCTTTGCTGGCTCCGATTCTGCAGTGTAGTCGAATCAACACTGAATGCATCTGCGAGGGCATTTTCCTGCAACAGGATGATGCCGTCCGTCGACATCATGATTATATTATATTCTAGTTATGGCTTTCCCGGAGCTTGCACGCCTGTTGTTTAGACTACACTGCAGAATCGGAGCGAGCAAATGGAGTCCTTACACATCCTTAGTAAAGCAATTCAGATCTCTCTCGATGCGATTTACATATTTTCGGAGTCATGAAGCAAGACATTCGTTGCCGTTGATTTGCTTCGAACGAAGAGACGCACGCTTGGGTGCGCTAAAGGTTCCGTAGGCAATCGCAAACAATTTTCCATGAAGGCATTGCCCTCTTGTCTCACAGTATATGACGAATGATTTTGAAATTATAAATAGTTTACTTAATTTTTTCCACTTGTTTTGCTTTCAGTTGGAAATGATGCGGCTACCGCTAACTGTTCCACTGGGTGCTTCAGTACTGGTAGTTTATCTAAAAACAAACATAGCTCCTATCAAGCGGTGTTGTTTTTAATCGCTCTGTGGTGGGCAGTATGTTGGCGACTTTATTGTGATTGTCCGAGGAACAGTTTGAAGAGCCCTAGAAATGCATTTCGAAGGAACTGGCATCAGGTAAACAGTCTGTTACAGCGCTCCGCCGATTTCAGAATATTCTCTCTCATTCGTTCTGCTACCTACTTGCATATCTGCTGGTCAGTAATAGGTCTGTACTACTTACACGCCTCAACCACCTGGCTGAGTAAGTAGGAACTAAAGAAGTCTGTTATTCCTGTTCTTAATTACGAAATTTTTCCTGTGAATATTTATATGCTCTTTACAAAGGGCAGCAGGAGGAATGGTCAATTTTCAGGGATGTGATCGGAGCGATCATTCGGAATATGAAAATCTAGTGGACACGGGCTCTAGAATGCATGTCTTAAGAACAATGAGCACTTGTTCTTCTTCGCTGCTGTGAAACATATCTCTCCTTCTATGTGCTTATCTTCGATACTGTGACACAAATCTCTTCTGCTGCAAGCACTTGCTTTCCTTATTATGAGAGATGGCAGCATTGACCAAAACGAGACAAAATGTCCAGAAAAGGAGGGCTCCAAAGTGCATACTCAAGAACGATGAGCCGATGAACCCTTTTTCATCTTCGCTACCGTCTTCTACCAAATGCTCACCGATCATAGGGAATATGTTTTTTGGTCCATACCACCACCTCAAACTTGAGGAATGAACTACATCGTCAAATGCAAGACAACAGCAGACAAGAGCCATATCGAGGTAATGGTGAGCCCTTCGTAGAGCTGCCTAGGCGTACGGATGCTCTCATCTCACCCCGCCTCCCCCTAACCATTAATAAAATTACATTTGCAATTATTAAACACGCGTTTAGCAAATATTGTCATTTCGCCGGTAGGTTTAATAAAAATGAAGCAATAATGAAAAACAGTACTTTAAATGAATCACCTGAAATGTATCCCCTTTACCTCTGTCACTATCCGTGAACAACTCACGGCCAGCAAGAAATTCCGTATGTTGTAGTTCCTGCGACACAGCCTGCACTCATACTCAGCTAATGTAATTTCCGTGCAGGAAAAGGACATTTTATGTGAAAGTGGATTCGCGTTATAGGGCGGATAAACTCGATATTGCAGTGCCTGTGTTGGTAAGAAGAACGGTACAGTCTTTCTTCTGACAAGCATTCATATCCGAAGGAACAGGCACTCCGTCCACTGCAACTGTTCTGAAATACATGAAATACTTTCGCTGTTCCGTTGAGAGCGGGAAGTCCGTGTTCGAGACCCGGTCCACCACAATTTTTTGTTGTGATAATTCCCTTGTTCAGCTATGGTTGTTCTTATTCGGAACTATGAATGCACTTCAAGTATTTCATAACAGCTGCAGCCACCGCCGCCGTCGCAGTGCCTGTTCCTTAAGACATCAAAGCATTTTCAAAGGAACATTGCATCCATATTCTTATCAACACAGGCATTACAATATCATATTAAAAGGACTACACTAAGCAACCCTACAACAGGGCCACTGTTTCGAAATCCTGTCATTTTCTCCCACTGCGACGGATAAGTTCGACATTCGGTTCGAAGGTGCCTAGAACACTCATCTGTAATGGTGCGATGTCGTCCTCGGGCTCGGCGACGCGGCATATACGGCTAAAAAGGCCACAAGTCAGAAGTTCATGTGAAATGGAAGGTCACATTGGCACCAGATTTCATCACAATACTTCCCACCGCTTCATTGGACGTGTCACACGATCGAAAGGTCGTCACGCTCCCTGATACCCACATTTCATCCCTTCTCTTGACGCCTCTGTGATGGAAGCGAAATGCAGGAAGAACTGCTGCAGCTAGGCTCTTGGTGCAGGGAGTGGCAACTGACCCTTCACATAGATAAATGTAATGTATTGCGAATACATAGAAAGAAGGATCCTTTGTTGTATGATTATATAATAGCGGAACAAACACCGGTAGCAGATACTTATGTCAAATATCTGGGAGTATGCGTACGGAACGATCTGAAGTGGAATGATCATATAAAATTAATTGTTGGTAAGGCGGGTGCCAGGTTGAGAGTCTTTGGGAGAGTCCTTAGAAAATGTAGTCCATGAACAAAGGAGGTAGCTTACATAACACTCGTTCGACCTATACTTGAGTACTGCTCATCAGTGTGGGATCCGTACCAGGTCGGGTTGACGGAGGAGATGGAGAAGATCCAAAGAAGAGCGGCGCGTTTCGTCACAGGGTTATTTGGTAAGCGTGATAGCGTTACGAAGATGTTTAGCAAACTCAAGTGGCAGACTCTGCAAGAGAGGCGCTCTGCATCGCAGTGTAGCTTGCTGTCCAGGTTTGGAGAGGGTGCGTTTCTGGATGTGGTATCGAATATATTGCTGCCCCCTACTTATACCTCCCGAGGAGATCACGAATGTAAAATTAGAGAGATTAGAGCGCGCATGGAGGCTTTCCGGCAGTCGTTCTTCCCGCGAACCATACGCGACTAGAACATGAAAGCGAGGTAATGACAGTGCAACGTAAAGTGCCCTCCGCCACACACCGTTGGGTGGCTTGAGGAGTATAAATGTAGATGTAGAAGTCAAAACTACGACGCCCAGTACTGAAACCTCACGATTTTGTTATGGTGGCCGAGGAAAGCATTTTAGATACACAGTCGTTCAGAAGCGACATGAAAGGGTCTCAGGAGGTGACACAGAGGGCGCGAATGAAAACAATCCTTCTCTTGGGACGGTCATTTACACACATTTCGCTGTCGACAATTACAGTTTTTAGTACGATGAGCCAGAGAACGACTTTCGTGGCAGCGTTAGACGTTGATGGCAACCTTCAGACGATTCAGTCGCTCTAAGGACATCGTGGGTCTGCGACCCCACTGAACATGACGTGACCCCAATAAACTGCAATTTTTGTTCTAATATTTTCGATGGAACCATTAGAGAAATTTGAATGTTATGCGAAGCAGCAAATGGTGTTTATGCTTTTTCAGCCCTCCTGTTCCGCTTCCTCCTGTGGCATTATTGTGGGGGAGTGTCACATTGTCAAGCACGTGAATAAAATAGCATTTGAAAAATGCCCCCATTGACACAATCTTAGTAGATTATCGCTATATAGCTGCATTACCTCCTGTCTGACACATGCGAAATCTGAGGTGTATTGGAAGTGTTGCATATCCCACCACCGCATAGTCATCAGTAAATGCACGTCTCTGTACAGGGAAACTATTAAAGTGTTTAACAAACGAACGCGGGCGGCACTGAGAGTGTGTCTAACTGGGGTATCTTAAAGGGTCCCCTTGAATTTTTAATCATTAAATTAATTTAATGTGTCAATTCTGCACTCTCCATGTGATCATGTGAAGCCGGAGGCTGAAAAAGCACAAACACTTTTGTTGCTTGGACTCCCGTTCGAATTTCGTCGAATGATTTCGAGCGCTTCCTAGATACTTCACCCTGTGTATTACAATAAAATTTGTGGTAGCACTACGTTCCAAGAGGGCCAGAACAAATTCAGTGGGATTTCAGATCCATGATGTCCTTACAGAAGGGTACGATTACTATGAGGGCTGTCAGCAGAGTCTGAGGTTGTCTGGAACGTCGTTCTTTGGCACGTCGCACTACAAACTGTTCTTCTTCACCGCGAAATGCGTGTAAATAAACGCCCCAATGGAAGGAGTGGTTTCATTATTGCCCTCTGTGCCACAAAGTGAGGCCTTTTCGTCTCAATACTGCTCGACTGGATTCTTTTCTTTCATCGACAATGTGTCAACAGCGTGTATCTGCAGTCGTGTGAAGACGAAAAGCTTTCTTCTAGTAAGGAGAAGATAGAAAAAGATTCATAAGAGACCTCAAGCACATCTGCTGACTATCTCTCAAAGCCTCTGTCTTTCTTTCTTGTTGTACATTGCACATCACAGTTAACAAATGACTAGTTCGAAACCCTGTAAATGCCTCTCATTTCTAAGCAGAGGTTTGAGATCTGGCTCCACTGTAAGTGAACAAAAGCGTGTGCCCTGTGGCAACACTGTCTGGCAGTTATTGCCACCCCCTCCTCCCCCGTGAGTCAGCAGTCTTGCAGAGGCGTATCTCACCACCTGCTCGGTACCGCGCTGCAGAACACTATTTTCTGACGTTTTACACTTTTAAACATTCATTACAAGTTTCTAAAGTCATTTTTGCGCACTTATTCACTTGCATACACTTCAGCCTCTCACGGACTCGTTTCCACCACACCCTCATAGCATTAAAGAGGCGTCATTGTCGGACGAACCACCGAGCATTAACCTGGTCTTATGAATGTGCTATCGTAAGAGACTATGCGAGGTGTGGCTAAAAGTGAACGACCAATAGCTGTGAAGTCCGAAGCTTTCTCGATCAAATGCGGCATCTCTGGTGTCTGTAGACATATCATTGCGGCGGGACTTCGTTTGGGTGAGATCTGTTATTTTGTTTTGACAGAAAAATGAGAACTGTGGCAAAAGAGCACTCGACACTGCTACTGAAAGCTACCTTTTATTCAAATAAGTGTATGGTGAAGGTTGTTTATAGAGTACCATAGGTTTTGAGTGGTTCACTCACTTCCAAGATAGCCGAAAAGACGTTGGAGATGACTCATGCCCGGGACGCTTTTCAACATCAAAAGGGTGAAAATGTCGAAAAAGTAGGTACTCTGCTTCGATGTGTTCGTGAGTTGTGTATTCGAACAAGTGCTGAAAATGTAGGAATTTACAAATAATGAGTAAGGCAGAAATTTACATAACCGGTTTAACATGAGCAAAGTATGTACGAAACTGGTGCCGAAAATTCTCACTATGGAACAAAGGGAACCTTGTAAAAATGTTTATACTGACACTTTGAATATCACTGAAAATGGATCTAATTCCTTGGAGAGGCTGGTAACATATGATGAATCTTGGTTTTTCAGTTATAATCCTGAAACTACGCGCCAATCCACACAATGGAAGAGCCCTACTTCACTGAGAACGAAGACTGCTCGAATGAGGAAATCGAGTTCGAAAGCGATGTTTTCTTTGCGATATTCATGGAATTGTGTGTCTTCGCTGGATTCCTGAAGTTCAAACTATTAGTCAACATTACTACTTTGAGAATCTTGCTTAATTCCTGGAGAAAATACAAAGAAAATGACCCGAATTGTGAAAGAAGAAGAAATAGATTCTGCAGCGAGATAATGGACAGTCTCACATCATATTGTCTGTTAGGAGGTTTATAGCGATTTGCAGCTTTCCATTGTTAGACCAGCCACTTTATTCACTTGACGTAGCCCCCTATATGACTTGTATCTATTCCCAAAGGGCAAATCTGTATTAAAGAAAAAAGATTTCAGGTCGTTGAAACAGTGAAAGGAAAAACGGCTCGCATCATCAAGGAGCTCACAGAGGAAGACTTCCAGCACTGTTTCCATCAATATATAATTAGCATGGAGACAGAGGAGGGGAGTGTAGTGAGAGCGAAATAATTAAATATGTAGCTCTTTAAAATAAAATATTTTACAGCGATGATCCCGTTATTTTATAGCCACACCTCGTGTAAGTCGTTTCCAAATAAAAACGCATAAAGCGAAGTGAAGGAAAGAGTCAGTGTGGAATGCTCCGTAGCAGATGCGATCGTTTGAGGAAGGAGAAGGGAAGAAGCAATAGGGTATGACGTCCCGTCAAGTACGTAGACATTAGAGACGCAATAAAAGCTCTGAAAAAAGGGAAGGGTGGGGGTAGTAGATAATCGGCTGCCTCCTCTTCAAAGCAGTCATCCCTTCATTTGCCTTAAGCGATTTGAGTAAACAAGAGACATACTGCAATCTGGATGGAGCTGCTGTACATCTACGTGTCAATCCAGTGCCTAATTATCGCCGTTCTACGTCTGGTGGGATCCATTAGGCAAGTAAAATCTTGTAATGGGCAATTATGGGGTTGGTAGTGGGTCAAAGAAACTATTACTACTAATGTAACGAAATTGGTATGGTCCAATGTCATTAGTTGGAACCGGTCGGCCGATTGAATGCTCGCCTCTTTGTAATCCATTATCTTTACCATTACCTAGTACTGCCCATGATTACCGAAAGAAAATGGTTTTAGAGAAGCGATAATTAACACAGACCAATATTTCATTTAGACAGTCTTTATTTTCACATTTTTACTTCACTCAAGATGCATTGGATATACACCCATTTCAACTGAGCTGCTTCCAGCGAAATTAACTTCCAGAATCTCAAAACAAAAATAGAACTGCGCCGTATAGCAACCAGTATGCAACAAGCTGTACGAGCTGCCCCAAGAAGTTGCCTTCAATGAAATTATTAATATTCATGCAACACTACTAATAAAATAAAGAAAAAATAACTGCGAATACACAGAAGAAAGTGGCACAATGCCTCAAGGTAACCAGCCTTACGTGACGAGTGGAAATACGAAAAATTTATTCTGGTTAGTCGTATTTGGATCGTGAAGCCGTTACCATAGAACGCATGACAAAATTTGTCACCGTAATTTATAATGTAGAATCGAGTCAGAATCACTTTGCTGCTTCCCAAGAAATTTTTGCGGTTCTGTTTCTGACGCTAACAAACGGCTAGAAGCACTAAAATTTCCTTCTTTTTATGTGAGTACAAGTCGTGCGCTAGTGCCTCGGAGGAGTGGCCATCTTACCAGCTTAGAGAGAGCCGACTCATCACATAACATCGGAAATAATCGCGATTTCTGTTACAATGCGCGTGGTCGATGTTCCGCAGCGAGTCTCGAGTAACAGAACAGATTTATTAGCAGAAACTTTGCATTGCTGGGGCGAAATTTCGGTCATTGTTCGAGGCTTTTATGGAGCAGGTCGGCGGTACAAGTGTTCGGCGTCCCGCCGAGGCCGCTTTAATTAAAGTTCCAACTTCCTCCGCACCGAGTACGCCGCTTTAAACATTAAAAGTGTTTTACGAGCGTACCTTTTTTGGTGGGTTGCACAGCCAGACATTAATTGTTATCGCCGGCGATTAAAAAGAACTTCACAACTTCGATAAAAAAACTTACACTGAGAATTAAACCAAGTGGCTGTTAGAAAGAGCGAGAGGAATAAAACTGTAACGTTGATTCGTGTCAAATAATTGGCAGTGAGTCATATAAGACTAGGGCTGATTGCGCAGTCCGGATTTTATATTTGTAAGCGACTGCTGGGTCCTCACGAACGAGTAGCTGCACTGCGAAGTGTGGTATACGTAAATAAAAAAGTTAAATTCACAATATAGTCAATAAATGACATAATATCATCATACAAGTCCGCGATCATTCGGTGTGTATATTGTATTAAATGTTGTGTGAGTTAATTCCTAAGGAACCAAACTGCAGAGGTCATTGGTCCCTAGTCTTACACACTACTTATACTAACTTAAACGAACTTATGCTAAGAACAACACACACACGCATGCTCGAGAGAGGACTCGAACCTCCGAAGGGAGGGGCCGCGTAGTTCATGACATGGCGCCTCAAAACCGCGCGGCCACTCCGCGCGGCATTTAGTATTAACGCCTTGATCGCTTTTGTAAAAAAGTATACGTGTTGAGTTCTAATCACCAGAATTATATTAAACGATTGTTGATGCAAATTATATTCTCACTGAATTTCATGAGATACAATGTACCGACATTATTTTAAAGTGGTTCTAATGATGGCTCGAGCTGAAATGACTGTATGGGTATAATTTAATATACATGTAAGTGATCATAACGGAAATTACACTGATTAATCATAATTCTATTTGTACAATTTTCAAATTCAGTATTGTACCATAACACATGTCTTAAACACACGAAGTGTGTGGCATACTGAACAATAAATCGAACTGGTAGCGCCACTGATGATGGACAGAGCACCACAGATGGTGGACAGTGCAGAAGATAGGTCTAGGTTACGTTAGGTTTCGAAGACATTCCGATCGAATGACTGGTTGCCCATATCAGTAAGGTATGGAGTCCGTCTAGTAACGGATACGTCCATGGAACTGTAAACTCGTTAATCTACTCAATTGTGTTGGTATGTGGGTACGGAAAAGCCAGTACTTCCGAGGCAGTGTTCCACAAGCTTCCACTATCATATCGAGTTATACGATACTTCCCTTGAATTTCAATGATCAAGCGTGTGGGTGAGGTCGGAATGTTATGACAACTCAAAGTGCGAAGCACTGAGCAGTTAGTACTCTGTAATGGAAATTATTCGATTATGGAAAAGAAACAAATTGGAAAGGTGATTTCAGTAGTGCTTGTGCTGCCACGACATCACAGTTTGGTCTGAAGACTACGTAGCCGTAACCGTCAATTAAAAATCCGAATGGGGGACTAGTCCGGAATCTTTCTCCATGGAGAGATCATTATGACTCTTTTTCAGTTACAGGTCACATATCCTGTGGATACACTTTATGTGTCTTCAATGCTGTAGTTTGCATTGTCTTCCGCAAACTCATGTTGTTGATCGTTGTTGATTCTTCCGTCTTTAGGGGCATTTTGTCACCCCAAGCCCAATAGAGTGCCCTGAACCTCTGTCCGCTCCTCTGCCATCTCTGACAAGGCCTTTGGCTGAATGAGAATGACATCTTACGCAGGAAGTTATCGGCCGCAATTGGTGAAGATTTTTATTCCAAATTTTTAAAGGGGTGGCAGAGTTCGAACCTGGGAGGGAGGACGTTTTGATTGCTAATCAAAGATGCTACTTCAACATTCAGGCGTACCAGCTGAAAAACATAATCGTGTACGACATAATGGTGTGGGGTTTCCGCCATGACCAGTACGACAGGTCATGTAACATAGGGCTGGAATGTTACGAGAAACTAAATTATTAGGAAATAAAGTCGTAGAGCGGCCACAGTTGTGATTCAGAAGGTAATTATGCAATTGCACCGACGTGGTCATACTCCAACTCCAGAACGGACTACGCAATTAACAATGCCATGTCGTTAATACATATACGCAACAACGTGCTGTGGTATTTTATAATTTGTGGTGTTAGCACGGCAAATCACGAGTGTCATTTATAATCGCTTTGTGCAAACTGTAGCTGTATGCATAAGACGTACGGTGTTCGTTTGATTTTCAGTGATGTTAAGGGGAGGTATTACTATTATTATTATTACCGTTATCAGTAGAGATCCACCACCCAATCAAACCTGTACGCTTTTCCTTTCTTACACCACTATTCCATTAGATTATCATTTGATTTACCAGCACAACTTGTGTGTCTTCCAAGTTATCCATTAGGGTGATTTTTTTCTGGAGAAGGAAATTTACATAATCGCATTTAACTTCCAAAGCGATGTGCTCCGATTCTCAATAGCACTCGTTGTGCCATTTTCCAAGCTTCTTAACCTGTCATGAATACATTTCTTAGCATTAGGATTTCCACTACTCTACTAAAACTTAAATTAAAAAGGAAACTGTTGTACGTTGAGAACAGTGTATTTAGGAAAATATGAAGTTTCCTGGACAGTGATTCAATGTAGTGGGGTATTTTGGAATCACATGAAAGAGTACATGCTAGAGAAGATCATAATCAGTTTCCGACATTTGCTGCTGTTTTTTTTGTTGCGAGACACAAGGTAGTGTTTTTCGAAGCTTTTGATCTCTACACGTAGATTAAAGCTAAGTATTAATTCTTCAGCTGCAGAAGTTAAGCGTAAGCAAAATTTAAATTTTTTTTAAAACTAATTATATAACGTCTCAACGATTAAGCCACACTTCGTCGGCCGTGCATCAGCTTGTACCTCGAAACGAAAGCAGGCCCTCTACAACTGAACATGTGATATCTGCAAATGAAATAAGCTTTTTTGATGTAACTGTTTCACCTGTCCTAAAAATGGATGTTAGTTTTCAAAAACTTTTGTTTCTGTTTTATTTCACTCATAACTGGTTTTTGATAATATTTCTGCTTGATTCCACTTACTGATTATTGGTGAGGTCGGCCGTTGTGGCCGAGGGGCTCTAGGTGCTTCAGTCTGGAACCGCGCGACCGCTACAGTCGAAGGTTCGAATCCTGCCTCGGACGTGGATGTGTGTGATGTCCTTAGGTTAGTTAGGTTTAAGTAGTTCTAAGTTCTAGGGGACTGATGACCTCAGATATTAAGTCCCATAGTGCTCAGAGCCATTTGATTTTTTGATTATTGTTGAGTAAGGAGTAATAATTTTAACGACAATTGAATATAGTATTGACAAAAGTGCAACACTTTTAAATTTCAGAACATTTATTGCTAGGTAGAGGGTCATGTTGTACCTTGTAACTTGTTTTCAGAAACCCTTTTCCCGAGTAACGTTTTTAACTGCCGAAGAAAACTGCAGGACACAAGTGAATACTATCATTTAAAATCTGAGTCATAAAATACATTAATCGTCGATTACTCGACTGACTAGAAGCGAAAGTTTAAAAAGTGTTCCACCGTACAACACTCTCCCCTACAGGGCTGTGACACCAGCCAGATAGAAGTATTCTGTGTATGTTTTGTTTAAGAAAATCTCTAGCATACCAGCAGGTTTCACTAAGGACTGTTTCCATGCGATCTGTTCGCGCCGTGTTGAATTACCGGGTGTGGATAATCTGTAAGAAACAACTGAGGTCTGAATTAAATGCACTGAGGTTCCACATTCTCCATATGAATTTTTTGGAGTGAGATCTTCCGTTTCGTGGAAAATGTTTGAGAGTTAAAGACAGACTAAAGATGATTTCGAGATACCAAGACATGAAGTAATGCCAGAATTAAAAGTCCTTCCCCACAATATGTAGCAGTCTCTTTAAAGTCAGTATCGCCATTAGACTGTTGTTAATTTACAGTGTTTCAGTGTAAATGTAACACTGTAAATAAAAAACAGTCTAATGTCGGTAATGACTTTAAACAAATATATTATGACTGTGGCCCCGCCTTATGAAAAAATTATTGAATGTAGAGTCTGTTGCCTTCTCTATTTTTATCAGGAAATGTAAGCCCCTACGTCTCCACAGGATTCTGTAGTTCTTTTGCGTTTAGTATCCAGAGAAGAGAATGGATCTTGATAACTAAATGGGCGCTGTCCCGTCACATAAAGGAGACATGTGCGGAGCGTACTCCACGAAAGTGTTATAACGGATCCTGGCTTCCCGTACTGCAGCGAACGACCGTCGCAGGAGGCAAGAGGAGAACCGCACCGGAAATGAACGCGGAGAAGCCCTCCGACGTTGGCGCGCCAGGTACATATAGTCTGCGGCCGCGAGCTCGGCTCCAGTTCACCACCGGCAATGGAGGGTGAAGCTTCGACAATGCCAGCCACTCGTACTGGTGAAACGTCAGTAAAACCATAAGATGAACGTTAAGGGGAGGTATTACTATTATTATTATTACCGTTATCAGTAGAGATCCACCACCCAATCAAACCTGTACGCTTTTCCTTTCTTACACCACTATTCCATTAGATTATCATTTGATTAGAAAGTCTCATTACTGTATGAGCAAACGATTGCATTACAATCACTGGAAGCAGTTACATGCATAAAATGTCTAGGAACATGCGCACGGAGCGATTTAAAGTGGAGCAACCTCATAAAACTAATCGTAGGTAATGCAAAAGCCGTATTCAGGTTGATTGGAAGAGTCCTCGCGAAAAGTCGTCTATTCACAACAGAGGTAGCTAGCGAAAATCTTCTTCTACGAATACTTGAATATAGCTTAACAGTCTGGGACCCATACCAGATAGGGTTGATAGAGTCAATAGAGCCGCCCGTATCGTCACAGGTGCATTTTTAGTAAGCGAGATAGCCTTACGGAGGTTCTCACCCAACTCCTGTGGCAAACGCTGCAAGGGAAGGACTTTGCGTCAGGATGTGGTTTACTGTTAGTTCTGAGAGCGTATGTTCATAGAACAGACAACGAATATGTTAAACTGAAGCTGTGAGGTCGGGGTGTGTGTCGTGCTTAGTAGCTCAGATGTTAGAGTACTTCCCCGCAAAAGGCAAAGGTCGAGAGTTCCAGTCTCGGTCCGGCACACAGTTTTACTCTGTCAGGATGTATCATATCAGAGCGCACTCCGCTGCAAAGTGAAAAATCTCATTCTGGGAACTTCCTGCAGGCCGTAGCTAAGCCATATCTCCAGAATATCCTTACTTCCAGGAGTGCTATTTCTGCAAGGTTCGCAGCAGAGCTTCTGGATAGCTCAGAAGCCGGCACGGTAGCTCATCGTGTTCGGTCAGAAGGTTAGCTGCCCTCTGTAATAAAAAAAACTGAGTTAATCGAGCAACAACGAACTTAAAAACGGATGTCTTACGACGTCCTCCCCGAGCAGATGCAACGATCAAAAGCGAACAAACATGAGATTAAAAAAAAAGGTAGAGCAGTATCCCGCAAAAGACAAAGGCCGCGAGTTCCAGTCTTGTTCCGGCTCACAGTTTTAACCTGCCAGGAAGTTTCATATCAGCGCACACTCCGCTGCAGAGTGAAAATCTCATTCTGGGAACATCCCCCAGGCTGTGGCTAAGCCACGTCGCCACAGTATTCTTACTTCCAGTGTACTAGTTCATCAATTGTTTTGCCAGTTGTACAATTCACGCTAGAGTCATTAATTCTTCTGCCGGTTAGGGTTGACCAGAAGCGAACAGTTCTACGAAGAAGAAAGAGCAAGAGCAGATGTACCAGCTGATGACTAGTACTATAAACACAAAAGTACACCAATACACGAAGACTTCACGCAATGACAGTTATTTCAAAAAGTATTGATATCCGTGATAACGTTGTAAATTATTCATATGATTTTACACAAACAAATAGCATTAATAAGTTGATACGGTGCTGATTGTTGATAGTTTTGGTGCTACTATTATAATTAAGAACTGTAATATCAGATCCTCAAATTTAGACGTGCTTATACCAACACATTAACTTAAAGATTTTGATTAATCATTAAACTTCGTTTTTCGCACATCCAAGCAGAACGGACCAGATATTACAGAATTCTGCTATCGCCACCGGGATATCTGTCCAAGAAAAAAGAAGAGGAAGAAAGACAGATGGCGTGGAGACGATTCAACGTGAATGTGAGTGTCTTGCGTAAAGAGTGTATACGTAAAGTACTCCCTATAGTGGAGCAATGACGAAGCTTCTGTAGATGTAGAATGTTAGGTGTATGAGAGAAACGATACTAGCGTAACATTCGTTAATACAGAAAAGTGGTTTAATTCACTGCTCGATCTGCAGTCCGTATGTGCCAACACACTGATTAGTACGTGAACCATTATATAACTTACAGTGTGGTTATACTCTGTAAACATCAAAATGCTTAATCGGCTACAGCGTTGTACAGGTCTTGAAAATGTTACTCAATATTTAGCTCATCCACCTGGTATAAGGTGCTTTGAAATTAGTGTTGTTTTTGTGTTGGAGAGTGAAAGTGAAGCTCTTCGTACAATGAGACCGATTTTGCAAGAATAATTAGATTCCCAATAATGATAACGATAGAATATGACACGGTGAGTGAATGTCCGATAGTCACTGACTGTCAAAATAAGACGTAGTTTTGTGGAATGATAGTGTTTTGTAGAATGATAGTGTTTGCATTAATATCGTGATGAAAAACGACCATGTAGCAAGCGCCAAACTTTTGAACTACACTGGAATCGCTGAACCAAGGTATCTGGAAAACTCTGTGATAATCAGCTCCTTTAGTATTAAACTGGAAGTCTTACAAATGTATTAATGATAATGCAAGACAACAATAGATCTCATAGTGTCGATTACTTTCATATTGTTACCGGCCGTTGTGGGTGAGCGGTTCTAGGCCCTTCAGTCTGGAACCGCGCGATCGCTACGGTTGCAGGTTCGAATCGTGCCTCGGGCATGGATGTGTGGGATTTCCTTAGGTTAATTAGGTTTAAGTAGTTCTAAGTTCTAGGGGACAGATGACCTCAGATGTTAAGTCACATAGTGCTCAGAGCCATTTGAACCATTTTTTTCATATTGTTGTTACTTGAAATTACGTTTCATGACCAAGTACTTCACCACAAGTGCCACTTACAGAATGTAAAATTATTGAAGTATATGAAATGAAATCGACATAACTTCTGAACGGTTTGCTTTAGGACGTTCAAACTGCACGGTTGGCCGCGGGGCGTAATGGGAGTTCGTACGGTTTGGTTTAGCGACGAAGCCACTTTCATTTGGATGCGTCCGTCAATAAGCAAAATTGGCGCAACTGGGCGACTAAGAATCCGCACTTCGCGATCTGTGTGGTGTGCAGTGTCACGGAATAATCGATGCAATTTTCCTTATGGCATTATGACTCCGAACGGTACGTGAAATTTTGATGATTTAATCCCTATTATCAAAGTGACCCTAATTTCGAAAGGATGTGGTTCATTCAAGGCGGAGCTCAACCCCTTAGAAGCAGGAGAGCGTTTGTCCTCTAGAACTACTTTGGGGATTGCATAATAGCTCTAGGGTACCCAGAGGCCACTGACATGGGCCTCGATTGGCCGCCATGTTCACCGGATCTGAATATATACGAATCCTTTTTGCGGGGCTATATTAAAGACAAAATATACAGCAATAACCCCTAACTCATTGATGAGCTGAAAACAGCCATTCCAGAGGTCATCGACAGCATCGATGTTCCGACACAGAATTTCGCTATTCGTCTGCACAACCTCATCGCCAATGATGGCAGGGATATGGAACATGTCATAACATAAACCCGAATATCAGTAGTAACGTTTACATGTTGACTATAGTGTCTGCACGCCGTAGTTTGTAACTAATGCACGCTTTTTTTCATATAGTTCAATAATTGTCACCCTGTAAGTTAGAGACGCAGAAATGTATGCAGAATAAATAGATTTCCGTTTGCTCGACAAAGTGTAAAATATCTGTTTTGTACTATTCTCAGTTACACATACAATATTTTGAACAAGTCCCTACATCAGGTGCATACGGTCATTGGTCATACAATTCTCCGTTAGCTCTAGATTGTTGTTGGAGCGTTGTCATATGTGTGAAGATAAGTCATTGTCCAGGCTCGCAACGTAGGGGAGCTAAGAACTCGGTCTGGATTCTCACTGTAGGAACTTCTAACTATCGTAACTGATAGTGTTTTCTGCCACTTTTTCAAACCGTTTAAACATAGTGGCGAAATGATCTAGGCACACAGCCGCGACGTTCTTTCGTGAAAGGACATGGATTTCTACCATGCAGCTGTTAAGTATATTTATTTAGCAAGCCCACTCTGTTTTGGATTGCTCCTATCGTAGAAAAAGTGTTTGAAAAATCCATGAACCTAGTTACTCCTTCTGTCGATAATGAATACATCACATGTCAAGCTATAGCAGTAATACAGTTTGTGACCTTGTAAAGAATTTCATATACATAACTAACAATAAGTATTGACACTTAGTGTGAAAGGTGACAGAATAAACTTTAGACAGTACATCACTCGAACAGAAATGTATTTCTAGATTTGAGATAAGAAACATATTGAACGTGTAGGACATTACATACGCTCAACAAGAGCGCCCGTAGGTTGTAAGATAAGACGGGAGTGTATGTGGGCATCAAAAAGTTCCAGTTTTTACCCTGTTAAAATCCTGCGTAATACCGAATTTTAAATCGTTTTCTTAAAAGAAAAACACCTGAATAAATATATATTTTCTTTTCCTGAGAGCTAGGGGAGAGCCGTGGACAACCCTTGCACTTGGCTGATATTATAATGGCACTCCGTCTTTTCCTCGCTTTTCACAACGCTGCGCAGGAAGCAATGTCTCACGCGCTGATGTCTTTTCCGGATGGATGGCTGGGGCAGTATTATTGCTGGCGTTTAGAGCAGCTGTCGCTTAGAATAACACAGACTTTCGATGAGATAGTTCTTGTGACGTTAAGTTCCTCAGTCTTTTTTATTCTTTTCTTTTTAGTTTCACTTGCTGCAATGTCAGTAAAGTAGTTCCCAGAAAAGGCTTTTAACAAAATCTACATTTTAGCCTGTTATTACGTAAGATATCTGCTCCTCAGCTCTGAAATCTCGATTCTCTGTGTGGAGTAGATACTTTTAGCTTGGTATATGACCTTAGATATTATGGTTAATTTTCAAAAAATCTAAAAACATATTAAAAAAGTAATAGTAATTGCTGAATTACGTTTCAGAATAGGTTTCCAACGTATATGTACAAACCAACAAACAGATAAAAGAACTGCCAATTTTTGCTAAGTACTTTTGGAAGTGGTCACATGCATGGAGGTACTGACAAATACCCCTTCTGTTTGGAGTAGTTTGGAATCGATTAGCTCAGTGTACAAGATATTAATGCAGTGGAATAACACGTGGAGGAACAGTTAGGAACATTTAAATAATTGCTATGGCTGCTTTAAAGTGTCGTCCTCAAATTAGTTTACTTTCATCTTTGAACACTTTTTCAGTTTAACTCTACTTCCAGTTGCAACCGTGCAATTTCTCAAATGCTGCAAAATTAAAAGTTTGGTCCAGCAAGTCAGTCAACGTGAATTTTCGTTATCAGAACAATTTCTTAAACTCTGTAAAGTGAAATTAATCGCAAACAAACAAATTACCACACTAAAAGTCTAATTTAGGAATTTGTTACTCAGCTTTGAAAACTGCCACGGCTGTTGAGTGCGTTTACTATTCCTGCGATAGGCAAACCCTATTCATCAAATTATGTAAGGGGTAACAATTATACAGTTATCTGTGAAATGTGTGACACTTAAGTTTTGCATGTAGTCAACAAGAGTCACGATATTTACCTGAAAAACAGCCGACAGAATGTTTGTAATGAGCGAGTCTGCGAGTAAACAGTGCCTAGCGATTTAATGACAAGGTGTCGATTCTATTCATATCCAGAGACACTAACGTGTGTTTGATCATTATATTAAAACATTCCGTTTTTCTAACATGCTGCCGAATACATTTGAAAGATAACGTATTAGTATATTTATTAGTTCGTTTTCTCGATGTGTTCCATAGATCATGTGAACGATTCTTTTATCGAAATGATGTGGAACGAGTCAGTTGACACAATATGTATACGCCATTAGTGATGAGATTAGTGAACATATTATTATTTAGTGCCAGTAGTGTACTCATGGAACATAGAAATTGGAATTTTTTTAGAGGGTACTTGCTATTAAATAAAAATTTATCCATGGAACGGAAGGAGTTACTAGGGGAAATGATTTAAGGCTAGACTTAAATCTTACTTTGCTGCCTGTCAGGGATTTTACATTATAGTGTAAGTGATCATTCTTTTCCTGCATACTGAATGCCCTTCTGAGCCACTGACGGCTTTAATAATAGGCGATAAAGCTAATTTTTTCCTCTGGTATTGCAACTAAGGACATCAATATTGTTCTCAAATAGCAGTGTATTATTTATGGCGAATTTCGTTTGAGAATCTTCGTATTGTGGTGTCCTAATTACAATGCTTAACTAATTGAAGAGTCGTCTACATGACGACTGCGGATGAACATCACATATCATTCTCGCTGCTCGCTTTAGTGCACTCAGTACGTTTTCCCTAAGCGGTGAATTGACACAGAAAACCACCTCCTAGAAGTATGCTCCAGTTTCTCATCTAAATGTCAGTCCTTATTACGTCTTCATTTTACCGTTTAATGTGATTAAGCCGTGTTTGCTCTTTTCAATTTTGAGTAATGTTGCTGTTTGGTATTATGGCATATTCGTAGGTTTTATGCCATTAAGCTAGTAATGCATTTGCAAGTTACATTTTTTAGTTTGTCTCTTTTAGATCATGTTTCACCTAAGTGGTGTTTGCTAACAGCTCTTAGTACTATGAGTTGCGGGTCTGCTGTGTGGAGCGGCGATTCGCCACGGGGACCTGTTGCTGTTAACGCACCGGCATGGTGTGTTTCGGGAGTGTCTCTGGCTGCCTAATATTGCCTTAGTGGAGTTGTTCGTGCTGGTAGCATATCTCTTGAGTCAAGTTTTTGAAGCCTACTGTCTTATCTACAAGTTAATACTTTCGGCCAAATATTTTACATCTCTTCTGAAATGGGTAGTATCTGATTGACCTTCAGATTTTTTAAATCAGATTATTTCAGCCTGTGCTTATCGTGCTAATATTTGAAAACTCTGAGTTTACTTTCTCTGGTGATCAATATTTGAGATGATTTTCTATTGAAAGAGTAGTCGGATTATACGTATATAGACCGACCCTTTTAGTCTTATTATATGCATGTAGACTGATGTGGCTAGTGAAGATTTGTAACAAGGCTGGGAATCGAACCTGGGTCTCGTGCTTGCTAGGCATGAGCTTTAGCCACTAAGCCACTTTGGCACAGTGGTTCACACAACTACACGGATTGCCCTAGTTCGCCTCCCTCCTCTATCCAAGTCTCACAGCCACCCCACTCTTCTTCAAACTCCTGACCTGGGTTCGATTCCCAGCTTGGGTACAAATTTGCGCTCGTCACTCCAATGTAGTCTCTGATACTGTACCATTTCATTAGTCCGATTATTATTCAAATGAATTTAAATTTTCTTTTTTTAAAACTATTCTAATAACTGTAAGTCGGGATTTGTTGTAAAATTTAGGGAGAGTAATTCTTTTAACTATTCCAAGTCAAAATTGCTTTAATTAAGAAGTTGTTTTACTTATTATTTTCTAATTTTGTACTTATTCCTGATTTCTTTCTTGTGGCTTGGGACCATTGATCTGAGGCTTAAATTGATTATTTGAAAAATCAAAATGAAATAGTTCTGTTGCTCTTTCCTTTCGTGGTTGATATTTTATTCCGTTCATTAGTGTAATCTGTTCTATAAATAAATGTGAACTCTCAAAGATGATGCAATTTTTGTGGGTCTACCAATCCAGGCTCTATTTTCCTCTTCCATCTTATGTAAGGAGATATCAGGGGTCTCGAAAAAGAAACACAAATTATTATAAAATAAAACACAAGGCTATGGAAAGTTGTTATTACTAATAGCTAGACATACTATTGCCACCCTTTAATAATGGATGCCAACTATGTACAACGTAGTCAAGGCTGAAGGTATTGTTTTTATGAGGTCTGTGCGTATTACTTTGTTGTCACGTGGGTACTTTCAGATGCATACGAATATTTTCTACCTTCATATTTTTGATAGATTATGAAATTAGCTGGTAACGAAAGAAGATAATGGCGAACTGACTGTCCAGAGCAGATAGCTTTTGGAACGCGGAGAAGCTGCAGTTCTCAGTTTCGAGGAGAATAGATGCTGACAGCGAAATAGAATGGTGTGCAAAACGTAAGATCGAAAGTAACTCTAGCACGATGAGTCACTGAAAGTAACATAGTTAGATGAAACTTGGACCACACATAAAAAGAATAGAACAGAAGGTAGCTGAAAGGAAGACACAATATGACGAAAAGTAGTGACACATACAAAGGTAGAAAGTACGCGGCAGTCACCACGATTTATGATAGTCCGCTGGATATTAAAAATTGTGGGACATGGTTCTTGATAGGGTGTGTGGTCGCCACAGACGCCAGTGCTTGGGGTAGTGCGATCCACTTCCTCAACATCGCGGTTGACAAGTGCTGGATGGTCATTGGTGCACGTGGTCACGCTGCAGTACGACCCCCAGACGCACCCCTCCTGTCCTCCATGGAATTTACGTCGGAGGAAAGGCCTGGCCATTTCATTCGTCGAATATAGTGTCGTTCCCAGTGCGCCACCTGCACAGTTCGATGCGATCGATCACTGTCAACCATAAAAATGAAGTCAGCGCCGAATGCAACCCTAAACAGACGCACATGGGGAAGTAGTACGGTATCACTATGACACTGACCAGTAAGTGTACCGTGTTAAAAGGTTTGGAGGTCAGTATGCCTCTTCACATAATAACACATACACCACCAAAACGATCATGTTAGACAATGTTCCAGGATTCATTACATATCGTCATATAGCTTGAGGTAAAACGGGAGGGGCCAACAGTTCTTTCTTGGTATGGTCCAAGTTTCATCGAATTATGTTACTTGGCAGTGACACGTTGTGGGAAAGTTACTTTTGTTCCTTAAGTTTTGCATATCAATTTAGTTTCGAAATTTCACGACTCTTGGCTCTGGGTACACATGCAATTAGTTAACATGCATCACCTAACTGGTTCTCCTCGAACTGGTACTGAAATGATACGTCTATGTGGTGGGTAAGGATGCGGTTTGGATTTGTGGGGATAGCAAGTCTTTTGCTACAGTGGAAGGGGGGCCTTCTGTCCCCTCTGCTACTCCATAGGTGCATTCTTGCGCAGAATAGTATTTTGGGAGATCCAATAGGGCACGATTAATCATTACGGACTATTCAATGTACCCATGAAATGCCCACTTCGAAGAAAGCGATATGGATATTACTGGCACAGCACCGACTGCAATAATAGAAGACTATTCTATTGTAGTGCTGGTACCCTTATCAGATGTCAGATATACACTCGCCTAAGAATTCGCACACACCTACAACAACGAAGGAGATGGCGCTAGTGGCCAAGTATGCAACTCACTTCCTGCCAGTTTCACGTTTGTTGCATGTCTTTTTCATAGTGTTGTTATTTTTACGCCAGCATATTAACTCAAGACTTTTGTGAGGCTCATTGAAGAGTAGGATCGGGTGTTCAGGGACATCCCAGCATAAATGCTTCCTGACGAGTCTGGGGATGATACGGTGTTATAGTCTGGCTCAGTATGACCTTCACACTTACGTGTCGCCGCCACTGATGTGAAATTCAAAAGAGTTCCCTGATGACACGATGGACATTTGACACCCAGAAAAAAACGAGTTCATGTCTTAAAAACTTTCGTTGGAGTTGGTAAATTCGGAAACAGTCTCACTGTACTTAGTAATGTAATCTGTAGTTGAAATAAGCAACTATACAATTAAGTGCAGACTTTGATTAGCGCAGGACCAGTAGCTCTACGAATACGGACTTATAATTCACTTCTAAAGCAATGCATATACGTAATGTTACATAAAAGTAAGATTTAGTTTTAAAGGTTAGTTTCTGCCTTCCTGGGTTTAATTACTCTAGCTGAAATAGACATCCAACATTTTATAATGATTTTATGAATTAATTGTTTCAACTATTCTTACCATACATTTTGTATATAACGACCTGTATAAAGTAACAAGGTTACAGTTTCAGTTTGAAATAGCATGGACAAATAATTCTACTACTGCCCAAGAACTCACGAATATCACACAATCCAAGATATTCCCTACGTGGCAATAACAGAAAACATAAAGGCAGCCACAAGAAGTCTGTTCTCTGAATGTCTTGAGGAAAATTCCTCTCTCACGCCGTAAAGATTTCGTACGATGGCGTTCTTGGACAATCAAGGAGGCTATTTTTCTTTCTTAGTACTTTGCCTGGAGCTCGAAATCAGTGAAAGGCAGGCTATCTCAGAAGTTTGCAATGGACATTAATACGGCAGGTGGTGAGGGAAAGAGATACTTGTGAGTGGCACGGGGTGCTGAAAGCCAGTGGCGTGGTCGCGCGAACTGCGTGTGGCAGGAAGTTTACCGCCCAGATATACGAGCCCAGGGTTTACGACTGCGCGCCCCGCAGCCGGGAGCGTTAAGGCACTGCAGAATTATAATGCGAGGAAGGTGTGCGGCGAACCTCTGTACCGCTGCAGAGCTATGGAAGAACCTGAGACGTGCTGATCTGATAAAAAGGGGTCTGAATAAAACAAGGCCTAGTCACACGAACTCACTCTAGTGTCACTGCAAATTTTTTTAACATCGCTACGTCCTTTTCAGGAATAATAATTAATGTCTCTGTTTCAGTTACGAACGACTGTATTGTGTTTTGCGTAAAGGGTTGCGTAATCATCACTTAATGCCATTACACAAACAAGGATAAAAAGTCGTACTTTGAAATGTAGTGCTTTGAAATGGGAAATCTGTAAAACTATTATTGTTTATGATGTAACAATATATTACATATAAATGGTCGCCAGTGTGTAGGGACTCACGCTATTTTAAACTGGTCAGTCAAAAGCGAAAATTTTACTTCGTTACGGAGAAATGTAGTTGCCTGAAACACGATTAGCAATACACGTAGTATTCCTCTATTTGATTACCGTGGTAACATGATTCAGGAACACTGAGCTACTCAAATCAGTTGTCATCTCTCCACAGAAATAACACGTTGATGAGGAAAATTTTTAAAAATTAAACTTACACAGGGTGTTTTGGGTACAGTTGCCTCACATTTAGGCAAAAATCATTGCCCACTTGGACTCACAGACATAGTAACAATTTTGAAAATCCATATTTTCATTATAAAGGTTAATCAAGTGAAAGATAAAAATCGGTAACTTACTGACTGCTAATAGAGGTTTAAGAAAGCTGATACGAAGTAAATACTGAAATTTTTGGGAAGTCATAACTATTCTGGTTAGCGCAATACGCTACACATTTCTGTCCTTTGTCTACCTTTTCATCTCATTGATAGAGTTGCACTTGTATCCCACGTCAATAATTACTTTTTGGGTACGTTCCAATCTATGACCTCCGCTACAGTTTTCAGCATCTACAGCTCTCTCAACTACCATGGGACCACGGAAGTTATTTCTTGATAGCTTAATACGTGGTCCACAATTTTGTATCTTTTTCTTCGCAGTTTTTCTGTGCGTTCCTCTCTTCGCTGGTCGTATGGGAAAGCTCCTCAATTATTATCAGTACACTTAGTTTTCAACATCCTTTTGTAGCACCACATCTCAGACGCATTGACTGTCTTCTTTCCGATTGTCCCACATTCCATGATTCTCCATGATACAATGTTGTACACTGTTATCAACTTATTCAACGTGCTGAGCCCATTGTTTGATAACAGGTGCCTTCCTTTGCCCAGTAATTCCCTCACTGCTTGTGCTAGTAGTCTTCCTATATCCCACTTGCTACGTACGTCAAGTATTATCTTGCTTCCAAGGTAACAATACTATCTAATGTCCAATTCATGGTCAGCAGTTTTGACATTTAGTCGCTCATCTCATTTTTGTTACTTCTCGTTACTTTGACCTTGCTTATCCTCATTACATAACCTGTACTCATTAGATCTCTCGTTCAGTCAACAAGCCCAATAATTCATCTTCGACTGACGATAGTAATGTCATTCGCGCAACATACAACTGAAGTTGCAATGATACCTAACGTTACTGCTGTTGAGTGGTTGCTCTTCGACACAGCATCCCATACGAGCGAAGTAGTTGCTCCTTTACGTATGATTACTCGTACTTCAGCTATTCGGGATATGCATGGCTGTGCTTAAAAACAATAGCTCGATGTAGTCAAAGAGTCCAGATGGGCACGTCTGCGTTCATACCCTACAGCTAATTAGGTGCAAACAATAACCTGCAGCTGTGATCCCACAGTCAAAGAGTCAATACACTGGCTAGAGTTGCGAATTACGAGTAGTAAAATGTACAGAAATACAAAATTAATTTTAAATGAATGATTTAATATCAGAGACCCTATTCTAAGCATTTAATGGATGTAGATGATAGAAAATTATGTTAAATAACGTTTATTCAAGAAAGGACATCTCAAATAAATGAAATGTGGACCTATAGCATTAAATTAAAATATCAGCAGAAAATACCCTTATCAAAATCACTGAAGTTATGTTGAGAGCATTACGAGAATGATAGGAATGATAGGAATATCCCCAAACTAAACAGTAATCAAAGATACCACGAGAACTAAGTCCATTTCGAAATCACAGTAGTCCAAATATTGACCAGCTCACAACAGTTCAAAGTGAAAGTCAATTAGTTAAAAATTATCACACTCGATAATTGATACTCTGCCTATTTTCAGTCCCATAATATAAGCGAAAAAATTAGAGTCCTACTCTGGAGCACATACATATCATTCGTGACTTACACTCCCTTCAAAAATTTGATTACTGAATTGACCGTTCACAGCCCAGAATAAGTCGACTACATGACTGAATCATGCACATTACCACAGGCAGGTCTGCCTCTTCCACCACTTGACACAAAGCCAAAATTGCTCCCTGGAGTTCTTTCTTGAAAATTCCCAGTGCCCCACTTGACTCCCATAGTGTTACGCAACTGACTGCTTTTTCACTGGCAGTCTCCATCAAGAATACATCGTTTTTAAACTCTACACACACGATTTGATTCAACACGACCAGTTCCTGGACTAAATTAATATATTACAACAATATTTAAATAAAGAAGTGATATAAATATTCTTTCATAATCAAATCTTTTACAACAATTACAAATAAAGGGTTGTTCGTAAATAAATAAGCAAGTGCACTCAGAATAAACGACAAAAAATTGTCATTAAATACCTTTTAAGCAATTATTTATGTCTTCTTCACAGATGCATCTTTTGGTTCTCATTTTAATTGTGGTGTCCACTAACACATGTGATTGACGACTTTTAAATAAAGAGTTTGTAACAGCACTTGTAATCGACATTTAAATAATGTTTCTGGGAAAATAGTAAACAGTTTATTACATGAAAACACAAGAATGACAAAATATGGGGTACTGATGCTGTGTTCATTTGTTGTGTAAAGGAGGAGAATACGATCTTCTGAAAAACATCTGCATAATGAAAATATATAAAAGACGTAATGAATCAAGAAACAAAATCGATACTGATACATAGCATTCGTAGATGATAACTACAGGGCAAAGCTGTCATCTGAGATATCTTATGATGAAACCGAATGAAGCGTTTAAGAGTTGTTAATTCAGAGGTTAGTTGTGAAAATATTTATTCACTATGAAATATTAACTTGTGTAGCTCTGAAAATACTGAAAATATTGTTGTGTCACTGGATGCGCCTCATTTTTCTGAGAAATACGATGTATTCAGATTTGCATTAATATTGGATTGTAAATTATTATAGACTCTCAAATACCTGTAAGAAGCCATCTTTCAACTTGTCTGACACTCCGACATGGCTTGGAGCATTATCTCCTGTACAAAGGAAATGCGAGCGACAGCCACCCAAATTCCCAGCTTCGCGATTTGCCTTTTTCCGGTGACGTTGCTCGTCTCTGCACCTGGTTGGCCGAAACCGGTCAATTAGCTGTGCTGGCCGTGGCGCGCCCATGCCCGCTGGCGTTCAGTCATGCAAAAAATCAATCTTAGCTCTTACCAGAGCTAGACGGCCCATAAACTCCCCTGCATACGAATAATTTACAATACACTATCATTCGGAGTTTTTGTGTTACTCTTCTGAAACTTACTACCAGTCGCTTATTGTACATACCGCATATTTCCGGTCTTTCCCTATATTTTACACCTAGTTCATTGGAAATTTTGAACATATTGCACCATATTATATTGCAGGACGCGTTTCTAGTTTGACATATATTACGAACGTTGTCTTGATTTCTCGTAGGTCTTGGTTCCATTATCGAATGGGCCATCATAGCTGCCTTTCCAGTTACTTCAAGTTTCCGAAAGCCAAACTGATCGCCATCTAACATATCCATAGTTTTCTTTCCATTCTTCTGTCTGTTATTCTTGCCAGCAATTCGGATGTGTGAGCTGCGGAGCTGATTTCAAAGTAGTTCTGCCAGTTATCTGCTCCTTTTATCTTCAAGATTGCAAGGATGGTGTTTTCTCGTAAACTTGACGGTACGCCGTACAGACCAACCTCGTTAGACGTTGTTGTCATTTTGTCACTGATGTTAGAATTTCTGAAAGAATGTTACCTAATTCTTCTCCCTTACTTTACCGAAAGTCTTCAAAAACCAAATTTTAAACTGGGTCACCCTCTCAGGAGCCTTCAATGCGCTTCTTTCCACGGATACGCATTCTTCTCTGCGTTTAACAGTGGAATTCCCATTACACTCTTTAATGTTGACGCCTTTACTTTTAATTTCCGCGAAGGTTGTTTTGACTTTTTACGCACTGAATAAGTTTTTAAAACGATTACGTTTCTGATTTCTTACCATATTTCTACAGCTCTTTCGTTTGGATATTCCCTCACTTTCTGTTAATTACTTTCCTAAGTGATTTATATTTCTGTATTCCTGCCTTTACCTGAAATATTCGCGTACTTCCTTTTTTCGTAGGTTAATTTAAGTGTTTCTTTGCAGTTACCTTCCTCGTAGCTACGTTTGCTGTCAAAATCATGTGATTTTCGTTTTCAGAGCTCTACATTCCTCTTCAACTGAACTGCGTACTGTGCTACTTTTAATCACAATATGTACAACCTTAGAGAACTTCAAATGCATATCATTGTTTGTCAGTGATTAATTATCTCACTTCTCTCTACACTGGTCTTCCGGAGTGGAATTTCTGTGCATTTGAGACTTGGATTAATAAAATGATCACTCTGACGTGAACTCTCGAACCTATCAGATGCTTTTGTACAATGTTGTTTCTGAATGTACGATTTTATTAATTGTACGAAAGTTTTTTCACAATATATGTGTAACATGTACTTGTCCTTGTAATCTCATTTCATACCTGTCCATCAACTGGAACTAATTATCACTACAATTCCATTTTTATCATTGGCTAGCTGTCATTGTTTTGTCGTAATGGTGCATTAGCAGCCGGTACATGAAATCAAAACATATTTGAGTTTCACCAACAAGAGAACAGGAAAAAATACTTTAAATATGTTTGCTATCAAAAAAAGAAAATTTTTTTGCAGAAAAGCCTTTATTAAATATACACTACTAATGCAAAGATAATAAATAATAATACGAGATTCAGGCTTGCTTATGAGTAAATCGCTGGCCGGTAACAATCTTGTTTCCACTGCCATAAATATTACTCTAATCATAATTATAGTATAAAAAGTCAATGTTTGACAAAGAATTTAAGTAAAATTGTGAATAATAATGCAGGTGATTATAAGGTCTCTCTCTGCAACAATATTTATTTATGAGGCATTAAGTACTAAAGTTTTGAACAAACTGCGCGTATTTTCGAGTGTGTGTTGACAAAATAAGTAAATAGTTACAATCCAACCTAGTACCTTTATGCAGAATTATTTGCCTTTGTAGGAACATGGATGATTGTTAGCGCATATTTTAGATGCTACTTCGAGTGTGCGAAATCTACACGATGTCACGATTTATAAATATTTTCATTGATATACAGTACTTCTACGTATTAAACTTACTAAATGTTAATAAAGAAATTGTTTCAGTTCATAAAATTACACATAATATTTGGTAATTGTCACACATTTAAAGATCTATATTATTTGACACAGGAAGTATAAAATTATTGACTACCTGCATCTATGAACAACAATGTTTCGTTTCCACTCATTTGTTGTCTTTTCAGTAGCTTATCCTTAAAGTAACAAGCAAAGAAATTCTCATTCAAATTACTTATTATCTGTATGGAGATATGTTCCCTTTATACATTTAACCTCTGGAGAAACAACTAGGAAACTTACTTCATGAGGAATATCTAAAATACAGACTAGAATGCATTACTTGGCATTTCTTATTCTGTTTCTTTAATATTGATGCCTTTGGGTGAGTTTTCAGTAAAATCTTTTCTCCTGCATGATACTGTAGTCTCTCCTAACTTTTTATCATAGTTGGCTTTTTTCTTTTGTGCACTGTGCTCAAGTGTTTCTAAAACTCATTTTCGCTACGTTTTACTGTGTCAAACCATTTCAGGTACTTTTGGAAGTGCGTCAGTCCATTAATTTTACTCTGGTTCGTGTAACATTACCTCCGAGGCCTTATGCCCTACTGAACGAGGTGGTAAATGATTCAAATGGTCTTCCAAAATTGATTCGTACTTAACTCATTCAGACCGCTGTCTTGGCACAAATGATCTAATGACTCTATAAAATCCACAGAAAGTAAGTTCGAAAGGGATACATTCGGGTTGAAATCTAGATGTCAGGATTTGTTTAATGCCTTGTCCTCCTAAGAATTCCTTCCACTTATGTCCTGTAAAATAGAAGGCATTGTCTGACAGAATAGCATTTGGCTTGCCTACTTCTGGAATACATTCTCGAACGAAACTTCTAGTAACAGAAGTAGCTATTGTTCTAAGTGGATAAAACTTGAGGTATTTAGTAAACAGATCATAGATAGCTACCATATACTTTAATCTGCCTCTAGCTGTAGGAAGAAGACCAGTCTCATCACAAGGCACAAGTTGCAAATGTTTAATAGGTATAATAGGACATAGATCTATTTGGCTACATCAGTGCATCAGTTTCAACTTTTGCCACAGGATACATGTACATAAGACTTGACATACTCTTCGCCTAAGATTTGAAAAACAGCTGTATCTTTGTATTTTATTTGCATATTAGTCGACTGCAAAGTGTCCCCAGGTGTAATATATCAACCAAACAAAATTGACTAAACATTTTGATTGGATACATACATGCCACTTACCCACATCTACCTTACTTCTATGGAACAGTACATCAGAATATAGTTTGAATTTTTGCGAAATCTGTTCATTATTATTTTATCACAATAACTGTGTGACATATTTAGGATCTTGTTCCTGTAATTTGTCTATGGTCCTAAAAATGGTAAGGTAACACTGTCTATATGGTGAATTCCTGATCAGTAGTATTCTGAAATCAGATGACTGGTCTAACATTTCATGATGGCTGGACAGTCCCTGCACCAATCAGGAAATAATACCAGCTATTACATTATCCTTGCCTTTAATATGAATTATTTCAGTATTGCATTAAAGCACAAAGAGAAAATCTTGCATGCCACGATTTACATAGTAATAGAATATTGACTGATTGATGCTCACAATATATCTTTCATGTTTCCCATGAATAAAGTAATAAAATTTATCTAATGCCTACAACACAGCAAGCACTTCTAATTCTGTCAATGTACAAGCTCTATCACAATTAGAGAGGTTACTGCTTGCAAAACTAATTACTTTAATATCTTGCTTATTGTCTCATGTACCAGTTTGAAATAGACAGGCTCCAAATCCATTTAAGGATGCATGTGTTGCCAAATAAATACCTCCTTTTGTGTTAGGATGGTGTAGAAACATTAGAATAAACTAATGCTGCTTTAATCTTTTCAAATGCTTCAACACATTATGGTGTCCAATGCCATCGTGTATTCCTCCATTGCAAATTTAATAGGTTACCATTATTAATTATATGGTTGGGGACTTTCTCAAAAAATGATGCTTATCCTAGAAACTATTGTCGTTGTCTTTTAGTGATGTTATGTGTGAACTTTTCATTGCGTGTAACTTCTTTGGATCTGGTTTAATCCCCTCTGATGATATAATATTTCGTAGAAATTGAATATGTTTCTTGTCAGATTTAGACTTCAACAACTTTGCAGTAAACTTTCTACAAATAAAATTTTTGGAATACCATTTCTAGTATTTCAAGAAGCTCTTCCTGGGTTATTGTTGCTCTTAGTACGTCAGGAACACATACTGTAACTTTTTCTAACAGCTCAGACCCTAACACAGTATCCAAAGCTACAGTAATTGTGCCACACTTACATTCAAACCAAAGGGGATTACTAAATTCATAACTACATTCTGTGAATAGAAAAGCTATATATTTCTGGATTCTTCTGATAACAATACCAGCCAGTAGGACGTATTTAAATCAATGGAAGTCAGAAATTTAACGCCATAAAATCTTTGTGTCAGTTCTTCTAGGTTTCTGGGATGAGTACACACTGGTACAATAATTTTATTGTTATCTCAGGCCTCCAGAACCACTCTAACACTACCACATGGCTGAACCACTGCCAAGAGAGGACCACTGTATGTTGAATTAGAAGGTTCTATTATTTTCCAGTCCAACATCTAAATAATTTATTTAGCTACAGCTTCTTTTTAGTCCACAGGAAAGAATAGGAAGCACAACAATATGCCTTATCAGGATAGACTTTCGTAAGGTAAACATAGTCTTTTAACACTCCATGTTTTTCGTCGATTACATGTATGTACCTGAGAAACAATTGAAAATAATCCTTTTGTTGTGTTTTAGTTAAATATTCGGATTCAGCAGCTTTATGCTAAGAACATCATTTTGATTTATCATCTTTGCCAGAGCAGATTCTTCTGAAAAGAATTCTGCAGTGCTGTGTAGCGTCTTGGGACTAGCTCATTGTTCATTAATGTGCTGGCAATATTAACCATACAACTCTGGATTGTGCACCAAATCCAACTTCATTATATTACCTTTACCTTCTGTACAACAAAATCCTACTCAGAGATGTAATACTCCTTTACTGTGCACAGACCATCCCCTGTACAAGTAACAGACAACTTAGGTGCAGTCAAGAAGGGGATTTTAGTTTTCCTCCTTGATGACTACATCCACTTGTATTCGAAATCGCAGTCTGTGACTGTGCCCCTAAGGCACCAGTTATCCTAAAACCTCCTTCTTCTTTTGTGGCGCTACAGTCCTGGATGAGCCTTGGCCTTCCCAATGGCTTCTGCCATTCATCACGGTCACATGGTACCCTCCTCCAGTTTCTGCATCCGAGCTTCTGTAGGTCTTCTTCAACTCCATCCAGAGATCGACTTCGCCCTATTTGTCCTTCTGGATTACCAAAGAGAATCTCCTTTGTCTCCTCAGACTCCTTCATTCTTGCCATTTGACCTGCCTATCTTATCCTTCCTGATCGTATGATTTTTGTTAGACGAGCATCGGTATATACAATATACAAGTCTGCATTGTACCTTTTCCTCTTTTGTTCCCTCTCATACACACGGTCAATTATTCTTCTCGAAACATTCCTCTCAAATCTGTCGAGCAGCCATGCATCAGTTTCTGTCAAGGGCAATGTTACTGAAGCACAAGTGAGGGTTTTATAAATAATGAATTTTGTTGGCTTGCTGAGGAGCCTTGACCAGAATAAATTACTCAAGGCAAAATATGCCTTATTCGCTGATATCAGCCTAATTTTAATTTCAGATGGTATGTCATTAAAGCAAGTGACTGTGGAACCAAGATACTTGTAGCTATCAACTCTTTCAATTCTGAACCCATTCACACTGAAAGTTGACGACATATTGGGTTGATGTGCTTTCCTACAGGCCATGTATTTAGTTTTATCTTCATTTATCATATGACCCATCTTCTTACTAACTTGACTTAAGGCTGTAAAAGCTTTTTTCAGTGCTGTTACCGACCGTTCTATGATGTCTACGTCATCTGCATATCCTATAGTCTGCACTGACTTGTAAAAGATAGTGCCATGGTCTGTAGGCCTGCTTCTCTAATCACCTTCTCGAGTGCTACATTAAATAATAAGTATGCTAATGCATCCCCTTTAAATAGCCCATTTTTTATTTCTAGGATGACTGAATAGGGGGTAATGCAGGAGTAGGTTTAATAATGAATAAAAAACAAATAGGAGTGCGGGTAAGCTACTACAAACAGCATAGTGCACGCATTATTGTGGCCAAGATAGACACGAAGACCATTCCTACTACAGTAGTACAAGTTTATATGCCAACTAGTTCTGCAGATGATGAAGAAATTGATGAAATCTTTGATGAGAAAAAAGAAATTATTCAGGTAGTGAAGGGAGACGAAAATTTAATAGTCATAGGTGACTGGAATTCGAGAGTAGGAAAAGGGAGAGAAGGGAACATAGTAGGTGAATAAGGATTGGGGGTAAGAAATGAAAGAGGAAGCTGTCTGGTAGAATTTTTCACAGAGCATAACTTAATCACAGCTAACACTTGGTTCAAGATTCATGAAAGAAGGTTGTATACATGGAAGAATCCTGGAGATACTAGAAGGTATCAGATTATATAATGGTAAGACAGAGATTTAGGAACCAGGTTTCAAATTGTAAGACATTTCCAAGGGCAGATGTGGACTCTGACCGCAATCTATTGGTTATGAACTGTAGATTAAAACATAAGAAACTACAAAAAGGTGGGAATTTAAGGAGAAAGGACCTGGATAAACTGACTAAATCAGAGGTTCTACAGAGTTTCAGGGAGAGCATAATGGAAAAATTGACACGGATGGGGGAAAGATATACAGTAGAAGAAGAATGGGTAGCTCTGAGGGATGAAGTAGTGAAGGCAGCAGAGGATCAAGTAGGTAAAAAAACGAGGGCTAGTAGAAATCTTTGGGTAACAGAAGAAATATTGAATTTAATTGATGAAAGGAGAAAATATAAAAATGCAGTAAATGAAGCAGGCAAAAAGGAATACAAACGTCTCAGAAATGAGATCGACAGGAAGAGCCAAATGGCTAAGAAGGCATGGCTAGAGGACAAATGAAAGGATGTAGAGGCTTATCTCAAGAGGGGTAAAATAGATACTGCCTACAGGAAAATTAAAGAGACTTTTGAAGAAAAGAGAACTACTTGTATGAATATCAAGAGCTCAGATGGAAACCCAGTTCTAAGCAAAGAAGGGAAAGCAGAAAGGTGGAAGGAGTATATAGAGGGTCTATACAAGGTCGATGTACTTGAGGACAATATTATGGAAATGGAAAAGGATGTAGATGAAGATCAAATGGGAGATACGATACTGCGTGAAGAGTGACAGAGCACTGAAGGACCTGAGTCGAAACAAGGCCTCGGGAGTAGACAACATTCCTTTAGAACTATTGACGGCCTTGGGAGAGCCAGTCCTGAGAAAACTCTACCATCTGGTGAGCAAGATGTATGAGACAGGTGAAATACCCTCAGACTTCGAGAAGAAGACAATAATTCCAATCCCAAAGAAAGCAGGTGTTGACAGATGTGAAAATTATCGAACTATCAGTTAAATAAGTCACAGCTGCAAAATACTAACGCGAATTCTTTACAGACGAATGGAAAAACTGGCAGAAGCAGACCTCGGGGAAGATCAGTTTGGATTCTGTAGAAATGTTGGAACACGTGAGGCAATACTGATCTTACGAATTATTATAGAAGGAAGATGAAGGAAAGGCAAACCAACGTTTCTAGCATTTGTAGACTTAGAGAAAGCTTTTGACAATGTTGAATGGAATACTCTCTTTCAAATTCAAAAGGTGGCAGGGGTAAAATACAGGGACCGAAAGGCTATTCACAATTTTCACTGAAACCAGATGGCAGTTATAAGCGTCGAGGGGCATGAAAGGGAGGCAGTGGTTGAGAAGGGAGTGAGACAGGCTTGTGGCCTCTCTTCGATGTTATTCAATCTTTATATTGAGCAAGCAGTAAAGGAAACAAAAGAAAAATTAGGAGTAGGTATTAAAATCCATGGAGAAGAAATAAAAACTTTGAGGTTCGCCGATGAAATTGTAATTCTGTCAGAGACGGCAAAGGACGTGGAAGAACAGCTGAACGGAATGGATAGTGTTTTGAAAGGATGATATAAGATGAACATCAACAAAAGCAAAACAAGGATAATGGAATGTAGTCGAATTAAGTCGGGTGATGCTGAGGGAATTAGATTAGGAAATGAGACTCTTAAAGTAGTAAAGGAGTTTTGCTGTTTGGAGAACGAAATAACTGATGATGGTCGAAGTAGAGAGGATATAAAATGTAGACTGGCAATGGCGTGAAAGCGTTTCTGAAGAAGAGAAATTTGTTAACATCGAGTATAGATTTAAGTGTCAGGAAGTCATTTCTGAAAGTATTTGTATGGAGTTTAACCATGTATGGAAGTGAAACATGGACGATAAATAATTTGGACAAGAAGAGAATAAAAGCTTTCGAAATGTGGTGCTACAGAAGAATGCTGAAGATTAGATGGGTAGATCACGTAACTAATGAGGAGGTATTGAATAGAATTGGGGACAAGAGGAGTTTGTGGCACAACTTGACAAGAAGAAGGGATCGGTTGGTAGGACATGTTCTGAGGCATCAAGGGATCACAAATTTAGCATTGGAGGGCAGCGTGAAGGGTAAAAATCATAGAGGGAGACCAAGAGATGAATACATTAAGCAGATTCAGAAGGATGTCGGTTGCAGTAAGTACTGGGAGATGAAGAAGCTTGCACAGGATAGGGTAGCATGGAGAACTGCATCAAACCAGTCTCAGGACTGAAGACCACAACAACAACAACAACATGTCTGAGTAATTTCCTCAAAATCGAACGCAAGTTCTTACGTCAGCCATCATCATTTTAACCATTCTCACGAGTTTTCTATGTATCCCGATCCCCTGTAAGGCACGAAATAACTGGTTTCTATTGACGCCGTCGTATGCAGTCCACAGTGGTTTCTACACTCTATTCGGTTGCCCTTTTTATGTATGAGTCATAATATTTCTTCACTCCATTCATCTGGTATCCTTTCTTGTTCCCATATGAGAGCGATAAGTACAAACAGAGACTGCTCTACTGTTGCTCCTCCATATTTTAGCAATTCTGCAGGAATGCCATCGGTGCCGGGAGCCCTGTTGTTCTTCAATTTTCTTAAAGCTTTTTTGACATCCTCTAACCCTGGGCCATCCAGTGGCTGTTCATAATCAAATCCTTGCTCACAATCATTAGAGATATCTTCTGCTTGCTCTATCTCTCGATTCAGCAGGTCAATAAAGTATCTTCACCATATTTCCAGAGTCTATTTACTCTCATTTATTATGTTTCCTTCTTCATCTCTAATCAAGCTGATTATTGGAGCAAATACAAGTGACAGACAACTAATGTGCAAATCAAGTATGGGATTTTAGTTCTTCCTCCTTGATGACTACATCCACTTGTATTTGAAATTTCACAATCTGTGACTGGGCCCCTAAAACTCCGGTTGTACTAAAACCTGGAATGGTAAAACTGAAATCTTATTTTTGCGAATGAATTCTGGCTCATCATGTTTCTCATAGCGCTGGGATCTAAAATTATTTCCACAGGCACTTCTTTAATTGTTGTTTTTATAACAGACTGTACTGCTTTATCTTTCCACATTTTACATTGCTTTGGTTCTTTACTTCTTTCCTCCTTGATCTATTCTCCCTCATAATATCTTAACATCTGTATATGATGCCGTAAGATGCCTTCCTCCTGTCCTCCAACCAATCTAGGAAGGCTATGTGTCATAGGCCTTATTTTTCCGACGAATGTGGATCTGATGGATTTTCATTACGTCAATGATTCTCATACGATGATTCTTCTGTAGCCAAGACCCATTTACATTCTGCACAGTTAGTGGATTATTGTTATTATTTATCATTCACTTGATTTTGTAGAGGGTTGCCAGGTACAAAGGCTGCACCAGTTTTTGATGCCAGGGACATGAATTTTCATTACACTAACGTTTCCCCATGGCTCTGCCATCGTTTATTAGCGTACGAATTTTCGTTTTACTTCCTTTCTCTATGAAAATTATGTGTGTTACCATTATTATTTTTACTATTATAAGGCTCATAATTTTGGTCTCCATGCGTAAGTGGCGCTTTATATTAATCAAAATCCACATTCCTATTGTTATTTCTGTTATTGTTGTTATTATTACATTTTTAATTATTATAAGCAGTCTCATTATTATTTCCTATCGAATCAGTTGAATTGTTATGGGTGTTCCTGAGTTAAATCTAAGGAACAAGTTACAGACATAAAGTGATGCAAACTTGTGTCAGGTACATAGAATAGTTTCTCTCTAAGATTAATTGAGTAATTAGTTTAAAGAATTGATATTAGTTCTCTCTGTGATACTGGTTCATCCTAGTTTTATTAAGATAACGCTCAAAGTACTTTCTAAGGCTGCCCTTTTTCCGATTAAAATATTCAGGGCTGTAAACTTCCTTCTGAAGAAATTCTGGCTTTCTGGGCTTCTTAAATTTTCAAATAATAAATAATCGTTCAAATTCTTCACGCTTTCTCCATGTTTTAGTAGCTTGATTAGTCCACAATACCACACCTTCGGTTCTATGAGAGACAATATTTTTTTTTATTATGTTCTGTCCATGATCTTGGAAAAATGTTCCTCAAACTTTTTATATGTACGATAGGATGCGGTACATCTTTCTCTGCTGAACAAGTTTGAAATTTACGGTTATTAATATCCCTGTGTTCTAATTTTAATTCAAACACTGAAGGAATTGCACTCCTCGCATCGTCTGTTTAGTTAGGATATGCGCCAAAGTTTGGTGTTTTATAACAATATTTAAGTCCTTGGCTATGGATAGGGTGGTAATTCTCATCTTATTTTGGTACTTTTGGCGAACTGTTCCATTGTGAATTATTGTCCGGAGACAATTCATTTTCCAGTTGGTGTAAGCTGTAGTTTATTTCAAATGGACATTTTGGGATTTCAGAAATTACTTTTCCCTCATTTACTGAAATTGGGAACTAGTCAGGAATCATTTGCTTATTTAGAAATTATCAAGATACTTTTTCATTTACAGGCTACATGTCCTGTGGCCACGTATTATGTGTCTTTAATTCAGTCGTTTCCATTACCTTCTGCAGCTTCATGCTGGTGATCGTTGAAGATTTTTCTACGTTTAAGGGCAGTTACCCACCCCAAGGGCAAGAGAGGGGCCTGAACCTCTGACCACCCTTACGTCCTCTTTTACAAGGCCGGCGGCAGAATGATGGTGACTTCTTATCGCGGAAGTGTTCGGCCGCAATTTCTGACAACTGTTATTGAAAACGTAGGTAGAGGTGGGTTTAGAACCGTGAACGGAGGACGTAGTGATTAGGAATCGCAGGCGGTACTAGTAGACCAGGGGTCAACACTTCCTGTAATTGAAAAATTTGTGGTTGGGAGCCTAGTTCGAATTATTATGACTTTGTCAAAACTTCTGTCAATGTTGGCACCTCTACAGTATTAGTTAAATAGTCATTCCTGGTTTCACTTCTGTCAACTACACTTCCCAGCTGTATATTTCCTGTAATTTGTTATCTAACAAATCTTCGGATATATTGCTCATTACCTTTGATACTTTTTCCTCATTGCATTCTATGGCTCACATGCTATTACATCTTGCAGGAAGTGAGAGCTGTAAACTTGCGGGAATGGTCTATCCGCAAATGTGTTTATTTCTTATGCGTCGTATAGTTTTCACATGGTCGTCTTACTAAACCTTGGAGGTATTTACGAATGTCCCTGTATGTTCGTTTCCTCTATGTATGTAGCACATTGGAACGGCTTATGTTCAGCCGTGCATTCCATTGCACAGTTGCCGGTGTGTATTATAATCTTAACTATTCTACATAAATACACTGGATCGGAAACCTGTTCTCTCAAAAAGTATATCGTCACTTTGCAAACGCTCATATAAGTCTTCCATAGAAAAAAAATTGCATCCGTCGTGTTGTGTTTCTCATGCCGCCTTCACGTGACTGGGCTTCAGAATAGTTTAAAGCGAAAGTTTGTGGATCAAAGTAGTCCACGCAACAGTCTCACAATTGATGCATAACTGTATCGTCTCCAGTTGAGTGGCTGTACCAATCTCTTTTCACCTGTGTCGACGGCACGTTGAACCGGAGCCTTCCACTCTGAGAACTATAAAATATGGAATCATATTTTTGGTCGAAAATCATAAAGGCCTGTGGAACTCGAAGTAACAGCTGTTTTGTTTAGTGCTTGTGATCGTTCAGAGGCAGTGCGGTAAATGCTCATTGTCCATCATCTATTATGGACTTATTCAGCTTGATGTAGGTACTCTTCTGTTATCTAGAGAATACTACAATTTTTGGGAAACTATGATGAAGGATGGCTTGGCCATACACCTGGACCAATTCCTGTAAGAAAGGTGTGTGGGAAATCGGATGTATTGGTTTCTTTGAAACGTATTAGACTGAACTGAATTCAGGTTGAGAATGAGAAATTAGATTTATAATTTTTGAGCTAGATCCATTTGTTTAGATGTGGCCACAGCTCTCTACTTATTCGATTACTACACTAATTTTACCCCAACAAGTCTTTAATACGGTTTTATGTTAGTAAGGCAGAGATATTCCTTTTATTATGGAGGAACAATGTTGTAGGTAAGCTACCGCAAAAAATTGTACCAATCTCATCTACTCGTATTTGGTACCACCTTGTTATCACTTAATCTCTAACGGTGAAGCTGGTCAGTTCTAAAGGACTAATATTCATTTTTGACAAATGTTAATTGGCTCTGAGGGAACATGGGTTGGACCATTAGCTGAACACAGAAGGATTCTCAAAAATGTGCATAAACCAAAATCGTTTATTACATGCCTGTAACGTTCTACAAGAACAGTATTTAGTAACGACTTACTGCATGTGGCAGGATATCTCCCCATAAGTATTTTGAAAAGTTGGTCGTGAAATCATCGTTCCATCGTCTCGTTTGCTATTTACCATCGGTAGCACTGTACTGTCTGAAATGAAAGAGGACATAGTGCATCTTCACAGTATGAGAATATACAGGATGTCCCAAGTGTCGTCAGTCGCATTTACTCTCAAGTTTCGACAGATATTTGATATTTAATTTTTTCAATGTGTAATTGGAGTCAGTTTAAACAAATACGGCTCATGATGCGTTGCCCAGTGTCCGCGAAAAGCGTCGATGTATTTATCGTTGGAAGTAAAATAACTATTAGAGTCGAATTTTAGGTGCCCGTTGATAGAGTGGTCCTAAATTGGTCTAGTGCTGTTTTTTTTTTTTTATCGGTGTGTGTTAACAGGGACAGTAAAATGCGGAGAATAACTAGCAGCAGCAACGACATCACCGCCCTGACCAGCGCTTACTGCTACATGCATGCACAATAGCAGCACAGGAACAATATATTCCTTCCTGCTATGTCGTCGTAAACTGATATTTTTGAGACAGTGGCTATCTACAAAATACACTACGATTTTTGCAGGGAGGAAAACAGAAACCAGCCAATGTTAATAATGCTAGTTACTTACACAAACCTCGGTGTTAGCCGTTTCGAATAAATAGTTTCATCTTCGGACGGCTATTCACTGTTATTTTACATTATTTTGTTGCTGGAGAAAAAGCAGCGGACAACTAATGTTACAAAATGTGGTACAAACACGAAGAGCCGCCTGTAGATGAATCTGCCGGTTCGCAATACGTAACGGCACTATTTGCGTACATAAATAGCATTATTAACAGTGGATGGGTACCGTTTTCATCTTAGCAAGAATCAACTAGTAAAAACTTACTCATTGTCACTTAGAATCAGCCAGTTTTCTTTTATATGACGACCATTCCTAATAAAGTGTTTATTTTATAAATTGCCTCATTACATTTTGGGTGATGCTGAGAGTAGCTAAACTTTGTCTTATCAGAATATCTTCCCTTTTTTTGGTACAAGTCATTTATATACAAAAAGAGATAACTATAGTATAAAACATTCTCGGACTTACTGCCACGTCAATTCAGGATAAAGCCTCGAGCTTTCTACGACTTTAGCCGCCGTCATCGTCAGGAGCGTCTGAGAAGAACAGTTTCTTCATTCTCCTAATAAATATCAGACTTTGCACTTATAAAGTTTCCTGTTTCTACCCGTCATTTATACTCAGTGTCTGGCTTTAGTATAGAAATGTCACTGACTTACTGATACTAGTTCTTACGTATCAAAGAGTAAGCCTCTGGTCTGTGGTTAATCTCTGGAGATGTATCATTTTAGATATCTAAAATAGAGTTTTCAACTTGCTGCTTCCGCTAGATGTGTGGGCGATTGTAACTAACAGTAAGCTCTTAATAATATAGTTTGTAACTGACTAACCAATGTGACAATCTTGCCTGAACTAAAAACTTTTCTTATAATTGAACCATCCTCGTAAGAACAGCCTTGAGTAAGCACTGAAGTAATAATTTAGACGGACATAAAAGCTATACAGAGTTTCGTGCCAATATACATTTCAATTTAGTACTGGAGGGCAGCGTGGAGGGTAAAAATCGTAGAGGGAGACCAAGAGATGAATACACTAAGCAGATTCAGAAGGATGTAGGTTGCAGTAGGTACTGGGAGATGAAGAAGCTTGCACAGGAAAGAGTAGCATGGAGAGCTGCATCAAACCAGTCTCAGGACTGAAGACCACAACAACAACAACATACATTTCAATCTAATGTCAGTGTCTTTATTTATTATACTCATCATTCTCAATAGTATTTTGCAGTAGGAGCATATTGCACTTTTTTCTCTCTTTAATATTCACTCTGAAATTGATATATTTCGTAAAGCGTTTGTCCTCTACAAATTGCTCTCCAAATACAACTGACATATAGCTTTGTAAGAGTAACACAAAAGTTGAATTAGTGGGCACAGTTTATTTGTAAGTCTTCTTCTTCCTGCGTTACCTGTAATATCCGCCCTCAAATACGTGGCCTGGTATTCCGTATGTTAGTCTGCCAACTCGATATATCAATCCCGTTTACTTTTTTTTCATATTGACGCACCATGTAAACGAGATTACTATCTCTGCTGGAAGATTGCGTAGTCTGCCACGCGAATTTGCACGCGTTATTTTCCCTCTCTGCGGTGAAAGTAGTCTCAAGATGACGTCCCCCGCGACAGACGCAGTCGCGTTTTCCAATTTTCAACGTGCGCTTCCACTATTGAAGGCAATTTCGATCGTACGTCAGTGACGTCACCGGGACGACGTCATTTATCACGAACGTCACGCTGCGCCGAGATTTCCATGCTCCTCCGCCGTGGGACCGGCAGCGGGGGCGGAAGTGGGAGTGGAGGCGGTGTTTGCGCCGTCGAGTGTGCGGCCGGCGCCGGCGCCGCCTCGGCCGCAGCGGCGATAATGGGGGCGGGCGTCGCGACGGATGGAATGTAATATGTTTGCCCGGCCTGACTTATTGCGGCTGCCCGCCGCCGCCGATGCCGCGTCCCTCGCCTGGGCGCGCGACCAGAGGCCGCGGCTCTACCTGCTGATTCTGAGGCTTGCGAAGGCCGAAGCGGTTCTTTAAGCAAACGCTCGGCTACACGATATTCTTATAAATAATATGACGAACAAAACAGGAAAGGAAGTATTCAGTTTTTTTAATATTCAGTCTCTAGATTTGTCACATACCGTCCTCCACCTTGAAGGGGTCGGCCCTCCGATCACAGATACGAGGAACGTTCAATAACTATTGGCACACTTTTTTTTATGAAATCAGGTTCGTTTTATTCAGGATTCCAATACACCATATTATTCCGCACTCTATTGGATACAAAACCGTGTTTTCCAACATAATCTCCGTCCATGCGACGATCTTACGCAACCTTACAGGGAGGGTTTGTAAGGCCGTGTGGTACCATTCTACTGGTCGACGCCGGACCCAACGTCTTCTTTCACCACTGACCTCCCCAGTATAAACGTACTACTTCCCGCAGAATGCAACATCAATTGGGTTAAATAGATGGAAGATGTGAGATACGGGCTGTAGGGTGGATGAGGAAGAACAGACTAATTCAGTTTCGTGAGATCCTGTCGGATGCAAAGACCTTTGCGAGGCCTTGCGTTGACATGAAAAGAGAAGTTCGTTTTCATTTTTGTGCAAGGTAGACGCTAAAGTCGTTTCTTCAGTTTCCTAACAGTGGTATAATACAGTTTTTGGATGATCGTTGGACCAGAGGAGAGGACATCAAGCAGAATAATTTGGCCGGCCGCAGTGGCCGAGCGGTTCTAGCCGCTTCAGTCTGGAACCGCTCAGGTTCGAATGCTGCCTCGAGCATGGATGTGTGTGATGTCCTTAGGTTAGTTAGGTTTAAGTAGTTCTAAGTTCTAGGGGACTGAAGACCTCTGACGTTATGTCCCATAGAGCTCAGAGCCATTTGAACTAAGCGGAGTAATTTCTTCAGAGTCCCGCAAGACCGTCGCCATGACTTTACCTGGTGACTCGGAGGAAGAGCAACTCCATGGATAGCCGTTATATTTCCCTTTGGAAGTAATGAACCCATGTTTCATCGCATGTGACGAAGTTCCACAAAAAGTTTAGCTTCGTAGCGTGCAAATAATTCTGTACAGATGGTGCTTCGTTGCTCTTTATGGTCTTCTGTTAGGCGGCAAGTAACCCAGCGGGCGCACACCTTTCGGTACTCCAACTGGGGAACGGGTGTGTCTGCACTACCAACAGAGACGTGCAGTTAAGCAACGAGGTGTTTGTGATCCGCCAATCACCTGAAATGAATGTGTCAGCACGTTCCAAACATGGAGCACTCACAGCTGTGAGCTGCCGGCCGGCACGCGGGAGGTGGAACAGCTTTTCGTGACCTAGTTGCGATGGTGACAGAAGCCTTGCCCAACGACTCACCGTGTTTTTGTTCACTCTCAGGTCCCCGTTGTCATTCTGCAAGCGCCTATAAACAACTGCGATGGTCCCGTTTTGCGTCAAAAGAAACTCAATGACAATTATCTACATGGGACGCACCTAAGTTACATATGTTATTGTGAACGTTACGTATAGTGCCACCACAGAACGGAACTTCGTGGAACTATAGGGACTGAAACTAACCGAGAAAAAAATGTATTGCATTGATTATTGAACGCACCTCATACTAATAAACTGGTCCTACAATACACTGGTTACACGCTTGGCGTGTTTCCAGAAGTGAAACATGTGACTATTAGCAACACGTCGCGAGGAGCTCAAATCGGCGCCTTGTCTTCCGATTCTTTTCCACTATGTCTCGATGAATTTCCCGATAGCTTTACTACGTTAAAAGTAGTCCTTATATGTGCAAATAGTAGTGTAAATTATTGGTAGTACAGTATACAAACTCAGCTTCTGACAGTTACTTCTTCTTGATAAACTGTATGACTTGCTGAAGACATTGGTCTTATACTAACATTTTCCAACTGGACGCAACAACAAGCTACATACAGCCCTGTGTCTGAAACTTCCTGGCACATTAAATCTGTGTGACTACGTTAAAAGTAGTCCTTATATGTGCAAATAGTAGTGTAAATTATTGGTAGTACAGTATACAAACTCAGCTTCTGACAGTTACTACTTCTTGATAAACTGTATGACTTGCTGAAGCAGATTAATGGTTTAGTTACTGCTTCCTGCCAGGGCTACATTCGAATTCATATTTGTATGTTACCAATTACTGGAGTTGCGCTCTACCAAAACTACGATTCTGTAATTTTGGAACACTAGGTGAATGGCGTACTAAATGATACGGTCACGGGTAGTATTGGCAGCATTGGCAGGAAAATATGCACAAATGAATGGGTAAGAGATTAACTAGGATCAAACGATTTATTTTTGTTTCTTTGTTTATTTGGTTCTTTATTTTGCGCGTAATTAGAACCACACATCATGCTGTACATTTTTGGAACACAACCTACGACCAGCTTAGAGATAGAAGTGACGACACTTTCTGCAGGACCTGACCATCATTTTGCAGGCCAATGCACAAGCACGTACAGTGCAAGCTGTTAATGATTTGTTTGACTGATGTGTCTGCTAAGTGCTATACCACCTATTGCACACCCCTAACTTAAGCCCTCGTGAGGTCAACTCGATTTCTAAACTGAAGGAAACACTTCACGGCGTTCGCTTCAGAACTGCTACAATTCGTCGGGCAATAGACCGCTCCGCTCGAACTATCAAATAAATATTTAATTCTAAGAATTATTCCACATTGTAATGTGCGAGTGGCCTCACATACACCACTCTGAACCACTAATATTCATTATAATTGTTGTGACAAGACGAAATTACAATCATCCGGCCACGCTGTGGGCTGTTTGATTGCTCTGAGAGTTAGTTCATCACGCTAGATTTCATGAAATACCAGTTCTCTTTATTACATAAATGTATGAAAGATTTTCTTAACTTTGACACAGATCTTTGCCTCAAGAAAGACTGACAAGTCTTATTGACTGTTAAAGCATCACTTGCTGCACAGATTAAGAAACTGTTCCCTTGCAGCACTATGTTCCCCGTTCAAATGTACGAATCTATTAGAAAGCTTAATATCCATTCTGGTCTTTAAATTTAATCAGACATGTAACATGCAACAACTGAAAATGAAATAATAGCAGAATTACTAGAAGCTGACCTCGGAGATGATCAGTTTCAGTTTTGGAGAAATTTAGGACTTCGGGGGACAATACTGAACCATAAAGGTAGGTTGGAGGTACGCTTAGGTTGGTTCACTGCAATCTACAGCTGAGTAAAGGACTAGGGCTCGAACCTGGATCCAGTTTTCTTTGTCGATTTCGTTAAAGCTTTCGACAATGCTGATTGGGCTATTTGAAATTCAGATGGTTTATTTATTTATTTATTTTTGTAGTCAATCTTCAGTACCACATGGACCCCAGGTCCTCAATTATTAGCTAGATGTATTCAATCTCTCTCTTTCCCTACAATGTTTGTCCTCTACAGATCCCTCAGTACCATTGAGGTTACTTCCAGGTGCCTTAACACATGTCCCATCATCCCTTCCCTTCTTGTCAGGGTTTTCGATATGTTCCCTTCTCGACGAACTCTGCGGAGAACCGCCTCATTCCTTACCTTAACAATCTACCTAACTTTCAACATTTTGCTGTAGCACCACATCCCAAATGCTTCGACTCTCTTCCACAGGAATAAAATACAGGTACTTAAATGTCGCCTGCAATTTATATGGAAAACAGACTACAGTTAAATTAGTGGAAAGATGTGAAAGGGAAAAATGTTGACGAGAAGGGAGACAGACAGGGTTGTGACCTATTATTGTTTAAGCTGAAGATTGAACAACAGGTATAAGAAACCTAAAATAAATTAAGAAAAATAATTAAAAGTAAGGGAGAAAATAATATAAGCTTTAACGTTTGCCTATGGCAGGGTAATTCTATCAGAAATGGCAAACGAGTTGCCAGTTCTGTTAAATGGAACGGGTAGAGTATTAGAAATACGTTGTAATATGAACATCAATAAACGCAGTAAAGGAAAATCGCATGCATTCAAATGTAAACAGGCGATGTTGATGTAATGACATTAGGAAATGATACACCAAAGTAGATGTGAGTTTCACCATTTCAGCAGCAAAACATTACACGAGCAAGATGACGTATTTTTGCTCTTGAGGAGTGCGCATTCGTTGACTCGTTGAGAAATTTGGAAACCAGTACAAAGAGGAGAATTAGCTACTTGTCGAATCTTTAAGCTATCCCAGGAGATTTAGCCATGTGGTTCTAACAGGCAGGCCACCAACTATGAAATTTACATTGCTGATTGCTAGATCCCATAGGGCATACAAATTTTACTTCAACTTACGTATGACCATCTCTCAGAAGTGCGATAGAAATAGTGAATCGATAAGATTCCTGCGTTAACCGATAGCTGTGCACATCCGCATTACATAGTTCTTCATACAGTTCCACATTTTTTTATTATTTATTTTCATTTATTGACAGGAGTTAAGTTTTTCGCTTGTACACATTTTCATAATGTCACAAATTGTTTTTAATCTAATTTTCCAATTTGTTTTAACGTTTCGCGCTTACTACAAGTTTTATTTTGTGTAACTCAAGTGACAGTGCGCAGTCCGTGACAGGACGCCTCGAACCTCGCGGCCACTCCCACCGGAGGTTCCAGTCCTCCCACGGGTGTGGGTGTGTCTGTTGTTCTTAGCATAAGTTGGTTTAAGTTAGTTTAAGTAGTGTGTAAATCTAGGAACCGATGCCCTAAGCAGTTTGGTCCCTTAGGAATTCACACACATGTGAGCATTTTTTAAGTTATTTGACAGGAAATAAGGTAACCGTCTGTTCATGTCCCGCTTTCCTCCTTACCACTAGAACTGCACTAACTGGAAAAGAGTGCTTTAGTGTCGTTATTCACAGGTAGACTTGAAATTTGGGCAGAGATTGTCCCTGTGGTATATTTTACTTATATGTTCTTCACTTCGTATATGTCTGTGCAACGTCCCTTGTGCTTTAAATTTCCATACCGGACAAAATTTGTCTTATCAAATGCGAGTGAGAGATAAGTAAGCGCCATAAACACGTCTTGATATTACACTACTGCTGGTATTATTTTCTCAGTCCACCTCGCTGTCATAATTCAGTAGCTCGCATACGACCCTAGACTACACCTCTAGTTCTCAACGGAGATAAAATTTTTAAGCCAGTGCAGGTATTTTCTTTATTTCCAGAGAAATTTAAAGGTATCATATCATGCGGCCACATTGCTGTGACATAACATCAAGACAAATGGATGGCGCTATTCTACAGGTGCACAATGCGTTGCAAATATCTTATTTCATATTTCCTAAGAGCGTGAATTACCTTTTCTGCATTTATGTGGGTATACTTCATTCAGACGACAAATAAAAACTGAAAAAAATCACATAGTTAACAAGCATTGAGAATAATGCTTTGCACTTTACACGCAGGTGCACTAAACTATCTTAATTTAATTTAATTTTTCATTTTCAGCTGTAGCCAGCTTTCTTTAAACCTCGTGTCTGTGTGGTGGCCTATCACAGTTTACTGCCTTATGCAGCTGCAAACCATTCACGAAAGAAGTTTATCTACCCACAGGACTTTTAAGAACCAGTATGCACTCCATTCCATCTGCATCAGACGAAGTATCAGTTTAAATAATGATAGTTAGCGTTCCGATATCGCTGGCATAATAAATAATATTATACTGGGAACATTTCATAATGGTTTAAAATATCCGTTGCCTGAGTATTTCTGTAAAAACAACATCAAACCACTATCTTTAGTGTTCAAACTATTACTTCTCATGTTTCTTTCTAGCCTCTGTTTCTCCGTGTATACAAAGTGAGCCACGTAGTTGAGGAGTGAATCTAAACTAGTTTGCATTGACTCTACCAATAAGTCATTAATTCCCTATGGCATAATCTTATGGCTCGGAGTGGAGAGAATCTTTATTGTGCAGAAGCTTATAATGGGAGTCTTGTGTAGCGTTGATGACAGAGTGTGCTCCAGATGCGTCTTGAGACCTGGGGTGTGTTGCAATCGGATAACAGTACGTCTGCTCCTTATTGGCGTTTGTGGTTCGTGGCAAGAAAAAATTTGTGATGAGCTTAGCAGTTCCCAGCCACATTGCCAGAAGTGAAATGGCTTCCATGTACACTGCATACCTGTCTGCGGTTTAGGATGCAGTTTGCACACTGTTGCAAGGCCCTAACGGATGTACACGGTGGCCGGACGGTCTGGGAATATTTTGGGCTGTTCTTAAATTTTGTTTCAGTCTTTGTTTTCTACGGAGTCTTTCAAACACTCTCCCAGTGGAGGGAGCAGTTGTCTGTCCCTCTTCTGATGGAAAATTGAGACACGCCAGTTGGCTAATGCCACCCACCTCTGTCACCGGCCGTAAGCCACACGAATGTGAACCGACACTTATCCCGGTTCCTGTTCCGTTCATTTATTTCTTGAAACTATCTGTCGGTCGACCTCTAAGTCCCCCCCCCTTTTCCCCTTCCCGGCCAAGGCAGGCCGTTTCCGTACTCCACCACCGAGAATATGTCCTGAGTTTTCTTTAAGTTACTATTTTATTTCACCGCTTCTATTCCCAGGCTCCCTAATCCTTCTCTGTACATGGAGGTTGCCGTCGGACGTCGAGCGAGAGATCAAATGTCCCCAACTGTTTGGACACAAAGTGGAAGAGTAGACCGTCGGCCACACCTTCTGAAATTTATGTGAATACTAGGACTCATGATGTTTACTTTGCCTTACGCAAATATTTGTATCAGATAGATCCTTATTTCTCTGGTCTGTGGGCAGATGGTGGTGGTCTGTGTGAACTGCTTTTTTTTTCGAGTTGTTGGAAGGTAACAGAAACTGTGTAATGCAGGAGGTGGGGTAGTGACTTTTTTCAGAATAGCTCTTATTCTCGTAATATACAAAGTAATCTAGAGTATATATATGAAGATGGTACCTGTTCTTGCGGACATGTCCGAAAGAACAGATAACATCGGTGACCATACTGCTCGTTAGAATGAAATTACAATGCAATGAATACCCCTAGCTACATACAGGCGTTGGTATAAGTCAATATAGTGCGGGAGAATAAAGTTAGGAATGTGGGTCTCACGGGAGGCGTGCCAGAGATAAGTCCCTACAGCCGCACTTTCCTCGGTGTCCTCGGTGGCTCAGATAATAATATGTCCAAATGTGTGTGAAATCTTATGGGACTTAACTGCTAAGGTCATCAGTCCCTAAGCTTACACACTACTTAACCTAAATTATCCTAAGGACAAACACACACACCCATGCCCGAGGGAGGACTCGAACCTCCACCGGGACCAGCCGCACAGTCCATGATTGCAGTGCCTGAGACCGCTCGCCTAATCCCGCGCGGCAGATAATAAAAAAACGGAGTTAATCGATCAACAACGAACTTATACGGGTGTCTTACGAAATCCGCCCGAGCAGATGCGACGAACGAAAGCGAACAAAAATGAGATTTAAAAAAATGGTTAGAGTGTCTGCCATGTAAGCAGGAGATCCCGGGTTCGAGTCCCTGGTGGGGGTACACTTTTTCAACTGTCTCCGTTGACTTACATCAACGCCTGTATGCAGTTAGGGGTATTCATTTCACTGTAATTCTAATCTAGAGTCATTACCATTATTCTCATAATGAGTAGTTTAACGCTTGTCGTAATTTGTCATTAGTATATCTTACAGAAATAGCTAGCAATAACTGCCTGTCGGTGTTTAACAATGTGGCCCAATACCAGAAGGGTCATCTTCATGACGAAACTGACGGAAGAAGACGAATGAAAGAATGGTAATAAAACTTACTGGGATTACATTCAAGCATAGGAAGAGCCTTGTATGAACTCTACATTAATTTCCACTTAAGATTCTGCCGTAATTTCTTTCAGAAGTTGCTTAGAAATTCTGGTCTTGTGTTAAAACACTTGAGAGATTCAAAGACATCATCTAAGGTGATGTCGAATCTGAAGAGAACCGAAATAAATCTAAATATTTATATTAAAAAAAAATGGATTGAAGTCATTCGCTGACCGCCGAAGGCATCACAAATGAGGCCTGTTGAAATAAGCATCCCGGTTTGAAGGGCTATTAAGACGCCCATCACTGACAAAACTATAGGTCTGGTAATGAACTAGTGCCTTTCTTTTTCCATGTTTAGAGAATATCACACGCGCTGCGAACAATTCTGCAAAATTCGAAGCTGCACAGGCCACAGTTGTTTCTAAAGAGTTTAATGGTACTCGTTTACGGTACTGCTTACCAGTCCTTTTGCTGTACGGTCCTACTGTATAGATCAACATCGAGCTAAGCGGCTTCAGAAAACGAAGTCGTGCGACGCTGTTGTCCGAGAGAATTTCGAATAGTTGTTCAGTCTCGTGATTGCAAAAATCTTTCCCTCCTTGAACGTAAAGGCACCTTTGCTTTGCGGGACATGTTATTTTGAAATGGTTCAAATGGCTCTAAGCGCTATGGTACTTAGTATCTGAGGCCATCAGTCCGCTAGACTTAGAACTACTTAAACCCAACTAACCTAAGGACATCACACAAATCCATGCCCGAGGCAGGATTCGAACCTGCGACCGTAGCAGCAGCGCGGTTCCGGACAGAATCGCCTAGAACCGGTCAGTCACAGCGGACGGCTGTTATTTCCCTAAGTGTGTTTGTGGCCGGGCTAATGATACTAGCTGCAGGATACGCCGTGGCGGATTCATTTAATCTTTTCTTCCCACTTCATTTGCTGGCACCCCGCTAGGAGAAAGGAATTAGTTTCCTGTGTGTTATCGCTGGCGCAGAGTCTTGAAAACATTCCGGAGCGTGTCGACAGGGTAATATCTGGGTACGTGTCGAGAGAGCAACACGGAAAGTGGTCGGGCCATTTGCTGTGTGGGCCATCGGCTTTGTTAGTGCGGAGACCCGTTGGTTGCGAGTGTACCCTTAATGGTTGCCTCGTTCACCACGCTTTTCGGTGTGCTTCAGCTGAACTATGTTCCCTTATGATCATGCTGTACGCTTTTGGATGCTGGCGTTTTGCACTGGGCTGACATTATGGAATGACGACTTTTTGGTGTGACAATGGTTGCTATCGTTCGTGTTGAGATGTGCCCGCCTCTGTCACTCCCGCTTTACGGTTTTCAAATAATATTTCACTCGTTATAGTTATTCCTAATCACAACTAGTCTGAGTTTGATCCTTTTAATGGTTAGTGCTTGTTCCGCATGTGTAACAGTGGATGACGGTCATTATAACTGCTACCTGAAGTTTTGCCTGTTAACGCCACAAACGGGCTTTCAAATCGGTATTATTTTCCTGTGAGACAGCAGGACATTTCTCTAGTGTTTAATCAAACTGGGTATTCAGTCCTGTTAAGCTGTTCATAAGCTCTGTGGTACAAATGGTTTATTAAGTGTTTGTTTTTAATGTCTTGGGATATTTCCCTGAATTTATTGTTTAATTATTTTAAGGAAATTTGTCGAATAAATGTATGCTATTCAAACTGTGTTTCAGACCGTTCTGAAATCTAAGTGCCTTGCTTGTAAACTAGTAGTTAAGTATCACCTCCTAGAGGTAAGCTTCTGTTTCTCATAGAAATTTCAGCTTGGTGCAAACAGGTCTCTGGCTCTGCAGCCTAGGAGACTTATTCACTGTTTTTATATGTTGAGTAACTCTCTGAGATTAACGATTTCACTCTATTCAGTTTTCTTTTCGGGGATGCGTTTATTACGCCGTCATTTTACCGTTTTAGGTTATTAAAAGATGTTTGCTCTGTGCTATTGTGAATAACGTAACTCTTTGACTGTTTTGGCAAATTTGAAGGTTTTATGCCATTAAGTTATTAAAGCTTGGGTGAATTAGGTTTTTAATTTGTATTTTTAGCTCATGTTAAACCTGCAGCAGAGTGTGCACTAATATGAAACTACGTGGCAGATCAAAACTGTGTGCGGGACCGAGACTCGAACTCGGGACTTTTCCTTTCGCGGGCAAGTGCTCTACCATCTGAAATACCCAAGCACGACTCACGACTCGTCCTCACAGCTTTACTTCGTCTCCTACCTTCCAAACTTTACAGAAGACCTTTTGATCTGCCAGGAAGTTTCATGTGAGTGCCCTTTCCGCTGCAGAGTGAAAATTTCATTCTGATAACATCTCCCAGGCTGTGGCGAAGCCATGTCTCCGCAATATCCTTTCTGCCAGAAGTGCTAGTCTTGCAAGGTTCGCAGGATAGCTTTTGTAAAGTTCGGAAGATAGGAGATGAGGTACTGGCGGAAGTGAAGCTGTGAGGGCTCGTCGTGAGTCGTGCTTGGGTATTTCAGATGGTAGAGCACTTGCCCGCGAAAGGAAAAGGTCCCGAGTTCGAGTCTGGGTCCGGCACACAGATTTGATCTGCCGGGAGATGTGAATGGCGTTTGTTAACAGATCTTAGTTTTACAAGATGCGGGTCCATTGTTTGGAGCACCGCTTGGCCTTGGAGATCCGCTACATGGTGTTTTTCGGGAGTGTTTGTGGCTGCCCAACATTACTTCAGTGGAGATGTTTGAGCTAGCAGGGTATTTCTTCAGTTAAATTTGCTTATCCTGCGCTCTTATTTACAGGCTCTTACGTTAACATTTTCCGCAAAAATATTTTACGTCTCTCCTGAAGTGGATACTATTGTCCGAATTCAGGTTTTCTAAATCAGATTGTTTCAGCCTCTACTTATTGTGCTAATATTTGGAAAATTTGGGCTTAATTTCTTTAGTGGCCAACGATTGAGATTTTTTCTAATTATTTTGCCAATCACTTTCGTATTGTATTTATTCGATGCAATGAAAGGAAAATGTTGCTGGATCGTAACTGTCGGCACTTAACTGTTTCGAAAACTGAAGATTAGGACTTGTGATTAAGTAATCGCAGCTGCAGATGTTATTTTCATAAGCTAGTGTGATTAAGATTGAAATTAATTTAAAATTTTTCTTTCTAAAACCCTTTTGAATAGGCGTAAGCGGTGATTTGTTCTTCAGCTTCTGATACAGTTATTATTTTAACTACACCGAGGTAAAATTGCCTTAATTAAGAACTGTCTTAGTTTATTATATTACGGATTTTTTGCTTATGCTTATTTGTAAAAAAAAAGAAAAAAAAACAAAAAAGGTCCTGTTGCTCTTTCTTTGAGATTGTCAATATTGTATATTGTATTCGGTTTATTAGGTAATGTGTTCTGCAAACTAAAGTGAACTATCGAAAGAGAACTGTTGCGATAATCGTTGTTCCGCCCTTCGTTGTTCCTTTCCCTTTCCCAGGTTATGTAAGGCGATTTCACAGATTACTATCAAGCTCGTGTTGCTGATAATATACAGAAGTTACAATGTAAAACCAGTTACCATTATACTATCTAATTTTCCTCAATGCACGTCTCGTTCCGACGGATATGTCAGCATCAACAATTTCATATACCCTCTGTACACTAGACGCTGCGGAGACGTTTCGACTGTAACCCAGGATACGACTAGTAGTCGAGAACCGTTTAACACTTTGTATCCCGCCCAAACCCACCTAACACTACCTGTCAAACTTTCTGCTATGACTAGGAGTCGACCTGACTACCTTCGAGTCGAGCGGTAAAGCACACGAGTGCGTCTGAGATTTCGGCTACAAAATGGGTTGGAAATAGTGTCATCCTTCATTTTAATTATCAGTGTGAACGTACATTATACATTATTCAAGGATTGTGACTGAAGTGGAACAAACCAAAATCTGAAGTCACGCTAAAAAATTTAAAAAAATGTGTCTTAATGTTTAGGACTATATTCAATATAGAATTTGCTTCCAGATATAAGCAAAGACATTGCAAAGAACAGTGGCGGAAACGTCTACTTGGACCTTTGTCACAATGGGGTCGTCGAAGACTATGTAAACAACATTCACTCTGGGTAGCGTCATTATTGACTTATTAATTGTATGGACAAAAATTAAACAAGGAACAGAAGAAAGGAAACTTAGATACATACTGGACAGTGAAATCCTTGTTTCGAAGCAAGTCAATAAAGGAAATAGTGAAAAATTTATGACTGCATCCAAATATCACCCGGTAGTAAGCAGAGATCAATTGACGTGGGGGAGGTGAGCCAGACACAGTTCTAATCTGCGTGGTGAATTGACGACCGTGGGCCGGTGTACTGGCCGGGTAGACTACCATTGTTAGGTAGTTTCCTATGCTCGTTTACGCCAGTGTTAGGCTGTTTCCCAAATTCCGCTTCACCGAATATGGTATTCAGACATTTAAAAGACGATAACACAAACAAACACATTAACATGGTACGAGGACGACTGGCACACACGGCTTCCCTCTCTGGGTTATCTAAATGGCTGTGATGTGACGAAGAGAATTTATACCACCAAGATAAATAACAAAATAAACTCTGCCAAAACTTGAAAAAAAGTTGAGCTTGTACTACACGGGATATACGCTAGGGTAAAGAACAAAAAGAAAATTCCTGTTACTTCATCCAGAAAATATGTAAAATGTTATGCAATCATATTTCAGAAATTATACCGTTTTTTTTCTGACTGCAAGACATAAATATTTGGACGTTTCTCATATGTGCTTGTAAGCGCAAGTACACAATGAAAGAAAGTAACAATGACTTCGTGAATAATATGCATCAGATGGTTCTTTAATACTTTGGGCGTTTGGTCGGATGTAAACGAGATGTAGTGTAGTGTCGTGGAATAGTAAAGAGTTGTAAACGTGGAATATTGTCAATGTTTCGTTGCCTATGCCGAGAGCCAGAGGCAGTAGGTTAGCCAAGAGGTAGGAGGATTGCACATATATCGGAATGCGTCGTCACGCAGGAGCAATGGCCTGGTTACACACAACAAGCGAGAGAGGATTGCTTAGCACGCGGGTTTGTGTTAGACGGAGACTTTCGTAGAGTGTAAGACAGAGGTATAGCGTCAGCTGTACTGCATTTCACAACATCGCGTAAGTCTGTCGTAACAACACGTAACTCTGTCGCAAGAACACCTAAGGGTCGTTAATATCACCAAGCCACATTGTACTCGGCAGGAAGAAAGGTGTTATGAATTAATAATGTTTCTTTGGCGTTTCTGACGCGTCCACAGTCATTTCCTAGCGTCCTGACAACTGGAGATGTCACCACTCGGCCTCCAGTCCACCGTAGGCGGCCAGGACCACCGGAGCGCCTACAGATTTGGTGTCAGAAGTCCTCGCGCCCACCGCCTACAGATTTGGTGTAGTGGTATGTGCGCGAGGCGATTTTTGTTAATAACTATGGATGCACGTTCTTTGTTGGGAGTGCACTTTGTGAGACGTGCGGAAACAGCAGATTTATCTGAGTTTAAGGGAAACAGTTGGGAAACGTACTTGGTACCAGTCAGATGTACTGTGTGTAATTTAACGGGACATGGCGAGCCATGCACGAAGTTTGTACCAGTAGAACGTTCAATTTGTAGACGGTTTGGTCACGCAGTGCACAATTGTAGAGAGTGTCGCTGGGCAATAACAAGGCGGAAGGATTAATTTTGTTTAGTTGTGCATTGTGAGTCTTTTTTGTCTTCTTGTGTGTAGTGCTCAACTGTGACAAAGGATTTGAGTAGCTAGTGTAGTTATTGTTCTGAGGAGTAAATTCAGTATAGAGTAAGTTGTTGGTAATTTGCACAAATCATGCCGAAAACAAGATCTGTTAGTACTGAAGTGAGTATAGCTGCTCTGACGGAGCAAGTCTCAAAATTGTTAGAAGAAAATGCGCAGCATAAGTTATGTCATGTGGAATTAATGACGCAAATGGAGACCTTGCGTTCGGCGCAAGAGTCAAAAATGGCTCTGAGCACTATGGGACTTAACATCTATGGTCATTAGTCCCCTAGAACTTAGAACTACTTAAACCTAACTAACCTAAGGACATCACACACATCCAAGCCCGAGGCAGGATTCGAACCTGCGACTGTAGCAGTCGCGCGGTTCCGGACTGAGCACCTAGAACCGCTAGACCACCGCGGCCGGCGCGCAAGAGTCACAAACGGGTTCAAGTCAGTGCAAGTCAGTAGCAATGTCCAACCTTGCAATGTGTCCTTCAGTAGCTAACCTGATCATGCCTTTCTCGAGTAAAACAATGGAGGATGTGGCAGCGTTCATTAACGATGTTTTGGCGACAGATGCAATGAGCAATTGGTCGGACGTAACTACGTTACGTGTGGCAAATTTGCGACTTGCAGGGGAAGCCAAGACGTTCGTGATGTACCATGAGACACTTAGTAAGGCGAGCATGCTTGAAGAATTGGCAGAGAGGTTACGACAACGATATCGTAAGCAGAATAGTGCAAGATTTTTTAGGGAGAAGTTAATTTCACACAGAAGGTCAATGAGACAGTGGAGTCTTTTTCAGATAGGATACGGAAAATTAATTCGCAGACCTATGAATTATCGGGTAATCCTGATGCGGATCGTGTATTAATACGAGAGGCAGAAAACAGAGTCCTCGATGTATTCCTTAGGGGAATTCCTGCAGAATTTTCTCGTAGGGCTAGGATGGAGTATCTTGGGGATTTAGCTACAGTGAGAGGCACCCACATGCCTTGCTCATACTGTGGCATCAAGCAGTCAGGCCTGCGAGATGAGTGGTCTGCCAAGCGAGTGGATTCATTCTTACTTATCGAGTAGCATGAACTCTCGTACTCACAATTAAGTCACAAATTAACCTCCTGTATGAATAATACGCAACGGAAACGCACATCTGACTATCAGTAATTTACAGAACTCTGACTGTTCACTACGCACTGGCAATACCACATTTTCTTTTTTCTTTTATTTAACGGCTTTTATCAACACGTGGCCATCGCACTGAATATGAATGGCGCACACATTATAAATTCGGGACACCATGACAACATACAATTCGAAGGAAAAGTCCACCAATCTTTTTTCTTTTCACTATCTTATTTATTCCGATAAATTCTATAACCTAAACACACAAATTCTATAACCTACAACAATAACACATGAGAAATTCCGCCCAGTGGGCATGGCTTTACATTGGTGATTCGCTACCTTATGGTCTCGTAATTATTTAACGCTACAGTGCACTTTCTGGATAGGATGGTGGATCTTTTATTATATCACACACTTCGACTCTCACAATCATCATCACGTAACTTTCCTCCAGACCGAGCGGTACAGAAGGAACAAGCATAACCCACTACCTCTGCAACTACCTAGCTACTCTCCCATGCAAACCACACATACCCAAATTACATGACATACACCACACTAAAACATGGAATACAATACCATAAATAGTCACAACACTATCACTTTCAGCTTTTCCACTTCAATTAGTATTTATCCCAGTTTCACACGACACTGCCCCACTTCGTAATTCTTCTCTCCTACTATGAACTCTGGAGATATATGCACGTCTTCCTGTGCAATGCAAGCCAAGTGGCGTTGCTGGATAGACGGCTGACTCACCTTGCTTCTCTCTCAGAGTATTATAGTTTGAATCAAGCGTCACACGGAAACATAACATGCAAAGTAATATTAAGAGCATATTCATCAGACACGCGAGTCCTCAACTGATACCATGGACGAGTACTTCTCTTTATCCTTTGTCTCATACACAGATTGAGACTCACACAGTACTCACCACGTGGAAGTACTCGTCTCTAATTTCAAGTCCTGCACAAGCCATTTCTTAAATATTTCAACTTATGGTACACACGCTATTTCTTAAATATTTCAACTTATTGTACACACGCTAGTAATTCAGCTTAGCTTAAGCACACGGAAGTATTTCAACTTATTGCTACACGTGGTTTCATTGTGACCGTTGGTCACTTCCGAAGATTACTACGATCCCATTAATATTACCTGCCTGACATTTAATTCTCCCCACAAAAGTTCCTGAAATAGAGAAATTATTATTTCAAACTACTCTTAAATATTCCACATGCATACCATGTCTCCATTCTTTTGTCTTTACGGAGCACAACTAAGACAGGTCTTAACAGCACAAGATCCAGCGTCAGAGTGCTGAAACATGGCCGTTCTCCAGGTCCTCTCGCACCTCTGCTGAAGTGGGGCAGCACCTTGCTACCGTATTGGTCAGCCACATTTCAGGCGCTCAAAGCTCCGGTAAGTTTCATCTCTTTGGTTCCACCAAAGGTGGCTAAAGGATCGTCTCAAAGATGATCATATATTCACATTCACTATCTGCAGTTAGCAGACGACCATTCATTCATTCATTTCACATATCTCACGAAACTGGATGTAGGGATTTATTTTGTGGGAGTGCACATGTGATCAATCATATAAATAAATTGTCATTCTTTCCCACACTGGTATCCGGCTTCGCTGTATTAATTGAAATTGAGTTATTATTAGAAAAAAATGTGTTGTTCTGACAAAAATAATGAAGTATGTTGTACCTATTTTCAATTTCGGGCGGTACTGTACCCTTTCAGCAGTACTGCGTACTGCAACGTATCTGCACCATTGCAACAAGGGTTCGCATTGATAAACGCATCTTTGCGTCGGAGCGGAATTGTTACCGTTGTGGGAGGAAAGGTCACGTGAAGGCTCAATGCAGACAGCCGCAGTGCTATGCTTGTAAACGCTACGGTCGCAAGGCGAATGAGTGTCGTAATAAGCAGAATGGTAACAGGAATAAACAGGAAAAAGCGTTAAACGGGAATGGGAGTGTTTCGTCCGTCGGAAGACATTCCCGGTAAGCAGAAGTATGGTGAAAACTAGTACAGAGATGGATCGTTGCTCTATGGGTGTTGTAAGGAATAACAGATGTAAGTTTTTGATTGATACAGGGGCACATGTATCTGTTGCTAGTGTAGACCTCGTGGCTAGGAGAAGACTAGGTACTCCTAGGTATAGATTATGTGGAGTAGGGAATAATGAGATGCAATCATTGGGTACAACACAGCTCGTTTTTAAGATTGCAACTATAGAGTTTGGGGATCAAATGGAAGTGTTGACAACTGTGGGACAAGGGTATTCTGTGATTCTCGGACTGGACTTCCTCGATAAACACCATGCCAATATTAGTCTTTCACAGCGTACAGTTGAACTTAGTGAAACTTGTTTTCAATGGGTACAACAGCTGTAAATGTTTCTACGTCGCGGGTTGCATCCGTTGCTAAGATGTCACCAATACAAGGGCATTAAAGATGATTACGCATGTCAAAGTGCCTTCGGGTACAGGGAAGTTAGCTTCGTTGTCAGTAGGTACCGATGTACCACAGCAGAGACTATGTGTGGTGGAGCCGCTGCAGAGCAATGAAGCATTGGATGAAATACATTGTTTTATTAGGAGAGGCGTTGCGCGCGTAACGGATATAAATGGGGAACTGATGATTCCGGTCAGTGTAGATAATTTTGGGGCAGATGAAGTGGATCTCCCAAAGGGTTTAGTGGTAGCAAGTTTGGAAATACTTGACGATGAGGATATAGGTGAATCCCAACGTGATTATAACGTGAAGCAAACCGCCAAGGCATCTTTACTACGTGATAAGATTCGTCATTTGGAGAATGGTGACCGGAAAGCTATGGAAGCTTTGTTATTAGAGTATTTAGATTTGTTTGATTCAGAAGGTCCATTACCAGCAACTCCTATTACACAGCACCGTATACCGACTGGCGATAGTCCGCCGGTCTACAGAAAACCATATAGGATAGCGAAACACATACAACCACTAGTGGAAGAATTTATTAATCAACAGCTAAGGGACGGTATTATAGAGAACAGTGAAAGCCCGTGGTCTGCCAACATAGTAGTAGTTCTTAAGAAGTCATTGGACGGTAGTAAAAAGTATAGGTTTTGTTGTGACTATCGGTTTTTGAACGCACGAACTGTAGCATATGCGTATCCAATACCGAACATCACGGAAACATTGGACAACCTAGGTCGGTGTAAATATTTGTCGACACTAGATCTAAAGAGTGGGTACCATCAGATAGAAGTAAGTCCCGAGGATAGACCGAAGACGGCCTTTACAACAAGCCTTGGTCACTTTCAGTATCGCAGAATGCCATTTGGGTTGAAAAACGCTCCTGCTACTTCCCAGTGTCTGTTAGATGGTGTGCTTCGGGGACTGAAACCGAAGATTGCTACGGTATACCTTGATGATTTTATTACTTTTTAGCGTAATATAGAAGAAAATGTGGAAAGACTCAACGAAGTATTTAGTAGGCTAAGACCGGCAAATCTTACGCTTAATGTCAAGAAATGTCAGTTTGCTCAGACGCAAGTGACTTATCTTGGGCATATTACTAGTCAGGATGGGGTAAGAACAGATCCTCGTATAACGTCGGCTGTGCGTGGTTTTCCAGTGCCACAGACCACTAAACAAGTTCAGCAATATGTCGGTTTATGTAATTACTACAGACGATATGTAAAGGGGTTCGCGGAAATTGCACATCCGTTAACGAGATTGTTAAAGAAATGTGTTAAGTCTGAATGGACAGCACAGTGTCACGAGGCATTCGAGAATCTCAAACAGATACTAACATCAGACCCAGTGTTGATACTTTCTGATTTCGAACAAGAGTTCATACTATCTTGTGATGCTAGTAATATTGCTGTAGGTTGTATTCTTTCTCAGACGGTTAATGGACAGGAACATCCAGTGGCTTATGCTTCCAGGCAACTGAATAAGGCAGAGAACAATTATTCAACTACATAGAAAGAAATGTTAGCAGTGATTTACGGTATCTCGTATTTTCGCTGTTATTTATATGGGTGTAAGTTCAAGGTGATTACAGATCACGCAGCATTGAAGTGGTTGGTGGGGTTGAAAGATCCTTCGTTTAACGAAATGGGCACTGAAACGAAGTGAATTTGACTGTGAGGTAATTCACAAACAAGGGATAAAACATACGAATGCAGATGCGCTTAGTAGAAAAATAGCAGCTGTACAAGTTGTGGGCATAAGTGAGAAGGAGTGGATGAAGGCGCAAGCCACTGACAGAGAGTGTCAATTGTTCCGAACGCAACCGCAGTTTGAAATGCAGGACGGGTTGCTTTGCAGGAAGACGAAGTGCGGACTACGCGTCGTAGTACCGGAGTCGCTGAGGGAAGAAGTGTTGAAACAAGCGCACGACCATGTATTGTCGGGTCATGGTGGTAAAAGAACGACTGATAGACGGGTAGCTGAAATGTTTTGGTGGAAGACACGTCGCAATGATGTAGAGCAGTATGTGCAAATTTGTATACCGTGTGCGCAGAGAGCAGATTTAAGTCTTCAGAAAATTCAGTTACAGAGACTACCTGAAGCGGATCGTCCGTTCGGATTCATTGGATTAGACGTAATCGGAGCATTTAACAAGACCCAAGCGGGTAATCCATACGTATTAACAATATTAGATCATTTTCCCCGATACCTGGTAATGGTAGCTATTCCAGATCAGGCAAGCACTGTTGCGCAAGCCTTAGTAAATAACTGGTTGCTGAAGTATGGTGTGCCTGATACTATAATTACAGATCAGGGTAGTAACTTTATGTCGGAGCTGATAAAGCAGTTATGCCGTTTATTGAAAGTTAAGAAATTGCGGACAAGCCCATCTCATCCTTAGTCGAATGGACGAACAGAACGGGTTCATAGGACGTTAGTTAAGATGATTAGACATTACGTAAATTCAGAACACACGGATTGTGAGGTGTATTTAAATCTGTTGACAAGCGCATATAACGCGAAAGTTCATACAGGAACGGGGCTCTCTCCGTATGAGGTAATTTATGGTCGGAAAATGCCATCACCATTTGACGTGCTCAAACCTCAGGTAGGTTCACAGGATGAGTCAGTGAAGAATTTCGCCAAGAAATTGAGAGAGATTTGGCAAAGGGTACGGCGTGCTAATACTAAAGCTTTGGAGAAACAAGAGAGTATTGGGCAAAGAACAGGTAAACTGCCGCAATACAGAATTGGTCAATGGGTATTGTTGGCTAATCCTTATGTTCCGAAGGGTAAAACGAAGAAGTTTTTGACAACATATTCTGGACCGTATCAGGTAAAGTTGCAATTACCAACCAAGTCGTCAGTTGTTCATGTGAGTAGGATTAAGCCGCTTAAGGGCGCAGTGGATGCGTTATCGCAGATTCCTCCAGCAGTAACAAAGGGTGTGAGGGTACCGAAGCTAAAATAACAGCAGAGGAACGTTCCTTACGCACTTAGGTCTAGGGATAAGTAGATTAAGTGTCCTCGGAGAGGGAAGTATTTATTGTTATTAGGTAATAGGGTATGTGTAGTTTTTACTTGTCATTTGTGTGTTTTAGACGTGGTAAGGAAGGGAGCGATTGACATGGCTTCCTTTTCCTTCAGTTGCCGTGGCAGGAAGTGGCCTGGGAAACTTTTCGTCGGTCTGGTACTGCTACACTGTTGCAGAGGAGAGGTGGTGCAGGTGCAACCACTAAGTAAGGGAATTTTGTTTGCAAGACAACTGGATGTGATATTGTAAGCCGCAGGTGGACAATTGTGTTCACGTATAAGATATGGGGAGTGTGGAATGATGTACGGACACAACGGGATAGGTTTACGGCACTAGAGACGGCCACGGAGAAGGAGGGGTTGTTTCGAGACATACGGAAAGACAACTGGATGCGATATTGTAAGCCGCAGGTGGACAATTGTGTTCACGTATAAGATATGGGGAGTGTGGAATGATGTACGGACACAACGGGATAGGTTTACGGCACTAGAGACGGCCACGGAGAAGGAGGGGTTGTTTCGAGACATACGGAAAGACAACTGGATGTGATATTGTAAGCCGCAGGTGGACAATTGTGTTCACGTATAAGATATGGGGAGTGTGGAATGATGTACGGACACAACGGGATAGGTTTACGGCACTAGAGACGGCCACGGAGAAGGAGGGGTTGTTTCGAGACATACGGAAAGACAACTGGATGCGATATTGTAAGCCGCAGGTGGACAATTGTGTTCACGTATAAGATATGGGGAGTGTGGAATGATGTACGGACACAACGGGATAGGTTTACGGCACTAGAGACGGCCACGGAGAAGGAGGGGTTGTTTCGAGACATACGGAAAGACAACTGGATGTGATATTGTAAGCCGCAGGTGGACAATTGTGTTCACGTATAAGATATGGGGAGTGTGGAATGATGTACGGACACAACGGGATAGGTTTACGGCACTAGAGACGGCCACGGAGAAGGAGGGGTTGTTTCGAGACATACGGAAAGACAACTGGATGTGATATTGTAAGCCGCAGGTGGACAATTGTGTTCACGTATAAGATATGGGGAGTGTGGAATGATGTACGGACACAACGGGATAGGTTTACGGCACTAGAGACGGCCACGGAGAAGGAGGGGTTGTTTCGAGACATACGGAAAGACAACTGGATGCGATATTGTAAGCCGCAGGTGGACAATTGTGTTCACGTATAAGATATGGGGAGTGTGGAATGATGTACGGACACAACGGGATAGGTTTACGGCACTAGAGACGGCCACGGAGAAGGAGGGGTTGTTTCGAGACATACGGAAAGACAACTGGATGCGATATTGTAAGCCGCAGGTGGACAATTGTGTTCACGTATAAGATATGGGGAGTGTGGAATGATGTACGGACACAACGGGATAGGTTTACGGCACTAGAGACGGCCACGGAGAAGGAGGGGTTGTTTCGAGACATACGGAAAGACAACTGGATGTGATATTGTAAGCCGCAGGTGGACAATTGTGTTCACGTATAAGATATGGGGAGTGTGGAATGATGTACGGACACAACGGGATAGGTTTACGGCACTAGAGACGGCCACGGAGAAGGAGGGGTTGTTTCGAGACATACGGAAAGACAACTGGATGCGATATTGTAAGCCGCAGGTGGACAATTGTGTTCACGTATAAGATATGGGGAGTGTGGAATGATGTACGGACACAACGGGATAGGTTTACGGCACTAGAGACGGCCACGGAGAAGGAGGGGTTGTTTCGAGACATACGGAAAGACAACTGGATGCGATATTGTAAGCCGCAGGTGGACAATTGTGTTCACGTATAAGATATGGGGAGTGTGGAATGATGTACGGACACAACGGGATAGGTTTACGGCACTAGAGACGGCCACGGAGAAGGAGGGGTTGTTTCGAGACATACGGAAAGACAACTGGATGCGATATTGTAAGCCGCAGGTGGACAATTGTGTTCACGTATAAGATATGGGGAGTGTGGAATGATGTACGGACACAACGGGATAGGTTTACGGCACTAGAGACGGCCACGGAGAAGGAGGGGTTGTTTCGAGACATACGGAAAGACAACTGGATGCGATATTGTAAGCCGCAGGTGGACAATTGTGTTCACGTATAAGATATGGGGAGTGTGGAATGATGTACGGACACAACGGGATAGGTTTACGGCACTAGAGACGGCCACGGAGAAGGAGGGGTTGTTTCGAGACATACGGAAAGACAACTGGATGTGATATTGTAAGCCGCAGGTGGACAATTGTGTTCACGTATAAGATATGGGGAGTGTGGAATGATGTACGGACACAACGGGATAGGTTTACGGCACTAGAGACGGCCACGGAGAAGGAGGGGTTGTTTCGAGACATACGGAAAGACAACTGGATGTGATATTGTAAGCCGCAGGTGGACAATTGTGTTCACGTATAAGATATGGGGAGTGTGGAATGATGTACGGACACAACGGGATAGGTTTACGGCACTAGAGACGGCCACGGAGAAGGAGGGGTTGTTTCGAGACATACGGAAAGACAACTGGATGCGATATTGTAAGCCGCAGGTGGACAATTGTGTTCACGTATAAGATATGGGGAGTGTGGAATGATGTACGGACACAACGGGATAGGTTTACGGCACTAGAGACGGCCACGGAGAAGGAGGGGTTGTTTCGAGACATACGGAAAGACAACTGGATGCGATATTGTAAGCCGCAGGTGGACAATTGTGTTCACGTATAAGATATGGGGAGTGTGGAATGATGTACGGACACAACGGGATAGGTTTACGGCACTAGAGACGGCCACGGAGAAGGAGGGGTTGTTTCGAGACATACGGAAAGACAACTGGATGCGATATTGTAAGCCGCAGGTGGACAATTGTGTTCACGTATAAGATATGGGGAGTGTGGAATGATGTACGGCCACAACGGGATAGGTTTACGGCACTAGAGACGGCCACGGAGAAGGAGGGGTTGTTTCGAGACATACGGAAAGACAACTGGATGCGATATTGTAAGCCGCAGGTGGACAATTGTGTTCACGTATAAGATATGGGGAGTGTGGAATGATGTACGGACACAACGGGATAGGTTTACAGCACTAGAGACGGCCACGGAGAAGGAGGGGTTGTTTCGAGACATACGGAAAGACAACTGGATGTGATATTGTAAGCCGCAGGTGGACAATTGTGTTCACGTATAAGATATGGGGAGTGTGGAATGATGTACGGACACAACGGGATAGGTTTACGGCACTAGAGACGGCCACGGAGAAGGAGGGGTTGTTTCGAGACATACGGAAAGACAACTGGATGTGATATTGTAAGCCGCAGGTGGACAATTGTGTTCACGTATAAGATATGGGGAGTGTGGAATGATGTACGGACACAACGGGATAGGTTTACGGCACTAGAGACGGCCACGGAGAAGGAGGGGTTGTTTCGAGACATACGGAAAGACAACTGGATGTGATATTGTAAGCCGCAGGTGGACAATTGTGTTCACGTATAAGATATGGGGAGTGTGGAATGATGTACGGACACAACGGGATAGGTTTACGGCACTAGAGACGGCCACGGAGAAGGAGGGGTTGTTTCGAGACATACGGAAAGACAACTGGATGCGATATTGTAAGCCGCAGGTGGACAATTGTGTTCACGTATAAGATATGGGGAGTGTGGAATGATGTACGGACACAACGGGATAGGTTTACAGCACTAGAGACGGCCACGGAGAAGGAGGGGTTGTTTCGAGACATACGGAAAGACAACTGGATGTGATATTGTAAGCCGCAGGTGGACAATTGTGTTCACGTATAAGATATGGGGAGTGTGGAATGATGTACGGACACAACGGGATAGGTTTACGGCACTAGAGACGGCCACGGAGAAGGAGGGGTTGTTTCGAGACATACAGAAAGACAACTGGATGCGATATTGTAAGCCGCAGGTGGACAATTGTGTTCACGTATAAGATATGGGGAGTGTGGAATGATGTACGGACACAACGGGATAGGTTTACGGCACTAGAGACGGCCACGGAGAAGGAGGGGTTGTTTCGAGACATACGGAAAGACAACTGGATGTGATATTGTAAGCCGCAGGTGGACAATTGTGTTCACGTATAAGATATGGGGAGTGTGGAATGATGTACGGACACAACGGGATAGGTTTACGGCACTAGAGACGGCCACGGAGAAGGAGGGGTTGTTTCGAGACATACGGAAAGACAACTGGATGTGATATTGTAAGCCGCAGGTGGACAATTGTGTTCACGTATAAGATATGGGGAGTGTGGAATGATGTATGGACACAACGGGATAGGTTTACGGCACTAGAGACGGCCACGGAGAAGGAGGGGTTGTTTCGAGACATACGGAAAGACAACTGGATGTGATATTGTAAGCCGCAGGTGGACAATTGTGTTCACGTATAAGATATGGGGAGTGTGGAATGATGTACGGACACAACGGGATAGGTTTACGGCACTAGAGACGGCCACGGAGAAGGAGGGGTTGTTTTGAGACATACGGAAAGACAACTGGATGCGATATTGTAAGCCGCAGGTGGACAATTGTGTTCACGTATAAGATATGGGGAGTGTGGAATGATGTACGGACACAACGGGATAGGTTTACGGCACTAGAGACGGCCACGGAGAAGGAGGGGTTGTTTCGAGACATACGGAAAGACAACTGGATGTGATATTGTAAGCCGCAGGTGGACAATTGTGTTCACGTATAAGATATGGGGAGTGTGGAATGATGTACGGACACAACGGGATAGGTTTACGGCACTAGAGACGGCCACGGAGAAGGAGGGGTTGTTTCGAGACATACGGAAAGACAACTGGATGCGATATTGTAAGCCGCAGGTGGACAATTGTGTTCACGTATAAGATATGGGGAGTGTGGAATGATGTACGGACACAACGGGATAGGTTTACGGCACTAGAGACGGCCACGGAGAAGGAGGGGTTGTTTCGAGACATACGGAAAGACAACTGGATGTGATATTGTAAGCCGCAGGTGGACAATTGTGTTCACGTATAAGATATGGGGAGTGTGGAATGATGTACGGACACAACGGGATAGGTTTACGGCACTAGAGACGGCCACGGAGAAGGAGGGGTTGTTTCGAGACATACGGAAAGACAACTGGATGCGATATTGTAAGCCGCAGGTGGACAATTGTGTTCACGTATAAGATATGGGGAGTGTGGAATGATGTACGGACACAACGGGATAGGTTTACGGCACTAGAGACGGCCACGGAGAAGGAGGGGTTGTTTCGAGACATACGGAACGAGTATCAGGAATTGAAGCTCTCATACGAAAAGCTAAGAAGGCAGCTGCAACAAGTAACGGAAGTGTTCCCACAAACGCTCGTTCGCAGGAAACGAGGGTGGTTGGATGCAGGGGGAAAACTGCTGAAAACAGTGTTTGGAACTGCGGACGAGGAAGATATAAGGAGCTTAAATAGTACGGTGGGGGAGGTGCAGGAGTTGGCGGAGGAGGCAAAGTCGAAAGTGGATTGGCACACGACACGTATAGGTAACATGGAGCAGGGGATATTGAATGTCACTAGAACAGTGCGGGAGTTGACGTCAGACCTGGAACAGTGTGCAGCAAATACCAGGAAAAAGTTGAATGGGGATATAGAGGCTATACAGGCGAGATTGAGCCGAATAGACCGGAAAATACAAGTAGCAGCTTTATTGAGGGCATTAGCAGACAGGGTGGTTGATACGCGTGTCGAACTGGAAGCGTTATATGAAGCTATGCATCACGCAGTGCATGGGCAATTGAGTGCTACTTTGTTAGGCCCTGATCAGATGCTGAAGGCGTTGCTGAAAGCGCAGGAAGAATTCTCGGAAGGAGTGCGTCATGTCGTGCCTCCGGTGAAGCGGAATTTACCTTTATTCTATCGTATATCTAAAGTGAGAGTAATTACGGATCAGGCGAGTATACACGTAGAAGTGCAAATACCAGTGATGGGTATCAATTCGCGGTACCAGTGTTATACAGTACACCAGTATCCAATTAGATGGGCTGCACTTGGGAAGTGGGTGCAAACTCGGGAAGTGTTTTTAGTGTCAAGACGGAGGAGTGCTCATGTGGTAATGTCTACGGAAGATTTGACAGACTGTTTCAGGGGAAGTGTTTTTATTTGTCCAGCAAAGGAGGTGGCAACCCACAATCATTCGTGTGAGATGCAGTTATTCTTGGGGAATATGGGAACCTTAGAATGCAAAAAGAAGGTGTTACTTCCGAGACCGAAATTTCAGAAAGTTGGGGAACATTGGATTTACTCTGTGTTCGAACTAGAGACCGTAGTTGCCACTTGTTACAGAAATGGTAGATTGACAGATATATCAAAGCTTGAATTTCAGGGCAGTGGGTTATTGATTAATGGCACTGGATGTAAAATAGTGGGGAAGCATTTTCACCTACCAGCTACTTTCATGAGTACAACAATCATTAACGTGACACAGCCTATCTTGTATTATCCAGAGGAACCACCACACATATTGCCTCGCCAGAACCTAACGTTTATTAACGAGTCCTTGGATCCCACATTGCTACAATATTTAGATAGCCTGATTATCTCAGAAAAAGAACAGATCTCATTTAATCAACTACTGCAGCACGTGCAGCAATATCGGGAGAAATGTAAGCAAAACACAATTATATTTGGTGTGTCCACGACTAGCATAATCTTAGTTCTGGTGTTTATTTGTGCAACTTACTTTTGTATACGGAAAAAGATGTCTCGTTCTGAAATAACAACTGTACATCAAATACCGATGGGATGGATCAGGAATAGTGGAAGGTAATATAAATAGATAACGAATGATAAGATTGGAATCAGTATTAAGTGTAAATGGATTATTAGTGGATAAGAAAAGTTTGACAGTGTTGAAGGAGTAGTTGTAAGATACCTGTAGAGTATAAGGAAGTAGTCCAGAATTGTAAAATTCGGGACGAATTTTCTTAAAGGGGAGGGATGTGTAGTGTCGCGGAATAGTAAAGAGTTGGAAACGTGGAATATTGTCAAAGTTTCGTTGCCTATGCCGAGAGCCAGAGGCAGTAGGTTAGCCAAGAGGTAAGAGGATTGCACATATATCAGAATGTGTCGTCACGCAGGGGCAATGGCCTGGTTACACACAACAGGCGAGAGAGAATTGCTTAGCACGCGGGTTTGTGTTGGATGGAGACTTTCGTGGCCTGTAAGACAGAGGTATAGCGTCAGCTGTACTGCATTTCACAACTTCGCGTAAGTCTGTCGTAACAACACGTAACTCTGTCGCAAGAACACCTAAGGGGCGAGTACAACAGATGAATCAGCAGTATAAGTGTTCATTACAAACGAGCATGACGTCAGGACGTCGCTCGTGCTTCCTTTAAATACGCCAGCTTTGATAGCAACAAGGCACTCGCAGTTAGACTTGCAGTTACATGTGTACTGGGACGCTGCGTAGCGCTCAGCTCGTTGGTCGACGTGTTAATCTTTATTAAGGAGATGCCCATCCAGCAGAAGACGTGAGGGCACAGTACCAGCTCTTGTCCTCTCTGCTACCGCTGTCAATCATCAGCCCAGGATTAGCAGACATCACGGCAGACTCGCTCGCCGCCAATGGTGACCACATCAGTGAGCCGTCGTCTAGATCGTGCGGGGCCTATTCCCTGTGCATCCGCCGTCACAATGGGACTGCAGCCCTTTCCTCCCGTCCACCATAGACGAGCCACCAGGAGGAACAGGGAAGAAGACGGGGTGGGACAAAGTACACTCCGCAGCACGAGATGGCCTCTCGTGCCGACAGCGCCGGGACTCCAACCCAGAGCCTCCTACGTGCAGCAGCTTGCTGTCTGCAGCCGAGCTGGCCGGCCAGCCGGGCGCCACCAGCCGGGCGCGGCCGAACTACGAAGTAAGGACATTCCTTCGCTACGTCACAGCATGCGGCGCTGCGCCATCAAGACTGTGCGGCCCGGAGCTGGTGTCATCGCTACAAGTCAGCGAGGGCTCGGGAAGGTCGTTGATGTCACCAATCCAGATTGTATTCGGCAGGAAGAAAGGTGTTATGAATTAATAATGTTTCTTTGGCGTTTCTGACGCGTCCACAGTCATTTCCTAGCATCCTGACAACTGGAGAGATCACCACTCGGCCTCCAGTCCACCGTAGGCGACCGGGACCACCGGGGCGCCTACAGTACTTCCTGTCAACGTTTGTCTATGAGCAGCTAAGAACGATCTCACTTTTTGATCTTCTGTTCCATGGGCCTTGGAGTTGTCACACTTCATCACCCAATGCAGGGGCTTCTAATGCCTACACACACGATTTCATTAATGGAGGGAACAGTGCGAAAACTACAGACCATCACCAAGAGAGAACTGTGATTATACCAGATATATTCATGTTACAACAGACATATAAAATGTAGTTCTAAAACTTACTGCCGGCCGCAGTGGCCGTGCGGTTAAAGGCGCTGCAGTCTGGAACCGCAAGACCGCTACGGTCGCAGGTTCGAATCCTGCCTCGGGCATGGATGTTTGTGATGTCCTTAGGTTAGTTAGGTTTAACTAGTTCTAAGTTCTAGGGGACTAATGACCTCAGCAGTTGAGTCCCATAGTGCTCAGAGCCATTTGAACCATTTTTAAAACTTACTGAATGATTGAAATTGTGCACTTGACTGAGAACGAACCTCGAAAATTTTGTCTTTCTTGGGCAGCTGATCTGCTGACTGAGCTATGCAATTACGATACACGATACGTCCTCACAGCTTTGACCCGCCAATACTTCATTCTGAAAGGTAGTTTTGTCTCAAATAACAGGATTTAGTGAGCCTACCGTTGTGGGCTATATGGTCAGCCACCGACTTGCCGTAAGACAAAAATTACACATGAAAAACAACGAGAATCAAAATAGAGACAATGATAACTGGTCAGTGACTAGATCGATTATTTGGAAACTGTTCTCAATTCTGGGATTTGACAGTCACAAAAGGAAGTAGTTAGTTGTGAGGCGTCTTGTTGTACTAAATCACAGACAGGGGCAGCGCGATAAATCTTACTGCATTAGCATCGATGGAATCGTATGCTGGTTGGTCATGGCGCAATCTTAATCACGGCTGAACTTACACTGTAGCATATACAGCCACCAGCCACAAGTTTTCTTAAAAACATTTCATTATACCATTACTAGTTTCGGACCTTGTAACCTCCCTCTTCCCAATCGGCCTACGAGATTGCGATATAACTGACTCTGATCGCATATGCCCTAATGAAATTTTACAGTGAGTAAGGCTATCGCTACGAAGGAAAATAACACTGGTTAGCTGGAGGAAAGTGTACAATAGACCCTTCTGAAGGAAGAATCTATTCTAAACTAAATACTGATGATAATATTGAAATGGGTGGAATATACTGCAATCGCTCACGAACCTTACTCGTGAGGGTGGGGGTGGGGGGGTGGGGGGGAGTGTACCACGTAATATTTACTACAAAAATTAATGATAATACAAAGGAAAACTGATTAGCTAAGAAGGGGGTAATTAAACAGTCCTTAGTTATTAGTTTCGTTAGTGAAATTTTACATTAATTTAGATGAATGCAGTTAATACTAAAAATTGCAAATAAGTTAAGCCTCTGTTATGAAATACAGGAACGAACAGTTACTGAGGCAGAAAATTTAGACAGAAACTGGTCATCAGCAAACACACAAAACTGGCAATAAACACTTGATGATTTTCATATTCTTACGACACTCGGTGATTGCATAGAAAGGAAAGGGACCCAGCCTGGTAATATTGTCTGAGGACAATGACAAAACATGTGTTTTCACTTTTAAATATTGCAGTTCATTATTAAAGCTAGTAATATTTTGTGAAATAAGTGCCACTGGGTAAATCCTCTACAGCGCTATATTTGTCAGTTAACAGTCTTACGGCGTTATAGCTGTGCGGATGACGTAGAATGTAGCCGACGACAATTCTGAGCTGCCGCTGGTGTTCATGCTGCTGTTTGAGAACCCCGAGATGTCTCCAGAGCCACGGATAATTACGGGACAGGCAATAGTTAGAAAATTTTGGATGGTGCAAAATGTATTTTATCTGCATTTCCGGTGTTACAACCTGAGCCGGAGTCAGATGGTAGCGTTGAAGTCTTGTAAGTTTCACATTTAAGCCTTCCTGAAAAGCCCTCCCTTACGTATTATAAAACAGAGGCTTGGTTTTCTTTTATAATCAATACTGATTAATGAACTAAACTAACTTTCGCAAAATTTTGGCCGCGCGGGATTAGCCGAGAGGTCCAAGGCGATGCAGTCATGGACTGTGCGACTGATCCCGGTGGAGGTGCGAGTCCTCCCTCGGGCATGGGTGTGTATTTTTGTCGTTAGGATGATTTAGGTTAAGTAGTGTGTAAGCTTAGGGACTGATGACCTTAGCAGTTAAGTCCCATAAGATTTCACACACATATTTTTTGCTAAATTTTGAAAGGTACCGTGAAAAATAAAGACAGTTGGTACCCCACTTTTCAGTCAGTCTTTTAAATAAACAAGAACACGTTCGCATTTTTTTCTCCGATAGTAGTATTTTTCCGCTGGTTTCCTTCTTTTCCCGGCTGCAGAAGGGCACGTAACTCACTTGAAAAGAAATGTATTGGTCAGTAAAATTTAAATAATTCACTTGTGCTTGTGCGAATGTGAAATAACGCAAAACTAATTTTACTGCTCAGACCGGATTTTACCTGAGAAAAAGTATGCATGAGCTTCAGTACTACAACATGGTTCCCAGGCCATAACGGAGGCACTTTACAGCATATATCTCCATGCGACATCACTTTATAAACAACGTTTTGGCCTCACACTTAGTTTCATGAGCGCATTTTTCAAGTAGAGTAACTTTGAACCTAGGTGTCTCGGAGACGGATAAATATATGAAGAAAATTTTCAGGGTTCTTCGAGATCTGTATCTAAGGAATACATTGTAAAAATTACAGCCATTTGCTGTGCATAGCGACCTCGGCATCCGCGACTGGTTTTTAGTGTCCAAAACAAGTTTTTCGGGTGTTTCTCGGTACCAGATAAACAGTTTGGAAAACGAGGAAATGGCTCTTCTAGATAAATGCTTAAAGAATATTCCGTTAAAATTTGATCAAGTTGCTGTGATTATATTTTATTTACTTTTCGTCTCATACCCGATTTTGCATGTAGAAGTAGGGTAACTCTGAACAACCTCCTTGGAAAGGGGTAAAGGCACCAAGAAAGTTTTGAGGGTTGTTCGAGATAGCTGTTTTGGAATCCTCTGCTAGGTTTTGGTCTGCTGTCGACAGTTGCCGAGGAACTGCCCAGAACTAATGGTGTCATCGTAAGTCCCATCAAGCCCACCGTAGACATAAAATGCAAAATGTACCAGCCGATTTGCTCTATTTGCCTAAGCAAGAGGAAGTGTGTGATAATCATGCTTCGATCCTGTACTGTAAGACACTGAGATTAAGACGATCCTTCTGTTGGGTACGCAGATGGTCCCTAGCTCAAGGCTTATCCAAAACACCTGGTCCTATCTTTAGGTTTGTATGCGCGACGTTTTGAAACTTAGTAGGTACGCATGCCACAGGATGCTTAGCGATCTCTGAAAATGAAAGCCTTACTACTTCACAGCGGATTGCCTTTGGTGCTGAAATTACAGATGTTAACTTCGGTGTTATGTCAAGCAGGGGAGGGAAAAAAAAAACGTATGCTGCTCTCAAAAGGCACCTAAACGAAATCGTCATAGGAGATGGGTGCCCTGCGCGTATATTACGTAGTAGGACAAAGTGGCTATCGTTGTACCCAGCAGGTGGACCCAGCACGTCAGTCTTACTTACTCTTGCAGACAAGAAAATTTCTATAGGACGTCTTTTCGGAGGAATGTCCCCTGCTTCTTTCTTCATCGACGCACATTTTTCATTGCAAAGGAATGCCTGTTAGAAAGGAACACATTTCCATTGTGTAAGTGTGTGAAGTATTAGAAATTGTGTTTCATTGAAACATCCCTCCCACATTCAGACAAGATTTAAGTTGCTTTTCAGAAGCTGACTTGATAAAAAAAGAGAGCGATGTGTTCACAAAAAATATACCTTTTCTATGAAACTTGCACTGAATACCTGGAAAAATCGACGCAGGCAGAAAAGAATTCAGATTGGTCAAATTCAAAGACTTAAAGGTACTTCACTTTGAAGGTATTCTTCCACGTTGTTAATACTTAAAAACCTCAGGCGCAAAAGTAAACGATTCGAACCAACGTGACCAGTTCTGCAATATCAAGAACTGCACCAATTCTACAATGCTGGATGGAAACTCTGCACGACACTACACTACACTACAATCTGCATAAAAGGTATCAAAATGTTAAAACCCCTTTCATTCTGAAAATTTAGCAATTTTTATTTGCGATTCCTGAGAAACAGTGCGTCTACTGAACTTTTTTTTTTATGTCGTAGCTGCTCAGTGGACTAAACAAAGGAACCGTTTGTTGATAGGATCAGTCAAAGGACTTGTAGTAGTCAAGCACAATTTCAGGCATATGCCTTTCGAGAAATTTTATGGCTATATTCTTCGAGATAACAATTCAGCTCTCCTTTCAGGAGTACACTGTCTTGAAAAATATGAACACTATTGTAAAATGCGGACTATTACTTCAGGATAATTGCATTTTCTTGTAACATTAAATTACAGTTCTGGGATCAGAGCATGTTTATCAACGAACTGTGTAAAATATAAACAGTTTATTGATTCTAATATAGTCAGACTTTTCTAAAAAAATTGTGGAACACTGTCTTGTTTTCGACAGCTTTGAATTGATAAACGTAGACTCTCAGCACATGATGTACGAACACTTCAGAATCTGATTTTAGATATCTTTTAGAAACAGTGTTTTGATGTACGGGGGAGTTGGTTAACTTGCCTAAACAGTAATTTACACAGTTATTTAAGTAATACGATTCTAAATTGCGGGATGCAGTTCTTGGTATCTGATTTTATAAGTGGCAATTCTCAAAAGAATAATCACACTACATTTAATTTTCTAAGCATCTGCAAGCGGTACGGATTAGAAATCTAGTTTCCTAATTTAGTCATCTGGTTTTAATTAGCATCAGCTGGTGCGTATATTCTACCTCTATTATAAACTATGTCCCTAAGCTTGAAGATGTGTACTAACTAAATTTTACATATTTTAGTTCTTACATAGCTATTAGCAGGCATTGCTACATAGCTTTCTTACTTCTCTCTGCACCCCAACACGCTTTTCATAAACCCGAATTCTGAATTTGCATCTTACCATTTTTTTCCATTCGATCTTCCTCTTACAGTGCGCAGTGTTAGTGCTGTGTTTTACGAATGAGTTTCCGTGCTGGTTACCGTGCAGAGTCATCAAAACACTTTCGTTCCACAGGTCAAGCTGTAGTTCTATATTTCTTCTCATTTCCTTCGGATAACTTTTTCTCACAAACACCTTGAAACGCCTTGAAATTTTGCTTAGTAATTCCTTAATTTTCCTCGGTACTATTTCTTGTATTGATACATGTATTCCATTTTCTGCCTGGCATGGCATTTACTGCACTGAAATTATGGGATAATCCGTTTCTTTCAGCAGTGTCGAAAGCAAGTGTTCGTATTTCAGATATACATGAACCGACGTCATTTCAAACGTAAGAAAATGCTTTTCCAGTTCCCCTTTTTATTTCTATTTTCAGCATGCCTCTCCATTATTGCTTAAGCACATTTTATGAGTGTGCATATTTATGTAATCCATGGCCCGCATTAAGGCTACAGTTACAGCTAAACGCTGTTGATCTGTGCTCCACTTCCCGTATCCTATTTCTGTTGCCATACGGTAATACAAAATAATTATTTATTTAATAATTAAGGACAAAGAAATGATTAGAAAATTCACAAGTTCATTCCACTAATAATGTTACACGCAATTTTTAACACTAACTGTACGAACATATTTCTCAAATTGTACCAGTTCAATATGTGAAACTTATAGCGGTACATAACGGACGACGTTGCCACTTTCTCTGTGTCAGTTTCCGAGAAACGAGCCACAATGAACAAGATTCGTGACTGTGTCAGCAGTAAGGTTATTTAACGCATATTCAGCCATAAATAAAACATCACGTTCGCACTTCCTTATAATAGTAATTCTCTTCTATACGTATGAGGAAAGTTAGACGAAAACTACAACAAAATCAGCGCTGTATTCAGACGATCTGTTCCGCATCGCTCAGAGCTCTCAGTTGACAATATGGGTCCAAGAACGACGTAATTCACGCTGACCTCTCTAAGCTTCGGACAGTACAACAAGTACGAATTTTAAAGTAGCGATATAAATCAGGAGTCGGTAAAATATGGACCACTCTCCACTGACTGGTTTAAAGCAATGGAAGGAAGTCATCAAACAGCTTTGTTCCAGGCGCACAGTTTACTATGTGGGATAATATTTTAATTAACATTGATTAATAAAAACACCAGTAAGAACGCACCATTTATTTAACATACACGTTTCCTAAACAGTACTTTACTCTCGATACATGCTCCCTAAATAAAATGCTGCCGTTCGAACTCGTCACACAAAGTTTGGAATTCTCGTACGTGGTTTTTGAAGACCAGACATAACACTGCGGGCTGCATAAAACGTCATCGGTAGAGGAGCTGAATCACCCTGAATATATACATGAAATGTACTAGTGAATTCCAATATTCCATATCGTACAAATAAGTGACAGAATTACAAATCTTAAATGGTAAATATGGGAGCTGGGAAACAAACAGGTGATCCGGCAGACACATCATGGCGGACGATGTACAAAGCACGCCAGTATGTATCACGATAACATTATATTCAAATTTTGTTGGGTAATATGATTCTAAATGTCAATTTCTAATGTTTGGTTTACCTCATTCTTCATGTCAACCGAGTTCAATCAATACTCATAAACATGATTTGCATGTATATAGAACTGGCTATGTATGAGATACCCTCATTTTTATAATGAATGATGTCATTATCCAGGAAATTGCGCTCAGCCTATATTAATGCTAGATTAACTAATAATTGAGTTACCGGTGACAACGTAATTACGGCATAAAGCTTTCATTAGCTTTAATGACGTCTCCTGAAGCGCTAATTTAAGAAAAACTGTCTCAACTGGAGATGAACAATGTGTACCAAAGAAAGGGAGACACACGAATTAGGCCACATATGTTGCCTGTGTAGCCGTCATAGTAATTTTCACATAGATTTTCTTTTGGTGGCACTGATTTCAGCCACACGGAATTTTCTCGTCGAATGTCTGTGGAATCGTACGTTTTCGTTTGGAGCTGGTAAAAAAAAGCGTTACACTTAATCAACCATTCGCTTTACTCGTTAACGATGCTAACGGAGATCAGCCTCAAAAACGGAATATCTGCCGTAGATCTGCAGTCCTAGACGAGATGACGAACTGTCTTGAAAGATAGTCGATCTACTTACTCTCATAGGAGTTTTAAATACTTGTCTAAAAACCTGTAAGCTTTCAGCGAATGTAGAGTATCTCGGTGTTAAATACATCAAAATACCAAATGAAGGCACATTAAAGTATAGTGTCTAGTTTGGGATCGTTTCTTCTCTATCTGAGTTAAAGAACAGATTCCTGGTTGCTAAGATGCTTTGAAAGTATAGATGTTTAGATTTTTCTGTGAAGTCTCATTGTATTTTTCACAGAATGTATCAATTTACCCTCACACTTCATTGGATATGAAGACACGCTGATACTGATGATTAATAATTATATTTTATTTTAATATTTGTTTGTCTGTGACACCAATGTCATAATTTTCTGACGCGTTTCGGCCAATACCCGTCGTCAAATGGGCGTGAAACAGACTGGCGGAAAGTATCTAATCAGTTATTTTTTATAGTTTTACCTTATTGATGTTTGCTCCGTAAGATATTGTATGGCTGTTGACAACTGTACGTTACAATAATGGTTCTTGAATTTAAAATAAATTCCATAATCTTTTTAAAATGAAGTCTTCAGAACAAACAATTTTAGTGATCCAGTAGAATACTCGACAGGCACTAACATATGTTAAAACATAGATACCGTGAAACAAATATTAAAACAGTACGGACTAGCTCTTGCAAAGTGTTACAGCTGCACATTAAATTACTCTCAAAATCAATTAGTAAAATCGTTTTTTGAAATGCATTTAGTGACTGCTGAAAGAAGCTGCATATTGTTCTCACTGAAAAGTGAAATACCGTCTATGACAATTACACATGTGAGGAACTCAACAGCTACGTATTTTTTTTCCTGCAATCTTAATACTTACTGCAAGAGAAAATCGGATAGTTTACCAACAATATTATTTATTATCAGTCTATTTCATATCTTATTGGGGGTGGCCAATGGCGGAAACGTGTCCGGAAATTATTAAAATGTTGGTGGTCTGTATAAACACATTATAAAATAACTATTGTTCTGCATCTCATTTTGTGTTCGTGGAATATATGTATTTCGCAAGCTACTAATATAACCAGTGAAATTCTGTTCCGTTTTATCTTTCAAGGCAGTGAAGCAACCATTCTTCGAATCATAGGCTCTGGTGGAGTCAGCTTTCACACATGAGAGCACGCTCTCTTCTTTAGTGGTGGTGGCAACTGATGGGTGGCGCACGAAGAAAAAGCGGCACAATATGTGAAAAAGCCGACCCGAGGCTTCGCGTGGGCGGTAGATGACCATATTGCGTGCCAAGACATCATTGCTTCTTGCAGAATACCACGCCTCCAGGAGGAAGACACGCCGTTACCACTGCAGGCTGGCGGCTACCTTAACAAATTGCCCCTCTTTTACAGCGCAGCTATAAACGTAATTACCGCATTTCTCGGGCTTACGAAGATTCAATCAAATTTTTCCATGTCTCACAATATTAATTCAATGAGTAGGAGACGATGCCTGAAAGGTTGTTACATAACGCAGACCCCGAACTTCCACAATGATACCTACATTAAGTTCATTGAAAAACATTTAACACGAAACTGAGGGAACCGCAATATTTTTTTATGCTGAAAGACTTCCGTGATAATCGACACATACGGGAGAAAACAATAGGGCCTATTGTGTTTTCCATCCTGTCGAACTTCATTAGTGCATGATAAGTGAATTTCTTTCTCAGCTTGCAGGTGTTACTGCACATCGAAAGTCCATCCACAGTATATCATTTTTTTTTCTTTTTTGGGAAACACACAGTTTCTTTTATACGTCATATATTCAACACGTTATTTGATACCAGTGTACTCACTTTTCTGTACGCGTACGTATGCGCGATTAAGTAGCCGCACATGCGTTTTATGACGTTCAGTATTTCTAGTGTAGTGAGTACAGTAAATACTTTTATTTAGAATTTAGTCGTCTACATCTCTCTGCTGATCTCCACAAATCACTTTGTCATTATTTTACAGTTCTTTAAATACTGCGATTTTAAACTTTCCGCATTCACAAATAAGTTCCACCCTAGTGACATCCTACCAATACTGTAAATATTTCCTTAGATACGCCCTCCCCATCCGTCTCTCCTTTCCTCTAAAGCAGGGCTTCACAACATACGTGCTCGCGGAGCAAGGTGTAAGCAGCAAGGTGCGAGCACGGAGCAGCGCGAGCACACTACCCCCACTACCGGACCAGAGCGGAGAGTGGAGAGAGTCACGTGGGGCACACAAAGCTGCCGCCAGTCAATGTAAATCCGCGGCCACCTGCAGGGATATCACTCACGAATTATTACGGCGACAAGTGAAACAAATAAAGGAGAATGTACACGTGCCACATAATTTTATTAGCTTTAGTGTATGCCTCTACATTCGTATTAATTTGTGAACTAGCCCGCATCTCGTGGTCGTGCGGTAGCGTTCTCGCTTCCCACGCCCGGGTTCCCGGGTTCGATTCCCGGCGGGGTCAGGGATTTTCTCTGCCTCGTGATGGCTGGGTGTTGTGTGCTGTCCTTAGGTTAGTTAGGTTTAAGTAGTTCTAAGTTCTAGGGGACTGATGACCATAGATGTTAAGTCCCATAGTGCTCAGAGCCATTTTTAGCCAATTTGTGAACTGTTACACAATGAAAGGTGTCTCTGAAGTATGGGATGCACGGTTGTCTTGTACTTTTTGCCCTATACAATTGCGTCTATGTTCGGAGTAATTGTTCTTGTTCATTGCAGGCGCAGCGTGCAGTTTAAATTTCGATCAGACAATGCGTTTCTCAGGCGCGTCTTGTTACATTTCATTGCAGAGAACAGTTGTTCACAAACGTACGTGGAACCGAACATTGATATTATTGTAGCCGCCAGTTTGTGCAAACGAGGAAATCTATCCCGAGGGAAGTGTGTGTAGAATTCCAAAATGTTTTTCTTGTGCTGAAATTTGTCTCTGTATTCTCTGTCACACTGCAGGTCAATAATTTGTAGTTGCAGCTCAGGACGAATCTCTTCAATATTCGCTGAATATGGAGAGGAGAACACATCAAAATCACTGTCTAGTGCTGTCAGATCCTGAAAGCGTTGATCAAATTCTTCCTTAAGGGCAACTAAACTATGTGAATAACGTTCACAGTCTTTGTGAACATCTTGTATGGATGATAATTTAGTAAAATGAGGTAGATTTCCTGTTTCCAGCTAACTCACCCAAAGTGTCAATTTCATTTTAAAAGCTCGTATTCGATCTATGAAATGAGTAATTAGCAGATCTTTACCTTGTAGGGATGTTCAAAGCATTCAGATGGCTAGTTAAATCTGCTAAGAACGCGAGATCACATTTCCATGAAGGCTCTTTCAATTCAGGAACAAACATGTTATTTATTTCCATGAACGTATTTATCTCATCTAATAGGCAAAAAAATCGATTAAATAATTCGCCACGACTAAGCCAGCGGACCTCGCTGTAATAAGGCAGGCTACCGTACTGGCTTTCTACATCCTCAAGAAAGCTTTTAAATTGCCTGTGTTGTAGCCCATGCTTCCTTATACAGGGTGAGTCACCTAACATTACCGCTGGATATATTTCGTAAACCACATCAAATACTGACGAATAGATTCCACAGACCGAACGTTAGGAGAGGGGATAGTATAATTGGTTAATACAAACCATAAAAAAATGCACGGAAGTATGTTTTTTAACACAAACCTACGTTTTTTTAAATGGAACCTAGTTAGTTTTGTTAGCACATCTGAACATATAAACAAATACATAATCAGTGCCGTTTGTTGCATTGTAAAATGTTACATCCGGAGATATTGTAACCTAAAGTTGACGCTTGAGTACCACTCCTCCGCTGTTCGATCGTGTGTATCGGAGAGCACCGAATTACGTAGGGATCCAAAGGGAACGGTGATGGACCTTAGGTACAGAAGAGACTGGAACACCACCTTACGTCCATAGGCTAACACCTTTTTATTAGTCTTTTTCACTGACGCACATGTACATTACCGTGAGGGGTGAGGTACACGTAAACACGTGGTTTCCGTTTTCAATTACGGAGTGGAATAGAGTGTGTCCCGACATGTCAGGCCAATAGATGTTCAATGTGGTCACCATCATTTGCTGCACACAATTGCAATCTCTGGCGTAATGAATGTCGTACACGCCGCAGTACATCTGGTGTAATGTCGCCGCAGGCTGCCACAATAAGTTGTTTCATATCCTCTGGGGTTGTAGGCACATCACGGTACACATTCTCCTTTAACGTACCCCACAGAAAGAAGTCCAGAGGTGTAAGATCAGGAGAACGGGCTGGCCAATTTATGCGTCCTCCACGTCCTATGAAACGCCCGTCGAACATCCTGTCAAGGGTCAGCCTAGTGTTAATTGCGGAATGTGCAGGTGCACCATCATGCTGATACCACATACGTCGACGCGTTTCCAGTGGGACATTTTCGAGCAACGTTGGCAGATCATTCTGTAGAAACGCGATGTATGTTGCAGCCGCCGGCCGAAGTGGCCGAGCGGTTCTAGGCGCTACAGTCTGGAACCGCGCGACCGCTACGGTCGCAGGTTCGAATCCTGCCTCGGGCATGGATGTGTGTGATGTCCTTAGGTTAGTTAGGTTTAAGTAGTTTAAGTTCTAGGGGACTGATGACGTGAGTAGTTAAGTCCCATAGTGCTCAGAGCCATTTGAACCATTATGTTGCAGCTGTTTGGGCCCCTGCAATGAAGTGAGGACCAATGAGGTGGTCGCCAATGATTCCGCACCATACATTTACAGTCCACGGTCGCTGTCGCTCTACCTGTCTGAGCCAGCGAGGATTGCCCACGGACCAGTAATGCATGTTCCGTGGATTCACTGCCCCGTGGTTTGTGAAACCCGCTTCATCGGTAAACAGGTAGAACTGCAACGCATTCTCTGTTAATGCCCATTGACAGAATTGCAATCGATGATTAAAGTCATCACCATGTAATTGCTGAAGTAGCGACACATGAAACGGGTGAAAGCGGTGACGATGCAGTATGCGCATGACACTATTCTGACTCAGTCCACCGGCTCTCGCAATGTCCCGTGTACTCATGTGTGGGTTCATGGCAACAGCAGCTAACACACCAGCTGCACCCGCTTATCCTGTGACGGGCCTGTTACGGACCCGTTTGCGTGCTACGACCATACTTGTTGCATACAGTTGGCGGTAGATGTTTTGCAATTTGCGGCACGTTGGATGCTCTCTGTCCGGGTACCGTTCTGCATACACCCTGCAGGCTTCAGCTGCATTTCGTCGACACTCGCCATAGATGAGTATCATCTCCGCCTTTTCGGAGTTCGAATACACCATGGTCACAGTTCCTACAACACTACAATATCACAGACGTCTGGTAACACGGTGTACTACGGTTGGTCTGCGTGCGGAGACGAATGCAGAATAACAATAGCAGCAAGCGCTACATGCGGACACTGCGACAGCTAGACCAAACCACAACAGTGCACTACAGCCACACTCGTAAACACGGTCGTCATCGCAAACATGTCCCTGCAGATGCTGCTCGCCGACCGTGGCCCGTGTTTGTTACAACACGCAACTGAACGTCGGAGGTTTCAAGCGTCATCTTTAGGTTACAATATCTCCGGATGTAATTAAATTAACATTTTACAATGCAACAAACGGCACTGATTACGTATTTGTTTATATGTTCAGATGTGCTAACAAAACTAACGTGGTTCCATTTTAAAAAAAAGTAGGTTTGTATTAAAAAACATACTTCCGTGCATTTAGGTATGGTTTGTATTAAACAATTACACTAGCCCCTCTCCTCATGTTCGGTCTGTACAATCGGTTCGTCAGTATTTGATGTTGTTTACGAAATAGACTCCTGGAAATGGAAAAAAGAACACATTGACACCGGTGTGTCAGACCCACCATACTTGCTCCGGACACTGCGAGAGGGCTGTACAAGCAATGATCACACGCACGGCACAGCGGACACACAAGGAACCGCGGTGTTGGCCGTCGAATGGCGCTAGCTGCGCAGCATTTGTGCACCGCCGCCGTCAGTGTCAGCCAGTTTGCCGTGGCATACGGAGCTCCATCGCAGTCTTTAACACTGGTAGCATGCCGCGACAGCGTGGACGTGAACCGTATGTGCAGCTGACGGACTTTGAGCGAGGGCGTATAGTGGGCATGCGGGAGGCCGGGTGGACGTACCGCCGAATTGCTCAACACGTGGGGCGTGAGGTCTCCACAGTACATCGATGTTGTCGCCAGTGGTCGGCGGAAGGTGCACGTGCCCGTCGACCTGGGCCCGGACCGCAGCGACGCACGGATGCACGCCAAGACCGTAGGATCCTACGCAGTGCCGTAGGGGACCGCACCGCCACTTCCCAGCAAACTAGGGACACTGTTGCTCCTGGGGTATCGGCGAGGACCATTCGCAACCGTCTCTATGAAGCTGGGCTACGGTCCCGCACACCGTTAGGCCGTCTTCCGCTCACGCCCCAACATCGTGCAGCCCGCCTCCAGTGGTGTCGCGACAGGCGTGAATGGAGGGACGAATGGAGACGTGTCGTCTTCAGCGATGAGAGTCGCTTCTGCCTTGGTGCCAATGATGGTCGTATGCGTGTTTGGCGCCGTGCAGGTGAGCGCCACAATCAGGACTGCATACGACCGAGGCACACAGGGCCAACACCCGGCATCATGGTGTGGGGAGCGATCTCCTACACCACTGGTGATCGTCGAGGGGACACTGAATAGTGCACGGTACATCTAAACCGTCATCGAACCCATCGTTCTACCATTCCTAGACCGGCAAGGGAACTTGCTGTTCCAACAGGACAATGCACGTCCGCATGTATCCCGTGCCACCCAACGTGCTCTAGAAGGTGTAAGTCAACTACCCTGGCCAGCAAGATCTCCGGATCTGTCCCCCATTGAGCATGTTTGGGACTGGATGAAGCGTCGTCTCACGCGGTCTGCACGTCCAGCACGAACGCTGGTCCAACTGAGGCGCCAGGTGGAAATGGCATGGCAAGCCGTTCCACAGGACTACATCCAGCATCTCTACGATCGTCTCCATGGGAGAATAGCAGCCTGCATTGCTGCGAAAGGTGGATATACACTGTACTAGCGCCGACATTGTGCATGCTCTGTTGCCTGTGTCTATGTGCCTGTGGTTCTGTCAGTGTGATCATGTGATGTATCTGACCCCAGGAATGTGTCAATAAAGTTTCCCCTTCCTGGGACAATGAATTCACGGTGTTCTTATTTCAATTTCCAGGAGTGTATATCCAGCGGTAACGTTAGGTGACTCACCCTGTATAATTGGTTGTACGAATAACACTCACCACATTTTTTAGAGTGATACTCTTTGCACATAAGTTTTCCTTGTGGATCACACAGTGAACGCCCCTTATTTCATTCGGCACGGTCAGTTTTTGCATTTTTTCCTTCAACAGCGCAACGAAACCTGATTTTTTCCCTGTCATCGATGGTACACCGTCTGTAGACACTGAAACTAAGGAATTCCACGACAATCCTATATTTTCAACACTTCCTTCAACACAAAATATCACCTCCTGTTGTAGTGTTCTTCCTTGCTACCACATCGAAGAGCTCCTCCCTCACCTGAAGATATCTATTAACACCTCTAATAAATATGGCAAGCTGCGCTGTTCCAGTCATATCAACACTTTTGTCCAGAGCTAGAGAATATGCCATAAAATCTTTCCAGATGCGACGCATAATGGTCATGTTAGATAATGGCACAATCCGAAACTGTTCAACTTGAGATGGACACAAATGTTCCGCTGCAACTACCAAACATTCTTTTATTAAATCGCCATCAGTGAAGGGGCGCAGGGATTTTGCTAAAAGCAAAGCAGTTTCGTAACTCACTCTGAGAGCTGCCTCAGTTGATTTTTCTTCCTCGTCCAGATTTTCTTCGGATAGCTTCCTTTTGAGTTTAATAACTTCCTGTGCACGATCTGTTCCATCACATTTTCCACTTCCGTAGTCTTTGGCGTGGTACGATATATAATGTCGCTGCAAATTAAATTTCCTAAGAGAATTCAGCGTTTTGTGACATACTAAACATTTTGCAACACCATCTTTTTCTGTAAACAGATACAATTCCTACCAACGGGGGTTGAACTGCGAAAGCGTGGTTGGGGTAAAACCGGCCAGTTGTTAAGCCCTGCTCTAAAGTATGAAATTTTACTTTCTAAGCAGACGTAAAGTAGAAGCCAGTTTTGTCAGTGTTGAAGACATCTTAACATTAACCGAACTGTGCTTCAAATGATCAAACGAACCTGGATTTTGAGAAAATTCGTTTTGTGAGTTCATCAGTATTTCCTGGCACTAATTACTGCCTTATCTATATCTGAGACCGAAAAACTTGGCACGATTCCGAGACTAGATAAACTATTATCTAGACAAGTTCTATACACTCATCTGTGAATTCTAATAATGACAAGTATTTTGACGATGGCACTGTCGAAACTCAAATGGCTCTGAGCACTATGGGACTTAGCTGCTGAGGTCATCAGTCCCCTACAACTACTTAAACCTAACTAACCTACGGACATCACACACATCCATGCCTGAGGCAGGTTTTGAACCTGTGACGGTAGCGGTGGCGCGATCCAGACTGTAGCGCCTAGAACTGCTCGGCCACTCCGGCCGGCCAGTCGAAACGCAGACCGTAAAATATCAACACTATATAGCATTGCCTTCGGTAGAAAATAGTAGAAATAAATTGCAGAGACTTAACAATGGAGATATCTGTGCTATCAGAATTACAAATATTATTATCTGTGTTTTTTGTAGAAGAAGGATGAGTGGTTTCTGTTTCATTGTCTTGTCGATTCTCGGTCTTCACTGACGGACATTAAATTTTCACGATCTATAACTGATACAATTATTTGTAGTAGGAATATAATTTTGTTCAATACATATGAGATTAATAATTGTAGTGCGTATTTTTGTGAGTAGCTAGTACCTATCCTGTATATGATTCAGTACGTAATAATTAAATGTTGCCCTTGCCATTTATGTGTACGCTCATTGATGTAGCGACGCCATCAATGAAAAAAATTATATAAGTTCGTCCAACAGTCATATAATACCAGAAGTATACAAAAGAATAATTTTAATTATCTGAAAACGGCGTCCTGCAATATTTTTCAATTCATATTAGGCCAGAGGTTCAGTTTTTGTTAATAACAATATCGATAAAAGCTTACGCCGCCGCTGTACATAGGCAGATATCCTGGAACATCCAGCTCCTCCGAGAAAATAATTAAGAATTGTTCAAATGTATTATTGCGTAATAGTTAAAAAGGATTTCAATACATCGTGAGTAGGACGGATGTCTTCACGTTGGGATATGTATGCTATTGTTGGTGATAGCACCCGTGGTTTTTACATACATAAAAGAGAAAGATTCATTATTTCTATTTTTTAAAATATTTCATACAATAAGAATAACGGCACGGTTATCGTTGCATGAAATATTCAGTCCATCATATATTATCGTTTAAAATTACGTGATAACTGGCAACAATTGTTTACTGTGTTCGGTACAACAAAGATATCAATAAATCTGATTGACATCGTGACTGCAAACAGTAAATATGCCGTTCGAGATGTAATATCTATTCTTTTTATTTCTTGATAAAACAAAATTGTTTGAAATTACACTAGGCATTAATAAAACCGACAAACTGCAGGGACGTATTCCTGACTGGAACAGAAGGAAAAAAGGTCCTATGAATATGTGTCCGGAAATGGACGGTGTGCGTGCAACGACAACAAATCGTCTCGGGACACAGTACAGAGCTGCATCGCATCCACGTCACAACACAGGTTCAAAAATGGGCTGCATGGGATGCAACGCACGCGTTCACTCGTCGCAGCTACATCTACATACAAACTCTGCAATCCACCATCCGGTGCGTGGCGGAGGGTACCTCGTACCACAACTAGCATCTTCTCTCCCTGTTCCACTCCCAAACAGAACGAGGGAAAAGACTGCCTATATGCCTCTGTACGAGCCCTAATCTCTTTTATCTTATCTTTGTGGTCTTTCCGCGAAATATAAGTTGGCAGCAGTAAAACTGTAGTGCAGTCAGCCTCAAATACTGGTTCTTTAAATTTCCTCAGTAGCGATTCACGAAAAGAACGCCTCCTTTCCTCTAGAGACTCCCACCCGAGTTCCTGAAGCGTTTCCGTAATACTCGCGTGATGATCAAACCTACCAGTAACAAATCTAGCAGCCCGCCTCTGAAATGCTTCTATGTCCTCCCTCAATCCGACCTGATAGGGATCCCAAACGCTCGAGCAGTAATCGAGAATAGGTCGTATTAGTGTTTTATAAGCGGTCTCCTTTACAGATGAACCACATCTTCGCAAAATTCTACCAATGAACCGAAGACGTCTATCTGCCTTCCCCACATGCCATTACATGCTTGTCCCACTTCATATCGCTCTGCAATGTTACGCCCAAATATTTAATCGACGCGACTGTGTGAAGCGCTACACTACTAATGGAGTATTCAAACATTACAGGATTCTTTTTCCTATTCATCTGCATTAATTTACATTTATCTATATTTGGAGTTAGCTGCCATTCTTTACACCAATCACAAATCCTGTCCAAGTCATCTTGTATCCTCCTACAGTCACTCAACGACGACACCTTCCCGTACACCACAGCATCATCAGCAAACAGCCGCACATTGCTATCCACCCTATCCAAAAGATCATTTATGTTGATAGAAAACAACAGCGGACCTACCACACTTCCCTGGGGCACTCCAGATGATACCCTCACCTACGACGAACACTCACCATCGAGGACAACGTACTGGGTTCTATTGCTTAAGAATTCTTCGAGCCACTCACATATTTGGGGACGAATCCCATATGCTCTTACCTTAGTTAGGAGTCTGCAGTCGGGCACCGAGTGAAACGATTTCCGAAAGTCTAGGAATATGGCATCCGTCTGATACCCTTCATCCATGGTTCGCAAGATGTCATGTGAAGAAAGGGCGAGTTGCGTCTCGCAGGAGCGATGCTTTCTAAAGCCGTGCTGATGCATGGACAGTAACTTCTCTGTCTCAAGGAAATTCATTATATTCGAACTGAGAATATGTTCGTGAATCCTGCAACGAACCGATGTTAAGGATATTGGTCTGTAATTTTGAGGATCCGTCCTTCTACCCTTCTTATATACAGGCGTCGCATCATGGATTGCCGCCCCCTTTCGCCTCTCTCCGAATACTGTCACAGGCGCCGTTGAAACGCTGTTGAAGGATCTACACATCAGGAACCAGTTTAGCATACACAACACTTCTCATGTGCCCCAGAGGTAAAAATCCAGCAGTTTAAGACCAGTGATCTAGCAGGCAATGCTACAGGTCCTTCGCATCCTATCCATCATCCGGGGAAGATGTGGAGATGTCAGCGAACTTTAATGCGGAAGTGGTGTGGAGCTTCGTCAAGCAGAAATCACATAACCGATCGTATTGCCAAAGACGCATTCTTAAGCAGAGCAGGCAGAGTATTCCGCAGAAGTCCAGACACGTTCCTGAGCCGAGGCGCTATGGAGTAATATCCGGACCAAGTACGTGGTCGCCAAGAATCGACCCCCACATTGAGGCTGAACCGGTGCCGACGAGATGCCTCAACCATTCCCTGAATACTTTTTGTAGCCTACGGATGATGATTATGCGGACTGCTGATGCCAGTTCTGGTAAAGGTTGCTTCGTCGGGAAAGAGGACTGATAACAGAAATCCCATAATTGTGACGTTATGGTCCAAAATCATCTACAAAGTCGAGAACTTTAAACATTGCAGTGGGTCAGCAATTGTGAATAATTTAATGTTTGTAAAGAATCCGCTTCGATTGCAAATACAGAGCGGCTGTTGACCCAGGTTTCGGAGTGGATAACCACGCCTTCTTCGGAACACACTAAACTACAAACTGCCTAAAGAGGCATGGTCCAGTATTAATACAGAACGCCCAAAAGGGCAAAAGACATTTTATGCGCGTCTTTTTCCCTTTTAGGCGTTCTGTATTAATATTAGACCATGCCTCTTTAGGCAGTTTGTAGTCTAGTGTGTTCCGAAGAAAGCGTGGTTATCCGCGCCGAAACCTAGGTCAACAACCGGTTTCTGTTTGCAATTGAGGCGGATTCTTTATAATCATTAAATCTACAAAACCATTCCCACAGAAGGAAATCCGCTGCTTATAATCGTTGTACTCGTTGGGAAAAAAAAAGTTCAAATGGCTCTAAGCAGTATGGGACTTAACATCTGAGGTCATCAGTCCCCTAGACTTAGAAATACTTAAACCTAACTAACCTAAGGACACACATCCATGCCCGAATCAGGATTCGAACCTGCGACCGTAGCAGCAGCGTGGTTCCGGACTGAAGCGCCTAGAACCGCTCGGCCACCGCGGCCGGCGTACTCGTTGCAGGTGGTAAAGATAGTAGTGACTGTTACGCACGATACAAATAATCTTACTTTGGCCTACACCAAGTTGGGGGGCCACTTGCCTGGAGCTTCTACTAGACTTCATCTCAATATGCTGTAGAACCCAGTCCTCCATATCTAATGTAAGCACAGTCCGCCGCCACTCCGCACTTCTGTCAGTCTGGAAGGACCCACGAACACACAAACATTCATTCCAACAAAAACAGCTTGAGATGTTACGTGGTGTGGTTAGTGTCTGTGAGGGTACTTATTTTGGTAAAGCCGTGCCGCCTTCTCGAGTTTCCATGTGCTTGGCCGTACACAGATATCATCCCGTCTTTTTCCCGACACGAATACCGGACCATTCTGCAGCTTACATTACGCTGCGACAATCACACAGCCAGCAATATGGAAGATACGGCACGTGGTCAGAGGAACTATCATTCGTCAGTGCCATCTACTGTGGTAACGATGCATTTCCGGACACATGTTTTTCCTCCATTTCAGCCAGGAATTCGTCGCTGCAGTTTGTTTTATTAATGTTCGTCCTGTATGAAATGTGGTATCAGGATAGCTATTAACGGACATTAATAATGAGTGTGTCCAATCTTAGTCCTTACGACGGGTTGATCTCTGCTGGAGAATCTTTGAAAATAAGGTAATAATGTTGGACGCTGGATCCTCAACTACTCTAACACACCCCAATGGTGTTCTGTTAGTTCAGAATGGGACTGTAAGCACACCAGTCCATTTCAGGGACGTAACTGCCCGCAGAACAGTGCCTCATATATTTTGTTTGACGACGGAGTGCATTTCCATACTGACACAGTCATAATCCCCTAACAGTTCCTCTAATGTATGCAGTGCACAATGCTGTAAAATGAGCTCGTATCATTCTGCATTTAGCGTTTTTCTTAAGCATGTTAAGGGGAACACAACCTAACACGAAAGACATCGCTGTACTCTTACACCACTTCCTCTGTATTTTACTGTTCGCACTGCGCATGATAATAGGTGACATTATCCAGGCATTCAACTAAATCCAAATTTTTTCACCTGATTGTCACAGCTTATAGCATGATTCATCACTGGAAACCGGACGTTTACAGTCGTCCTCTGTCGTGGCGTCTCTCTTTGCACGACTTCGAGCATCGCTTAGCACTGACTGCAGCAATGTGTGGTTTATGAGGAGCCAGTCAGCCACTGAATCCCTAAGGACATCTTGTTGGTTGACCGCTGGTAACAATTCGGAAATAATGCGCGATTTTTTCCGCTGACTGCCAGCCATATTTTACAACCACCCTCGACAATGGTCGACGGTACCTGTCCGTCATTACATGAGTTCTGCATGGTCTTTGTTTAGCTGTGATTGTTCCTTCGTGTTTCCACTTCGTAATCACATCTCCAGCATTCTACATGAGCACTCTTATGTGGTTTTATATACCTCTGATGTATTTGTTACTCAAGTGACATCCAACTGCTAGTTAACGTTCGAATTTACTGAACTCGCCGGCCGTAGTGGCCGAGCGGTTCTAGGCGCTACGGTCTGGAACCACGAGACCGCTACGGTCGCAGGTTCGAATCCTGCCTTGGGCATGGATGTGTGTGATGGCCTTAGGTTAGTTAGGTTTAAGTAGTTCTCAGTTCTAGGGTACTGATGACCTCAGAAGTTAAGTCCCATAGTGCTCAGAGCCATTTTTTACTGAACTCTCTTGCCGATCCATTCCGCCTTCTCTACTGACAACACAATTAGTCCTCATCTCATTTTCTACTAACGGTCCCAGTTCGTGTGACAATCGGTGGTTATATTGTACTACATAAGTATGTTCGAGTACTTATGGTGATATACTATATATAGCACTTTGACATGATCGCAGGATTGTTTTCATAATTCTAGCCTGGTTATAAATCGGCGTTACAGAACATTGAAAATAATAAGACTAACGCCACGAACACCTGATCTAAAGCAGCTGCATTACGAACTGTGGCAAGGTTGAATGACGTGACACCCCTCTTTATTTTATTTTATTTTTATTTTTCTTTTACATTGTTGACGTGTATCACCACACGACACACGACTCTTGTTGAGCTATTTCGTTACGCTATGAGCAGTTTCATCATACACTACTGGCCATTAAAATTGCTACACCACGAAGATGACGTGCTACAGATGCGACATTTAAGTGACAGATGAAGATGCTGTGATATGCAAATGATTAGCTTTTCAGAGCATTCACACCTGCAACGTGCTGACATGAGGATAGTTTCTAACCGATTTCTCATACAAAACCGGTTTATCGTATCGCGACATTATTGCTCGCGTTAGTCGAGATCCAATGGCTGTTAGCAGAATATGGGATCGGTGGGTTCAGGAGGGTAATACGGAACGCCGTACTGTATCCCAACGGCCTCGTATCACTATCAGTCAAGATGACAGGCATCTTATCCGAATGGCTGTAACGGATCGTTCTCTATCCCTGAGTCAACAGATAGGGGTCTTTGCAAGACAACAACCATCTGCACGAACCGTTCGACGACGTTTGCAGCAGCGTGGACTATCGGCTCGGAGACCATGACTGCGGTTACACTTGACGCTGCATCACAGAAAGGAGCTCCTGCGCTGCTGTACTCAACGACGAACCTGGGTGCACGAATGGCAAAACTTCATTTTTTTTCGGATGAATCCAGGTTCTGTTTACAGCATCATGATGGTCGCGTCCGTGTTTGGCGACATCGCGGTGAACGAAGATTGGAAGCGTGTATTCGTCATCGCCATACTGACCTATCACCCGGCGTGTTAGTATTGGGTGCCATTGGTTAAACGTCTCGGTCCCCTCTTGTTCGCATTGACGGCACTTTGAACAGTGGACGTTACGTTTCAGATGTGTTACGACCCGTGGCTCTATCCTTCATTCGTTCACTGCGAAACCCTACATTTCAGCAGGATAATGCACGACCGCATGATGCAAGTCCTGCACGGGCCTTTCTGGGTACAGAAAATGTTCGACTGCTGCCCTGGCCAGCACATTCTCCAGATCTCTTACCAATTGAAAACGTTGGTCAATGGAGTCCGAGCAACTGACTCGTCGCAATACGCCAGTCTCTACTCTTGATGAACTGTGGTATCTTCTAGAAGCTGAATGGGCAGCTGTACCTTTACAAGCCATCCAAGCTCTGTTTCACTCAATGCCCCGGCGTATCAAGGCCGTTATTACGGCACGAGGTGGTTGTTCTGGGTACTGATTTCTCAGGATCTATGCACCCAAATTGCATGAAAATGTAATCACATGTTAGTTCTAGTAAAATATATTTGTGCAGTGAATACCCGTTTCATCTGTATTTCTTCTTGTTGTAGCAATTTTAATGGGCAGTAGTGTACTTGACAGAGTCAGTCGCAGTGGGCGACCTGTTTAGATCTTGGGAGACGGTCTTGCTCTACTCCTGAATATATCGTATGGGTGGTCTGACACAAGAAGATCAAATTGTGACAAGATTTGTTCCAATTAATGCTGGAAGCAGTTCATATTACTGAGTCCACGCATGAATTCATCTGTTCTTTTGATTCCTTAACTCATTTCGGCACATCGTTTCCCATGACACTGTACGAGGGCCCTCACCTTACGCCTACCATTAACACGCGATATCACGTCTAATATTAAAACATTCCGGGCTACTATACCGTGATCGAATCCCTTCTGCGGATGGCATCGTCATGAGAGTTGAGTGAATATCCGATTAACCCTTGGTTTGCTACTGGCTGCAGTAAAATTTAATTTCCACGTGCTCCTGCACAGGGGCATGACATCACAATTGTCCGTTGCCAGTGACTGTCGATCGCTTTTGCTATCGTCCTGCGGTGGATTGACGCACATCTTCTTCTGCGCAACAATCTAGGTAGTATTGAGCTGCTCCCCCTCCTCCACTCAATTATCATTACTATTCTTTTTAGTAATCTCTATCACCAGTCTGCATAACCGATTCCTGAGCTCTAGAGTTTTGTGTGCACTCTCGGTCGACCTTAGTTGTTCCTGTTCCCGTTTATTGAGTTTGTACATTGTGGTGCTATTACTGGGCGTGAAAATCGTCGTTGTGCGAGCGGTGACACATTTAATGGACGTTACGGAAACTTTAGAATTCGCAGGCTTCTCTACATCATTCTAATCATTACGTGGCTATCTTACCGCTCTTTTAATACCAGCAGACGAATATTAGTTACTCAGCGACGCATTGGTGAGGTATTCCAAAACTGTGTCGAGCATCTCCTATTGACTTGAGTTTCTTGCTCCCTGCCGTGGATGGTCATGCGAATCCCGGTGTAGGTAAACGTCCGTGTGTATAGGTTTCCCGTATCCCGAATGTCGCAAGCTACCATCTTCTGTATTGAAGAGTAGCACATCTGGCTCCGCTTTCACAGTAAACTGAATGAATCTTCGGATTAATTTTATTGACGGCTCCACAACTCAGAAGTTTTTTTCCACGTAACAAAACCAGATGTTCATTTTTATGGAGCCTTACGTCACTCGGTAAAAACGGAACCACTGCAGGGTCACTTTGTTGTCCATCTGTTTGTGTGCCTGTCTGCCAGTCCCAATGTTAAAAATCCTTTTTCTCAGGAACGGGTACATGTGTAAAGTTGACATTTGTCTCATACACAACGGTCTACCATCACTTGTCGGTGTAAAAGCTTGTAGCTCCTGCAACAGTGTTTTGAAAAGATATGGCCGTTTATGTCACATATTTGGTACTCGCAAACACACTCATCAAAACAGGTAGAATACGGTGGCCTAGAATCATTAAACTTAGCAGGAGCAAGGTTTCATGCAACAAGTAAAGAAAAAAAAATCTGAAGACTGTTAGTTTCTAAATATCTCACAAAAAAAAAAAAAATTATTTGGTCATTTGTTATCTAGCTGTCTGTCTGTCCGACCTTTTTCCTCATGAGATATACAAGTACAAATTTTAAATTTATCTTGAATACTGAGGTCTACGGTCCGTCGGTAGTGTAAACACTTGAGCTTTTATGTCAATGCAATCAAAAGATACGAAAATTTATGTCACATATTCTGATACTCGAAAATTCACTCTTCAAAACCTATAGGATACTTCCTGTTGTGCTGTACACATGAAATTTGGAAGAGGCACGATTTCACAGTACAAATAAAGGAAAAAAAAATTTGAAAGTTGTTAATCTGTATCATACTACACGAAAAAATATTTCTTTTACAATTTTTTACTCTGCTTCAAACTTAAAATTAAAGCATTGTCGATAGTTAGGAATACCGTAAACCGCTATCTTGCCTGTACAGATGTCGATAAAAGGTAACAACCGTCGAAATTCTCGATTCCCGATAGGTGTGAACTCTCTATACACATAAATAAATTTGTACAACGAGTCCTACTCTCAGCTGGCCAAATTGCCATTATAATTATTTCTTTTTTTATGTGGCAGGCGAACTCGTTGCAGGTGGTAAAGATAGTAGTGACTGTTACGCACGATACAAATAATCTTACTTTGGCCAACACCAAGTTGGAGGGCCACTTGCCTGGAGCTTCTACTAGACTTCATCTCAATATGCTGTAGAACCCAGTCCTCCATATCTAATGTAAGCACAGTCCGCCGCCACTCCGCACTTCTGTCTGTCTGGAAGGACCCACGAACACACAAACATCCATTCCAACAAAAATAGATTGAGATGTTACGTGGTGTGGTTAGTGTCTGTGAGGGTACTTATTTTGGTAAAGCCGTGCCGCCTTCTCGAGTTTCCATGTGCTTGGCCGTACACAGATATCATGCCGTCTTTTTCCCGACACGAATACCGGACCATTCTGCAGCTTACATTACGCTGCGACAATCACACAGGCAGCAATATGGAAGATACGGCACGTGGTCAGAGGAACTATCATTCGTCAGTGCCATCTACTGTGGCAACGATGCATTTCCGGACACATGTTTTTCCTCCATTTCAGCCAGGAATTCGTCGCTGCAGTTTGTTTTATTAATGTTCGTCCTGTATGAAATGTGGTATCAGGATAGTTATTAACGGACATTAATAATGAGTGTGTCCAATCTTAGTCTTTACGACGGGTTGATCTCTGCTGGAGAATCTTTGAATGAGGTGTCTGAATTGCAGTGGTAGGATGTCAGTCCATTCTTCGGCAAAATAAGCTAATGATGTTGGACGCTGGATCCTCAACTACTCTAACACGCCCCAATGGTGTTCTGTTAGTTCAGAATGGGACTGTAAGCACACCAGTCCATTTCAGGGACGTAACTGCCCGCAGAACAGTGCCTCATATATTTTGTTTGACGACGGAGTGCATTTCCATATTGACACAGTCATAATCCCCTAACTGTTCCTCTAATGTATGCAGTACACAATGCTGTAAAATGAGCTCGTATCATTCTGCATTTAGCGTTTTTCTTAAGCATGATAAGGGGAACACAACCTAACACGAAAGACATCGCTGTACTCTTACACCACTTCCTCCGTATTTTACTGTTCGCACTGCGCATGATAATAGGTGACATTATCCCGGCATTCAACTAAATCTAAATTTTTTCACCTGATTGTCACAGCTTATAGCATGATTCATCACTGGAAGCCGGACGTTTACAGTCGTCCTCTGTCGTGGCGTCTCTCTTTGCACGACTTCGAGCATCGCTTAGCACTGACTGCAGCAATGTGTGGTTTATGAGGAGCCAGTCAGCCACTGAATCCCTAAGGACATCTTGTTGGTTGACCGCTGGTAACACTTCTGAAATAACGCGCGATTTTTTCCACTGACTGCCAGCCATATTTTACAACCACCCTCGACAATGGTCGACGGTACCTGTCCGTCAATACATGAGTTCTGCATGGTCTTTGTTTAGCTGTGATTGTTCCTTCGTGTTTCCACTTCGTAATCACATCTCCAGCATTCTACATGAGCACTCTTATGTGGTTTTATACCTCTGATGTATTTGTTACTCAAGTGACATCCAACTGCTAGTTAACGTTCGAATTTACTGAACTCGCCGGCCGTAGTGGCCGAGCGGTTCTAGGCGCTACGGTCTGGAACCACGAGACCGCTACGGTCGCAGGTTCGAATACTGCCTTGGGCATGGATGTGTGTGATGGCCTTAGGTTAGTTAGGTTTAAGTAGTTCTCAGTTCTAGGGGACTGATGACCTCAGAAGTTAAGTTCCATAGTGCTCAGAGCCATTTTTTTACTGAACTCTCTTGCCGATCCATTCCGCCTTCTCTACTGACAACACAATTAGTCCTCATCTCATTTTCTGCTAACGGTCCCAGTTCGTGTGACATTTGGTGGTTATTCTGTACTACATAAGTATGTTCGAGTACTTATGGTGATATACTACGAGGCCTGTTCAGAAAGTAAGCTCCGATTGATTGCCAAATTGAAACCACAGTGAACATCAGAAATGTTTTACTTGTAACAATTAGCTACACCTTTCAGCTACTTCTCTACGTAGTCGCCGTTCTGACTTAGACTTTTGTCATAGCGTTGTACCAACTTTTCAATAGCCTCATCATAGAAGGCAGCCGCCAGTGCTTTCCGCCAATTCTCCACGCTGGCCTACACCTCGTTGTCTGTGTCAAAATGTTGTCTTCAAAGACAGCGGTTCATGTGACCAGAGATGAAACTCAGGGGGAGACAATTGCGGACTGTATTGTGGGTAATCTCACATTTCCATTTGAAAACGATGCAGGAGCATCTTCATTGCCCCTGCAGAATGCGGCTGAGAATTGTCTTGAAGAAGAAACAGCACGACAGTTATGTAATGTTAGCTGCATAGCTTCAGGCGAAATTTCTCACCAGGCCCTCGTACTTGGCGGCAGACACTATTTTCTAGACATCTTTACGCACTCACTGCGAGCTCAGAAATGAGAAGAGCGACGTGATGCTAACTGGGGTTATACTAGAGACACTACCCAACACATCTGTGCAAAGCTTTATCGGATTTTCATAGTCGTTTCCATTTCGCGGCCGATCGGAGCTTACTTTGTGAACGCCCCTCGTATATATAGCACTTTGACATGATCGCAGGATTGTTTTCATAATTCTAGCCTGCTTATAAATCGGCGTTACAAAACACTGAAAATAATAAGACTAACGCCACGAACACCTGATCTAAAGCAGCTGCATTACGAACTGTGGCAAGGCTGAATGACGTGACACCCCTTTTTATTTTATTCTATTTTTTTTTTTTTTTTTTTTTTACATTGCTGACGTGTATCACCACAAGACACACGACTCTTGTTGAGCTATTTCGTTACGCTATGAGCAGTTTCATCATACACTACTGGCCATTAAAATTGCTACACAACGAAGATGACGCGCTACACATGCAACATTTAAGTAACAGAAGAAGATGCTGTGATATGCAAATGATTAGCTTTTCAGAGCATTCACACAAGGTTAGCGCCGGTGGCGACACCTACAACGTGCTGACATGAGGAAAGTTTCCAAACGATTTCTCATACAAGGAGGAGAAATGCGTACCATCACGTTTACGACTTTGATAAAGGTCGGATTGTAGCCTATCGCGATTGCGGTTTATCGTATCGCGTTAGTTGAGATCCAATGGCTGTTAGCAGAATATGGGATCGGTAGGTTCAGGAGGGTAATACGGAATGCCGTGCTGGATCCCAACGGCCTCGTGTCACTAGCAGTCGAGATGACAGGCATCTTATCCGAATGGCTGTAACGGATCGTGAAGCCACGGCTCGATACCTGAGTCAACAGATAGGGGCATTTGCGAGACGACAAACATCTGCACGAACCGTTCGACGATGTTTGCAGCAGCGTGGACTATCGTCTCGGAGACCATGGCTGCGGTTACACTTGACGCTGCATCACAGAAAGGAGCTCCCGCGCTGCTGTACTCAACGACGAACCTGGGTGCACGAATGGCAAAACGTCTTCTTTTCGGATTAATCCTGGTTCTGTTTACAGCATCATGATGGTCGGATCCGTGTTTGGCGACATCGCGGTGAACGAAGATTGGAAGTGCCCGCATCTCGTGGTCGTGCGGTAGCGTTCTCGCTTCCCACGCCCGGGTTCCCGGGTTCGATTCCCGGCGGGGTCAGGGATTTTCTCTGCCTCGTGATGGCTGGGTGTTGTGTGCTGTCCTTAGGTTAGTTAGGTTTAAGTAGTTCTAAGTTCTAGGGGACTTATGACCACAGCAGTTGAGTCCCATAGTGCTCAGAGCCATTTGAACCATTTTGAAGATTGGAAGCGTGTATTCGTCATCGCCATACTGACCTATCACCCGGCGTGATAGTATTGGGTGCCATTGGTTACACGTCTCGGTCCCCTCTTGTTCGCATTGACGGCACTTTGACCAGTGGACGTTACATTTCAGATGTGTTACGAGCCGTGGCTCTATCCTTCATTCGATCACTGCGAAACCCTACATTTCAGCAGGATGGTGTTTTTTGGTAGTTAAGCAGTACTCCGCTGACGAGAAACTGTGATTCTGTGCGTTGATATAACCACTCACTTGAACCTAGGCCTTATCAGACGTAAAGAGCAGATCTATGTCCAAGTCATTCATTGTTATCTCAGCGAACAGCCACTCACAAAACTGGAGTCGCTGAGGAGTAACTGTTGGTTTTAATATATGAACAATAGATACTCATTAGGGATGCGCTTGCAGGTCCAGGTGTAGTATTCGTCCGCATTATCAACGTGGAAAGCTGGTTCTTGCGAGAGGCGTCGGATTATGACTCCGAAGCATTTTCTGGTTAACTGCTGCCGCATTATCCGCTGCGCGGGCACGCCTCGTGACGGTCTCTGACTTATTCAAAACAGATCCTGTCTGACGCCATTCTCTGACTAAGCGTGCAAGGCACTCTGTGCCGGCACTTTGACACCATTATCAGCAAACAACTGACCACGCCGATTCGGGCGTCCCGGCCGCCTGGATGTGGCTTTAGGCGGTTCCCGCTGCCTGGCGTATAGGCTCTAAGCACTATGGGACTTAACTTCTGTGGTCATCAGTCCCCTAGAACTTGGAACTAATAAAACCTAACTAACCTAAGGACATCACACACATCCATGCCCGAGGCAGGATGCGAACCTGCGACCGTAGCGGTGGCGCGGTTCTAGACTGTAGCGCCCAGAACCGCTCGGCCACCCGCTGACGTATAGGGTTTCTCAAACTTTTACAAATCGTTCTCACACATCCACGTGGGATGGCACGAGGCGCAGACAGAAGGAGTACCCAAATTCCGTTCCAGAAGGGAAGGGGTGACGACAGGCCAGTAACATTGTCAAATTCATAAATTAACATGCTGATCCTGTGAAGAGACGGGACAAAGGCCAGAGAAAGAAGAAGAATCCTAGCAACTTGGATTTTTTCATAGTTCGTACGCTCTCTAAGGACTTTTCAATGTGTTTCCAGAATGAAAGTTTCACTCTGCAGGGGAGTGTGCTCTGATATGAAACTTCCTTGCAGATTATAACTGTATGCCGGACCGAGACTCGAACTCGGGACCTCTGACTTTCGCGGGCAGGTACTGTATCATCTAAGCTACCCCCGCGCGACCCAGGCCGTTTCCTCACAGCTTTACTTCCGCCAGCATCTCGTCTCCATACTTTCCAAATTTCACATATGCTCTCCTGCGAAACTTGCAGAACTAGCACTCCTGGCAGAAAGGAAGTTGCGGAGACCTGGCTTTGCCACAGCCTGGGGGATGTTCCCAGAATGGAAGTTCATCCGTTAATGGAACTCCGTCTCCTTCAGCAGAACAATATCAAGTCACACACGAGCGCGGTGACATTTACAACAATCTAACGCCTCGGTTTCTCCGTCATCGATCTTCGTCCATACAGTCCCTATTTGGCATCATCCAATTTTCATTTCTTATCAGAACTTCAAGAACGCCTTCGAAAATTTCACTTAGAGATTAGTGAAGCGATGCAAGCGGAGGCGAGGTTGTAGCTTCATCAACAAAGACAAAAACTCTGCAGTGACGGTATCAACAAACTGGTCTCTTGTTGCGAGAAATGTCGCCTGGGTGACTGTGTTGAGAAATATGTACGCAGCCGTGAAGAATAAAGATGTAGATTATTAGCAAATTTGGAAATTTTTCGTAAGGTGTTATGGGACCAAACTGCTGAGGTCATCGGTCCCTAAGCTTACGCACTACTTAATCTAACTTCAGCTAAGGACAACACAAACGCCCATGCCCGATGGAGGACTCGAACCTCCGACGGGTGGTGGTGGTGGTGGGGGGAGGGGGGGGGGGAAGATTATTAGTATCGTTTGTTTTATTTAAAATGTATTAAGTGTTTCAAACCGTTGTCTAGGGGCAGCGTCTTTGATTAATAATCAAAACATCCGGTGACCGGGGTTCGAACGTCACCACGGCCTAAATTTTGAATGACAATCATCAGCAATAGCGGCCGGAGACTTCCGACATAGGGAGTTACCCTCACTCAGCCAATGCCCACGTCAAATATGGCGAAGGAACGGACAGAGGTTTAGGGCACTCCCTTGCCCTTAAAAGGCGAAGGAATCAGCAAACATCAACAGCAGGAGGATGCAGAGGGCAATGAAAATCACTGTATTAAAGACAAATAACGTGTGTCCACAGGACATGTGGCCTGTAATTGAAACAATGTCATGATCTCTCCATTGGCAAAAGATCCGGAATAGTCCCCCATTCGGATCTCCTACCTGCTGCAGCTCTTGAAGACTTGAGGGCTAGGCGACCGTGAGAAGAAGTTTCAATAACCAATGAAAGGGTAACTTTCTACGGGTTGGGGCGTGGAATATCAGAAATTAGAATGTCACAGGGAATGTAGAAAATCTGAAAAGGGAAATGTTAGGATCGATCTAGATATAAGTGACAGTGAAGTGCAATAAAAAGACTACCACGATTTATGGTAAGATACAGGGTGTTTCAAAAATGACCGGTATATTTGAAACGGCAATAAAAACTAAACGAGCAGCGATAGAAATACACCGTTTGTTGCAATATGCTTGGGACAACAGTACATTTTCAGGCAGACAAACGTTCGAAATTACAGTAGTTACAATTTTCAACAACAGATGGCGCTGCGGTCTGGGAAACTCTATAGTACGATATTTTCCACATATCCACCATGCGTAGCAATAATATGGCGTAGTCTCGGAATGAAATTACCCGAAACCTTTGACAACGTGTCTGGCGGAATGGCTTCACATGCAGATGAGATGTACTGCTTCAGCTGTTCAATTGTTTCTGGATTCTGGCGGTACACCTGGTCTTTCAAGTGTCCCCACAGAAAGAAGTCACAGAGGTTCATGTCTCTGGCGCATGAGACGATACGTGGACGTTGGCGTCATTTGGACCGCAGCTGCAACACGGCGAACGGAAACCCGAGGCCGCTGTTGGAGCACCTGCTGCACTAGCTGCGCGTTGCCCTCTGTGGTTGCCGTACGCGGTCGCCCTACCTTTCCAGCACGTTCATCCGTCACGTTCCCAGTCCGTTGAAATTTTTCAAACAGATCCTTTATTGTATCGCTTTTCGGTCCTTTGGTTACATTAAACCTCCGTTGAAAACTTCATCTTGTTGCAACAACACTGTGTTCTAGGCGGTGGAATTCCAACACCAGAAAAATCCTCTGTCCTAAGGAATAAACCATGTTGTCTACAGCACACTTGCACGTTGTGAACAGCACACGCTTACAGCAGAAAGACGACGTACAGAATGGCGCACCCACAGACTGCGTTGTCTTCTATATCTTTCACATCACTTGCAGCCCCATCTGTTGTTGGAAATTGTAACTACTGTAATTTCGAAAGTTTGTCCGCCTGAAAATGTACTGTTGTCCCAAGCATACTGCAACAAACGGTGTATTTCTATCGCTGCTCGTTTAGTTTTTATTGCCGTTTCAAATATACCGGTCATTTTTGAAACACCCTGTAAGTATAGAGTAATATCAACAGCAGCACAAAATACACTACTGGCCATTAAAGTTGCTACACCACGAAGATGACGTGCTACAGACGCAAAATTTAACAGACAGGAAGAAGACGCTGTGATATGCAAATGATTAGCTTTTCAGAGCATACACACAAGGTTGGTGCCGGTGGCGACACCTGTAACGTGCTGGCATGAGGAAAGTTTCCAACCGATTTCTCATACCCAGACAGCAGTTGACCGATGTTGCATGATGAAACGTTGTTGTAAGGAGGAGAAATGCGTACCGTCACGTTTCCGACTTTGATAAAGGTCGGATTGTAGCCTATCGCGATTGCGGATTATCGTATCGCGACATTGCTGCTCGCGTTGCTCGATATCCAATGACTGTTAGCAGAATATGGAGTCGGTGGGTTCAGGAGGGTAATACGGAAAGCAGTTCTGGATCCCAACGGCCTCGTATCACTAGCAGTAGAGATGACAGGCATCTTATCCGTGTGGCTGTAACGGATCGTGCAGCCACGTCTCGATCCATGAGTCAACAGTTGGGGACGTTTGCAAGACAACAACCATCTGCACGAACAGTTGCAACAGCATGGACTATCAGCTCGGAGACCATGGCTGCGGTTACCCTTGACGCTGCATCACCGACAGGAGCGCCTGCGATGGTGTACTCAACGACGAACCTGGATGCACGAATGGCAAAACGTCATTTTTTCGGATGAATCCAGGTTGTGTTTACAGCATCATGATGGTCGCATTCGTGTTTGGCGACATCGTGGTGATCGCACATTGGAAGCGTATATTCGTCATCGCCATACTGACGTATCACCCGGCGTGATGGTATGGGGTGCCATTGGTTATACGTCTCGGTCACCTCTTGTTCGCATTGACGGCACTTTGAATGGTGGACGTTACATTTCAGATGTGTTACGACCCGTGGCTCTACCCTTCATTCCATCCCTGAGAAAACCTACATTTCAGCAGGATAATACATGACCGCATGTTGCAGGTCCCGTACGAGCCTTTCTGGATACAGAAAATGTTCAACTGCTGCCCTGGCCAGCACATTCTCCAGATCTCTCACCAATTGAAAACGTCTGGTCAATGGTGGCCGAGCAACTGGCTTGTCACAATACACCAGTCACTACTCTTGATGAACTGTTGTATTGTGTTGAAGCTGCATGGGCAGCTGTACCTGTACACGCCATCCAAGCTCTGTTTGACTCAATACCCAGGCATATCAAGGCCGTTATTTTGGCCAGAGGTGGCTGTTCTGGGTACTGATTTCTCAGGAACTATGCACCTAAATTGCGTGGAAACGTAATCACATGTTAGTTCTAGTAAAATATATTTGTGCAGTGAATACCCGTTATCATCTGTATTTCTTCTTGTTGTAGCAATTTTAATGGCCAGTAGTGTAGTATGGCAGGAGTAGGATTCGTTATGAATAGGAAGGTTGGGCAGAGAGTGAGTTACTGTGACAGTTCAGTGAGAGGTTTATTCTTAACCGAATCGAGAGTAAACCAACGCCGACAACGATAATTCGCATATACATGCCGACGTCTCAAGCCGAAGATAAAGAGATAGACAAAGTATATGAAGATATTGTGGGGATAGTTGAGTACGTTAAGGGAAATAAAAATCTAATAGTCCCGTGGGATTGAAATGTGGTTTAGGGGGAAAAAGTAACAGAATTGATTACGGGAGAATAAGGGCTTGGTACCAGGAATGAAATGCGATAATGTCTAACTGAGTTCTGCAATAAATTCCAGCTAGTCATAGGAATACCCTGTCAAATATTCACAAGGGGAGGAGTAATACCTGTAAGATTTCAGATAAATTACTTCATGGTAAGACACAGATTCCTAAATCAGATAGTTGAATGTAAGGCGTCATCAGGAGCAGATATTGATCCAGATCGCAATTTAGTAGGGATGAATTGTATACTGAAGTTTGAGAGTGGTCAGGAAAAACCAGCAGGCAGAGCGGTGAAATATGGAAGGCTAAGGAATGAAGATATATGCTTCAAGTTCTCTGAGGCCATAGATACTGCAATAATAAATAGCTCAGTGTTCAATTCAAGGGAAGAGAAATGGATGTTCCTGAAAGGGCAACCACAAAAGTAGAAAACACAAACACAGGTTCAAAAGAGGTAGTGGCGAAGAAACTATGTGTAACAGAAAATATACTAGCAGAAGAAATACTTCAGTTGGTCGATGGAAGAAGGGAGTACCAGAATGTTCCTGCAAATTCAGAAATACAAAGGCACAAGTCACTCAGGAATAAAATAAATGGGAAGTGGAGGGAAGCTAAGGCGAAATGACAGCATGAAAACTGTGAAGAAATCGAAAAAGAAGTGATTGCCAGAAGGATGATGCAGCATACAGGAAACTCAGAACAAACTTCGGTGAAGTTAAAAGCTGTGGTAGTAACATTAAGAGTGCAGTTGGAATTTCACTGTTAAAACCGAGTGACGTAACGCATTGGTTAGCTTACTGGACTCGCATTTGGGAAGACGAAGATTACGACCAGCCTCCTGCAATTCTGAATTAGGTTTTCCGTGATTTCCCTAAATCGTTTAAAGCAAATGCCGGGATGGTTCCTTTGAAAGGGAAAGCTTGTGCTCTGTTTCTAATGCTTTACTTGTCTACGGGATGTTAAACAATAATCTCCTCCTATTCCTCCTCAACTGTTATACACAGAGGAGAGAGCGGGTAGGTGGAAAGAGTACATTGGACGCCTCTATGAATGGTTAGGCTTTTCTGATCACATGACAGAAGAAGAAACAATAGTCGATACAGAGGAGACTGGAGATCCAGTATTAGAATCAGAATTTAAAAGACCTTTGGAAGAGCTAAGATCTAGTAAAGTAGAAGGAATGTATAACATTCCATCATAATTTCTGAAATAATTGAGGGAAGTGTCAACAAAACGACTATTCACTTTGGTGTGTAGAATGAATGACTCTGGCGATATGTCATCAGACTTCAGAAAAAAAGTCAGCCACGCAGTTACGACGATTGCCAGAGCCGCCATGTGCGAAAATTATCGTACAATCAGCTTAACAGCTCATGGATCCAAGATACTGACATGAATAATATACAGAACAATGGAAAGGAAAGTTGAGGATGCGTTGGATGATCACTTTGGCCTCAGGAGAGGTAAAGCAGCAGACAGGCAATTCTGACGTTGCGGTTGATAATGCATGCAAGACTGAAGAAAATCAAGACATGTTCAATGGATTTGGTGACCTGGAAAAAGCGTTAGATAATGCAAAATAGTGCAAGATTTTCGAAATTCTGAGAAAAATGAGGTAAGCTATATGGAAAGATGGGTAACACATATTATGTATAAAACAAAGTGGAAACAGTAAGAGTGGAAGACCAATAACGAAGTGCACGGATTAAAAAAGGTGTAAGACAGAAATGTCATCTTTCGCCCCTGTTGTCCAGTGTTGAATCGAAGGAGAAATGACCGACATAAAAGAAAGTTTGACTCTCTCTGAGCACTATGGGACTTAACATCTATGGTCATCAGTCCCCTAGAACTTAGAACTACTTAAACCTAACTAACCTAAGGACATCACACAACACCCAGCCATCACGAGGCAGAGAAAATCCCTGACCCCGCCGGGAATCGAACCCGGGAACCCGGGCGTGGGAAGCGAAGACGCTACCGCACGACCACGAGCTGCGGGCAGAAAGTTTGAAGAGCGGAATTACTATTCAAGGCCAAAGGATGTCAATGATAAGTTCGTTGATGACGTTGCTATCCTCAGTGAAAGTGAAAGTGAATTACAGGATTTTCTGAGTGGATCGAACAGTCTAATACGTATGGATGGTTAGGTTAGTGGTGTTTAACGTCCCGTCGACAACGAGGTCATTAGAGACGGAGCACAAGCTCAGGTTAGGGAGGGATGGGGAAGGAAATCGGCCGTGCCCTTTCAAAGGAACCATGCCGGCATTTGCCTGAAACGATTTAGGGAAATCACGGAAAACCTAAATCAGGATGGCCAGAGACGGGATTGAACCGTCGTCCTCCCGAATGCGAGTCCAGTGTGCTAACCACTGCGCCACCTCGCTCGGTAATACGTATGGAGTACACACTGGAAGTAAATCGAATAAAGACGAAAGTAATGAGAAGTAGCAGAACAGCAGGGAACATCATAACTGGTGATCGCGAAGTTAAGGAATTCTTCTGCTTAGGTGTCCGCAGCTCGTGGTCGTGCGGTAGCCTTCTCGCTTGCCACGCCCGCGTTCGATTCCCGGCGGGGTCAGGGATTTTCTCTGCCTCGTGATGACTGGGTGTTGTGTGATGTCCTTAGGTTAGTTAGGTTTAAGTAGTTCTAAGTTCTAGGGGACTGATGACCATAGATGTTAAGTCCCATAGTGCTCAGAGCCATTTTTTTCTGCTTAGGTTGTAAAATAACCCATGAAGGACGGAGCAAAGAGAGCATCTAAAGCAGACTATCACTGCTGGTTGGCTGGTGGTCAGTTCCTATTGGACCAAACTGGTGACGTCATCGGTATCTAGGCTTACACACTACTTAAACTGACTTACGCTAAGGACAACACACACACCCATGCCCGAGGGAGGACTCGAATATCCGACGGGGCAAGCCACGCGAACCGTGTCAAGGCGTCCTCGACTTCGCGGCCATCATTGCAAAACGGGTATTCCTGACCAAGAGAATCCTATTAGTATCAAACATAGGCCTTAATTTAGTGGAAGAAATTTATTTGAAGATAAGTTTGGAGAACAGCATTGTGCGATAATGAAACATGGACAGTGGGGAAACAGAAAAAAAGAGACTAGAAAAAACTGAGATGTGGTGCTATAGAAGGATGTTGAAAATTAGGTGGACTGTCTAGTATGATAAAAGAAAAAAATTAAATTAAATGTATTTCAATTTTTTCAATTTTAATCTGGTAATTATATATGTGTTGTGTTTCATACTAGAATGTCGTGTTCCCAGTTTGGCATAGCTTTGGTACAGGAAACACGAAAGTGGTCGAAGACGTCCCTCCTCTGGTCGGCTCCTGATCGTTGTCAGAAGGAGGCTAAATTTTGATTACGCAAAGGCTTCTATTATTTGGAAAAGAACAACCCGGATTCCTTTACGTAGTCAGTATGAATTTTATAATTACCTAAGGGACCTTTAACAATGATCAATAAAAAAATTGCATTTGCAAATGAAATCATTAATAAATGGGACAGCTATGAGTTGCCTAGAAAACAAGGAACGGCCTTCTGTCTACGACCAAGATGTTCCTCCCATGATGTCGAGGCTACAAAGAGATCATCGACATAGACAGTTATTTTGTCCAGTAAATCGTAACCTAAGACATGGTCAAGAGCGGCAATAAAGACACCTGAACTACTATTTAAGCCAAAGGGTACGACACAGAATTGACATGACCGACCCGCAAAGATAAAGGCCGTGTACTTTCTTGAAGATGGCGACAACTTCACCTGCCAATAGCTACTTCGAAGGTCGATGGAGGTCAGAAATTTAATACCATAAAATCTTTGTAGTTGCTCCTCCAATGCTTCCGGTCGGGTACACACAGTTACAATGATTTTGTTGATGTTCCTAGCGTCTAGTACAAGCCTAACACTTCCGTCCTGTTTAAATATAGACAATAATGGGCTCTAATATGGATAGTTAGAGGGCTCAATTATTTTCCAGTTTAACATTTTGCAGATTTCCGTCATACTGCTTCCTTGCGGGATTGCGGAACTGCATAGGTGGTTTTACAGTAGGTGCTGTGGGGCTTAACTTTCATGTCGAATACATAGTTGGCTATGATTCCCGGTTTCTTATAAAACACATTGATAAATTGTGACAACAGGTCGTATAGTTCCTTTCTTTGTCGGTCTCATAATCCGTCAGATTTATTAGCCTTCGTCAGGTGGCCACACACCGTCAGGTGGCTTGCGGAGTATGGATGTAGATGTAGATGTAGAAATTCATGTGTCGGTAATAAGTCAAAGTCTTCGTCCGCGTATCCTGACTCGTCTAAATAACTAAAAAATTGTTGTTGAGATGTGAGGTTGCGGAGCTTTATGTATTTGGCTGGACAACTTAACTTTGTTCCTCTAAAGTCGAAGGACTACTCTTATCACTCCATCTGCGAGTACATATACCTTCATGCGAATCTATGATGAAACGATTCTGACATAGAAACTCCATTCGTAGGAGGCAAGGTACTGACAGATTTTTAAGACTAGAAGAGTACATGGTACGGTGTCTGATGCAAGTCTCACTGGTATATGAATTTGTAGCGTCATTTTTTGAACTAAAGGGTCTCAGCTCCGTATACAGTACACCCTTGTACTGACAATGGCAGAACTTTTGCTACAGAACACATTTTCCTATGTACACATAAAGATAAAACATTGATATTGGCACCAGTATCTATTATAGCTACTAGTTTAACATCATGAATATGAATCATAGTAGATGCCTGAAACTGGTTTTCCCATAAATCCTGACCTCTCAAAACGTCATTCTCTTTTAACAAGTCATGCCGTAAGTCACAGTCACTGTCATATCGTATAAGGTTCCTTAACGTCCCCAAGGAGGCAAGAAAAAGAAGCTGCTTTTAGTTTTCCGCATGTTCGTTAGGTTGATTTCGCTCACAATTACCTTTGAAGTACCGGGCGGTACGCCAGTATGAGGTTTGCTTCCGTATTCCACATAAATTGCGGGCTATTTATCGGAATTTCAGCCGAGATTGTGTGTGTTGGCTGGTTTGTGGGGCATAATGGGTGCGAGAATTTTGTGGTTCATGATTTTAAAGTTGATTGTTAGTAAAAGGCGGCAGACTATTCCTAAAGTTTGAAGCATACCATTGTTTGTATTGCTTGGAAGGATCTGCAGCATTTCTCCCTTGAGAACAATGCTGGAATGTAGGCTGGTTGCCACACAGCTGTTGGTGTTAATACAACGTCCTTTTCCACTGAAATTAATATTATTATTATTGCCTTGGCGATCGTTACTGTAGTGACAGCAATCATTGTAATTAACCGGTGAATTACCGTATTGCTGTTGTGTTGTCTGGTATATGGGGTGGTACCTGTTTTGATCCTGGAATTTATGTTTCTGCTTCCCGTTGCGGCGATAGTAGTTGTTTTTATCACACGCCACGTCTTGTCCTTTACTGTTGTTGGTTTGGTATGACATACCTGAGTCTGCGCCTACGCTGTGCGGCTGTGTAGTGTGCGGGCCAAGATTACAATAATTCCAGGCACTTGCACGCACGTCCTCTTGAATCATGTAAACGTTGTCAAGTACTGACAGAAAAGGCTCCCGGTCGTCGTCACTGACATTTAGTAACTTCTTCCTTATTGATATCGGTAGCTTTGACTTAAGAATCATAATTACGTCCTTCGTGGAAATGGGCGTGTCTCAATATTGTATTTTTCGCTGGTATTTCTCAAAGTACCTACGGAGACCAGCACTTCTCGTATGAAACGGTTCAGCATTATATACTTCCTTTCTGAAGTGATGATGTATGCCTGAACACCAGAATTTGTTCAGAAATTGTTTTTCGAAGTCAGCGTAATTATTACATCAGTCAATTACTTCTGTTCCCCAGACAGAACCCTCTCCTTGAATGTAACCAATTATAAAGTGCATACGTTGCTTGCCATCCAAACTCTCGGGAAAAACTCCACTAGATGACTTCAGAAAAACTGGCAGAAAAGACTGGAACACGTGATGCTTGAGAACGGTTTCTTCTTTCATGAGCTCGACAAGAGTTACTTGATCTTTCTGGTTGCGTAATAAGGGGTTCTTACTGCTGTGACCATGAACAGGTGGAGAGAGTTTTACACGAGACACAGGATTATTACTGTATTAATTTTATGAAGAAAGCAAGTGTGAATACTCTTTTCTGTCGTCATTAGGAAAATCATTGACTTGCTGTTTCAACTGCTCGATATCCTCAGTGAGGTGTCGTTTCCACTCGGGAAGATTTTGGTGAAAAACTCTACGAATTTCTCCTAATTCACTGAGAAGCGTATCTCCAGATGTACCTGGAGCAGCTACAACTTCAACTTGGCTGACTTAACGGCTTCTTTTAAGTCTTGTTGAACCTTGTTTTGTCCGCAGCTCGTGGCCGTGCGGTAGCGTTCTCGCTTCCCACGCCCGGGTTCCCGGGTTCGATTCCTGGCGGGGTCAGGGATTTTGTCTGCCTCGTGATGACTGGGTGTTGTGTGCTGTCCTTAGGTTAGTTAGGTTTAAGTAGTTCTAAGTTCTAGGGGACTGATGACCATAGATGTTAAGTCCCATAGTGCTCAGAGCCATTTGAACCTTGTTTTCTAAGTAATGCTCTTTATTCTCGACCCATTCTACAAATTCTTTTCGTATCGTGGAACGTACGTTTGAGGCAACGTCATTTACTCTCTTTTCAATGTTAATGTCGGATGGCGCCTATGTCAGATGATTGACTTCGCCTTGTAGATTGATTACGATGTCTGCAAGCTTGCTTACTTTAGTTTCGACCTCAGCAGACTTCTTTGAGACTTCCGTTGTAACTGCCTGGCAACATTCGACTTGTACTTTGAAGTCTTTGTACGTGTTACCTACTGTGCTCTCACATGCTTTTACCTTCAGCAGAATACCTTCCATGCTTTCTTTAACTTTAGTACGCAATTCCGCGATGCATTCCACCGTGACTGTCCTTATTCTTGCCTCTAAGTTGGCATCAACATTGTCTAACAGGGTTTTCGTTGTACCAGTAACAGAGATCAGATTACCAATGGTGGTAGTTAGATCAAACCATTTTCGCTCTGTCTCCTGTTCCTTTTGTTCCCTTTCCTGTTTTCCCTTTGTTCTTTTTCCCTTTCTTTTTGTTCCTATTATTGTCTATCACATTGTTTTTGTAATTTATAAGCTTCCCTTTCCAGTTTCTCCTGTTCTCTTTCTTGAAGAAAACTTCACATCATTTCAACCATCGAAAATTCGCCCGCTTGCTGTGACAAAGATTGCTGTGACGAAATGTCACGTACACTATCTTCGTCTGCCGTTCTCTCCATTCGCGAATCGGGTCTGCTTATTCCCGTTAGCGAACGTAGTGGGTATGACTTGACAATTGTGTCATCACCGTCATCCACATTGTTTGTCGGCTTGCATCTGTCATCTGCCATGTTTATTTTCAAGTTTGTGACGTAATTGCTCAAAGAAATCTTCACGTCACGCTGATCGACACCTGTCAGATGCGGACGCTGCGACGCTTCCTGATAGCCAAATGTCAAACCGCGGCAGCTGACAATTGCAAAGCTACACCTGGTAGAAGACAAGATGGCACCTAGCTTTGAAATAAGTGACTGTCACCTAATAGACACTGAATCCTACTATTATGGCATCCATCTTGTGTTCTTAACCGTAGTAACAATGGAGATGCTAATAATGCTAACAAATAAACTTTGCATGAAGAGATGATAACAAATGAATTTCAACGACGTAGATGAGCAATACTGCAAGGAAATTGACAGCAATGGGATAAAATGAAGCAGTAAGGAAAGAAATTCCGGATTTTTTTCATACAAGTCGCGAGATTTTATGCGTAAGGTAAACCGTACTTACATCCGTCGTTTTGCGCACTGCTGTTATTTTTCGAAATTTTTAATATTTCCACGGTTTTTTTCAGTACTTCCTTTATGGATTCCCGATGTCCACCGGATGTTGTCATGAAACAATAACAGAAGAGATTAATTTTTTTTATTAAGTTCCTGTTCGGGAGCCACATCTAGTATGACAAAGAAAAAATAAATCAAATTAAATGCATTTCAATTTTTTTCAATTTTAATCTGATAATTATATATGTATTGTGTTTCATACTAGAATGTCGTGTTCCCAGTTTGGCACAGCTTTCTCACAGGAAACACGAAAGTGGTCGAAGACGTCCGTCTTCTGGTCGGCTCCTGATCGTTGTCAGAAGGAGGCTAGTTTTTGATTACGCAACGGCTTCTATTATTTGGAAAAGAACAACCCGGATTCATTTACGTAATCAGTATGAATTTTATAATTATCTAGGGGACCTTTAACAATGAACAATAAGAAATGCATTTGCAAATGAAATCATTAATAAATGGGACGTCTATGAGTTGTATAGAAGACAAGGGGCGGCCTTTTGTCTACGAACAGGATGCCGCAGTAAAGGCTGTTTGACATTTATAAAAATAATATGACATGGAGTTAAAAAAGGAAAAAAATAGAATAAGAAATCTGGTAAACCTAAATATATTCAAATAATTCTCACAAGCAATTAGGGGTTATTTGTAAACAGGCTAACTTACATAAGTAATTTTCTGACTATGGTGCGATTAGATTTCAGCCTGTCCTGTGCTCGCTTCTTGGTTCACGTCACAAATTACACTCATTACTTTTCTCCTTCCTTCGAGACAATTCTTGTACCTTTCAACATCTCCATAACAATAACTTGCCGATTTACGGTATCGAACATAAATTACTTGAATTTTATTAATTAATAACTGTTGTGTGCACGTGGGAAAGACCGCTATCTTTTATGGCTTAAAGGCGACCTTCTTTATGCTTTTACAATACAAGAAGAAGTACGATAAAATCTGAAGATTTACAAAGGTTTTCACCGTCACATGTTTCATTTAGATCGAAGCGGAACGCTCAGTTCAGCTTCTGATAAAATATTTCTTTGACTGCGCAATCGATGTATTAGCGTTCGCGCTAGATGCGCATTTCTGCAGTTACGTAAATTATATAAAACAAATGTCTGACAAAGAATAGGTCTATTCTCGTAAGTTGATAATTTAATACACAGCTAGGTGAATGCCTTTCCAAGGCTACTCACAGCTGTCATACAATGGAAAGCCCAATAATATTACAACTGATGAAGAGGTTTCCATAGAATGGGTGAGGAAAGGAATGTATGGAAAACACTGGCAAGAAGAAGGGACTGGGAGATGGCACAGCTGTAAAGACATCAGGCAGTAACTTTCACGGTACTAGAAGGAGCTGTAGACGGTGAAAACTCTAGAGGAAAACAGAGATTGGAATACATCCAACACATAATTCGTGGCGGGCCGCATCAAACCAGTATGAAGACCGATGGCTGAACAAAACCAGGATATTATTAAAAAACCACTAAATATCTCACTTCATTACATGTTTCTCCCACTGTAATTTCCTCGTAGGTTCCGATTCCATTACTTTCAAAATCGAGATTCTATCAAACTTCTGGCACTGTTAAAATAATTGCATGGGGGCTTAATCTGAATATACTTCCCCGGCATTGCTTGTAGTAACAGTGAAAGTGCGGACAATAAATAATGAAAGACAGACACTTAAGCAAAGTAAGTGACAATGAAAATAAGAGTTTAGTTCCTACTTGAAATCCAGAGAAATCACACTCTGGTGAAATGCTGCTTCTGCTTGCAGCACACAAGCTGGCACTACCATCCTCTTGTGATCGCAGCAGACACGCTACACGTAAAGTTTTACTCTGTCGGTAACACTGAGGAAATAGCTTGACGATCGAAAGCGAACAAAAGGTGTTGACTTTCTTTGCACAACAAACAGGGGCGCCCGCCCGGTTTCATGTTTACAAAAGAGACCCCTGTTTCGTGCTCGTTGCCTTTGCTGCTGCTCAAACAGTCGAAGCAAAGTGTGCGACAACTTCACCCACATTTATAAGGCTCTACCTTAGGCTGTTGCCCGACTTATATTTGTGCAGTAATTGGTCTTCCAGAAACACACAAAAATTGAACAGTAATAGCGAACGAAAATGAGAGCAGGGTCCATCTAAAGGGCACATTCACTGCTAATGTTGGATCTTAAATAATTCATGTTAGGGATTAGTGTGTTGTTTTGTACTCCTATGAATATCATGTCTGTATCGTAGTAACTGCTCTATGTGGCAATGCAGTCAAATTTTATGGGGAAATGAATTACCCTCTGTCTTCGCCTCTGCGACCTTCTGCATGTTGCGGGCTGTCAAATAAAAATCTGGCCCTCAACTAAGTACCCTCCGACTCAGAGTTGAAATATTAAAAGTTTTGGCTGGTTTCGTTGTCTAGGTGGTGGGATACGTAGTTGCCGCATTACATACCAAATACTGCTGAGTCTACAGTATACAATATGAATACACACATGAATCGAATGGTAGAAGGTTCCTGTCACTCGGCAATTGCGAATTTTGAAGGTAACATCGAAATTTATAAATGAGAGATTGCAATTAAATAAACTCTGCAGGTACCATGTTAACGACTTTAAATGATGTGTACCATAGCAAAAGTAGTTTTGAGAATGCCGTTTATTTCTGCAAAACACTTACTGGTGTCCATGTTCCAGTAATTAAATAAAATATAAGTTGAATAAGTTGGAGGCCGACAACTAGAATTAGAAATACAGGCGTTAATAGAAACAATTTGGGAGACGGAAACCATTCCTGCAGAATGGAAAACTGCAATTGTGTGCCCCATATTTAAGAAGAATGATCCACTAGTTTGTGATAACTACAGAGGAATTGCCTTACTGGATGTCACCTACAAAATCTTATCAAGCTGCCTATTAAACAGGCTGATACCAATAACAGAAGAACTGATTGGGGACTGCCAATGCGGTTTCCGCAGAAACAGATCCACATTAGATCATTTATTCACCCTAAGAGAAGTAACAAAGAAGGCGTGGGAATTCAGTGTAGATGTCCACATATTGTTCGTAGATTTTAAAAAGGCCTGTGACAGCATACACCGACAGACACTCCTAAATATAACGAAGGAACTTAAAATACCATCAAAATTAATCAGATTAGTTAAAATATTTATCGATGAATCTTTATGCCGCATATAGACACCGGTAGGAGAAACTGAAGATTTTAAGGTGTACACTGGAATGAGACAAGGGGATGCCATTTCACCTATTTTATTTAACCTTCTGCTAGAGAATTTTCTAAAAGCAGTCCACAAGGGATCCAGCTACAGGATGTGAACATTACAAGACTTGCCTATGCAGACGATGTAGCACTAATAAGTAGTCCCAAAAGAGAATTAATCAGAATGATGCCAAATTACTACAAAATTGCTGAGAAAACAGGATTACATGTTAATGAAGAAAAGACAGAATACCTGCCCATAAGTAAGAAAACCAGAAAAGATGCACCTCTGACTGTAGATGGATTCAATTTCAAGACTGTTGACCACTTCTAGTACCTAGGGAGTATTTTTAGTAATAACAACAGAACAGATATAGAAATAGATGCCCGTTTATCAACAGCAAACAAGACACTTTTCAGTTCCATCAAAATTCTAAGCAAAAGATCACTTATAAGTAACTTCAAAATCCGCCTATATGAATCGACAATTATACCTGTGATGTTATATGGATGTGAAACATTAATATTTAGAAAGAAAGATGAAGAAAAACTCTTAATATTCGAAAGAAAAGTACTAAAGAAAATTTTTGGACCTGTATACGACGAAAATAAAAGGGAATGGAGAATAAGAAGAAATGAAGAATTAAGAGGGCTGTACAAACACCGTAACATCGTCGAAGTGCTCAAGAGGAGAAGGGTGAATTGGGCAGGCCATATAGCAAGAATGACAGAGAATAGACTACCTAGAATGGCATTCAGCAGAACAATAAAAGGAACGAGAAGAAGAGGGAGACCCAGAATCAGATGGCGGCATAACATTCTGGAGGACACAATGAGGATGAACAGCAGCAGAAACTGGACAAACAGCGCATTGGACAGGCATAAGTGGCTCATAGAGCAGGCGTATTGTCGATAAGGCCCTTTCCACATGTAAAGTAAAGTATAAGTTGAATAACAGGTAAACAATAGATTCTTACTTCACGTAATTACTTACGAGCAACAACATAGCTCGCGAGGTATTCACTTCTAAACACGTACTACGTCTTCACTGCAGAAGCCACGGAAATCTCACAAGTTCAAAAATCGACACTACGAAATATTTCTACCTCCCGTGACCACGCACAAACTACTCAATACTCTCCAAGTATTTCCTGCAACCATCCGTCGCGCCTTCCCGTCCAGCACTCCCCCATGTCCTGTGCGACCCGACGCTCCTCCCCCACTTCCATACAGTCTCTATATTGACTTCAGTAGTCACCTACCATAGTAACGAGCCCTGTGATTGGCTCCCGCCATGTCTCCAAGCCAACGCACACTCAAAAACATATTAAAACGGATATGAAATACTGGATTTACATTTAAATAACTTGAAATTAAATAAATATTCCTATGGCTGGACAATGAATACGCTCTACCATACATTATTAAATACATAAACAAATTAAATAAACATATATAAAAGGAATAGAAGCAAAAGTAGGCCAGGAGCCTAATGTCTCTGCGCTCTTTAAAACACAATAAAGATTTGACCAGTTTCTTCATGAATGGTATATATCGGACATAAACAAAGACATAGACGAATAAATATATATTTATAAGCATGCTACTATCGTTTCTTCGTGTAACTGTGGAGTTACACCTGGCCTGAAGCGATCAATAGTAATCGGCCTCTTTGACCTCCAATAACTGATATACTAGTCAAGTTACATGCCTGTAATTCATACCAATTAAAGGTTTACACTAATAGCTTTCTAAAGACACGTCGATTGACAAAAGCGGATGAACTGTTTAGGTTTTGGAAAATCGTTGCTGGGTGTTACTTGTATAATTTACAGTCAGATACTAAACTTTAAACTAATAAAGGTATTGAAAACCAGATTACACCATCAGATTCGTCGTCAAAATAATGGTAATGTACATGTTTCATTTTAAGGTATCATGTTTCCTCTGGCTATTAATTTCTACATGAACTGTGAAATGTCTGCCATTATGGTTTCACAAAGTCCGCCATCTTTGGCACTACCTGCAATCTCCTTCATCGACACAAAGCCCATTCCTCGACACAGCGTCAACTTGAAATTCCCAGCCACGTGGTCGGCCTGGACCGTGCGCTGGGGCTACCCCCCTTGCTCCGGCTAATGTTCGGCACCACGTGATTCCTGACGAGCCTGGCTTGCCGAGCGGCCCATGCGCCACCCCAGTTGCGAACTTACAACATTTTCAGGGCGCCACAACACGCCCTTTACCTCACAGTGTGACATACTATTGGATCTGCAGCATGCTTGCTATACTATTTATTCACTGTTATTAATTAATGTCAGTGTCATTAACAGTTTCATGTTCCTGTCCAGTGTATTGTTTAAAATTTTCAGAGTTCTAGTGTCATTAATTTTAAGTTGCAGTGAAATATGCACCTGTATTTAGAAAACCAACAATAAACACGAAGATTGTTTCATGTTCCTGTCCAGTTAACATTTTCATAGTTGCGGTGACATTAATTTCACGTTTCAGTGAAAGATGCACCTGTAATTTAGCAAACCGACAGTAAAAACGAAGACATGAGCTGTCAATAAAGAGGTCATCTGCAGTGGTGGGTGAAATTGTTTCGAAATTTGACGTGAAAAATAATAGGATAATGAGTGACTTTTCTAACATTACACATGCTGAGAATTCTATGTGTTAAAATATTTATTATTTATACGAAGTAGAATAAAACTGACAGTCAAAATGCAATGCCTGACACAGTGCTAAATTATTAATGATCGAAGATATATGGTCCACAGTAGGTACTGGAACACATTCGTCTGGAAATTGTGGCTCTCTGGGAATAAGCATTATTGTGTGGACAAATTTTGCGCTCATTAGCTACAAGAACTATGCAAATTACAAAAATAAGGTTGCGCGGAAACAAGTTATAGTGTAGACGTGTAGAAGTTGCTGTACATTTGAAATTATAATTTAGTATTGTAAATGCAAACAATTACAGAACAACCTCAGTAGTGTCAAATACATGACATATAGTTTAGATTTCCATATTTCAGATGCACAAACCTTAGTCCTAAGTTGGGAAAACAATGTTTAAGCCTTCCAGATGATTGTATCTGTAACTTCAGATTCATCTATTATGATTTCATATTATTAATGTCATATTGCTACTGTCGTATGTACTTGGATTGGTTGGAGGATTCTGAAACAATATATAAAGGGGTCATCTGCAGTGGTGTGTGAAATTGTTTCGAAATTTGACGTGAAAAATAATAGGATAATGAGTGACTTTTCTAACATTACACATGCTGAGAATTCTATGTGTTAAAATATTTATTACTTATACGAAGTAGAATAGGATTCTATTCATCCAATCCAAGTACATACGACAGTAGCAATATGACATTAATAATATGAAATTATAACAGATGAATCCTCTATAATCTACTTTAATAGTTTATTATATTCTTGTATAAGAGACGTTAAGGAAACTTCGCGGTCCAGGAAAAAAAAAGACTTATGGGAAAACTGCATGGATTAAGCTATGACGGGGAGTACCTGGAATGAACTGGACATGGTTGATACACTAATACAAAGCCGGTTATTGCGTCGCAATCCGTATGTAGGTCGTGGTGTCTTGAGTGAGCTGGGTCTGTCCTAGAATTGCATTAGGTGTATAATATTCACGTCATAGAGAACGAGAATCGGCCAATGAAAACATTTGTGCGTGCGCCCTCGTTGAATTGGTAGAAATGTATGTAATGAAAACAACATTCTAAAAAAACGGGTAAAATACAAACTTACCTCAAACTGTATTCACTCTTTACCAGTGTCGCTCACGTCCACCCAGACATCACACAATCAGTAAAATTCTGTAAATTAGGTATCATTTGGATTTGCTACTCATACATTTGCCGCGTTTGCCGGTAGTACCAAACGGCTGTAGGTTTGGTAAACTGTTCTAAGACCTCGTTTTTTAAAACCACGGCTGCAATATCGACCTATAATTGCGTGGATTTGTGATAATTTACAAAGAACATGATAGAGCAACCCATTCTTATTCTTCTTCTCCTTCTTCTTCTTACAGTTTATCTCCGGCTGGCGCTGCTTCTCTGTCCCCAGTTGCCATCTTCTTCTGTCTTGACTTCCCTCAACGTTCATATTCCTTGCCTCCTTTGCCTCCTCCACATCATTTTGGCAGTTGCGTCGTGGGCGAACACTCTTCTTCCACTGGAACGGTATCCATCGTAGCATTCTATTTGGTACCCTTTCTTCATTCCTCCTATTCGCATAACCAAACCACATCAGCTGATTTTGTTGAACGTCGCCATAGATATCCCTATTCACTTACATCCTATATCGTATTACATCATTTCTTATCCTATCCATCCTAGTATCGTATTAAGTAATCCGTTTCACTTGCAAGCAGTTTATTTTCATTTATTTTGCTAAGTCCCAGGCTTCTGCTCCGTAGAAAACTGCACTTTGAACTATAGTCTTCTACATTCTCTTCTTCATTGTTATATTTTTATTGACAGAACAGAGTGTGCAAGTAAATTAGATTTTGTCCTGTTGTCTGATTATAAAATACAGCCAATGGCAATGGGGAACATACTGCCCTATGGCCCATAAAAACTACGCAGCGACGGGCTCCCTCGTTGAAACAAGGAACCATGCTGCTTAGGACGGTGTTACATACTTAGAAGAGTGAGAAAGACCTCGTCTCACGTGTGTGGCTTGAAGAAACGCCACATTCGTATTTATGACGTTACTGCGCAGCTTTCTGTCCGCCACTTACGGTCATTCTTCTTGTCATCTACATGACCTGTATTAATGTAGGGCAGCATTTTGAACTACCTGCGTACCAGAGGGTAACTATTTGACCTTTACTTCCCTTTGGTTATTCCCTAACTTTTGGCGTCTGCTGAAACAATGCCACTAACTTCCCTACTCTTTATAGCCATAGGAGACCATCATGAATTTTCTGAAAGACATACTGCTTGGTATAAAACTGTAGAGCTAAAGGGCTTTCAGAGACGTGGAGCCCGCTAGGGGTATTGCAGCCCAAATACAGGGTGTTTCAAAAATGACCGGTATATTTGAAACGGCAATAAAAACTAAACGAGCAGCGATAGAAATACACCGTTTGTTGCAATATGCTTGGGACAACAGTACATTTTCAGGCGGACAAACTTTCGAAATTACAGTAGTTACAATTTTCAACAACATATGGCGCTGCAAGTGATGTGAAAGATATAGAAGACAACGCAGTCTGTGGGTGCGCCATTCTGTACGTCGTCTTTCTGCTGTAAGCGTGTGCTGTTCACAACGTGCAAGTGTGCTGTAGACAACATGGTTTATTCCTTAGAACAGAGGATTTTTCTGGTGTTGGAATTCCACCGCCTAGAACACAGTGTTGTTGCAACAAGACGAAGTTTTCAACGGAGGTTTAATGTAACCAAAGGACCGAAAAGCGATACAATAAAGGATCTGTTTGAAAAATTTCAACGGACTGGGAACGTGACGGATGAACGTGCTGGAAAGGTAGGGCGACCGCGTACGGCAACCACAGAGGGCAACCCGCAGCTAGTGCAGCACGTGATCCAACAGCGGCCTCGGGTTTCCGTTCGCCGTGTTGCAGCTGCGGTCCAAATGACGCCAACGTCCACGTATCGTCTCATGCGCCAGAGTTTACACCTCTATCCATACAAAATTCAAACGCGGCAACCCCTCAGCGCCGCTACCATTGCTGCACGAGAGACATTCGCTAACGATATAGTGCACAGGATTGATGACGGCGATATGCATGTGGGTTTACTGACGAAGCTTATTTTTACCTGGACAGCTTCGTCAATAAACAAAACTGGCGCATATGGGGAACCGAAAAGCCCCATGTTGCAGTCCCATCGTCCCTGCATCCTCAAAAAGTACTGGTCTGGGCCGCCATTTCTTCCAAAGGAATCATTGGCCCATTTTTCAGATCCGAAACGATTACTGCGTCACGCTATCTGGACATTCGTCGTGAATTTGTGGCGGTACAAACTGCCTTAGACGACACTGCGAACACCTCGTGGTTTATGCAAGATGGTGCCCGGCCACATCGCACGGCCGACGTCTTTAATTTCCTGAATGAATATTTCGATGATCGTGTGATTGCTTTGGGCTATCCGAAACATACAGGAGGCGGCGTGGATTGGCCTCCCTATTCGCCAGACATGAACCCCTGTGACTTCTTTCTGTGGGGACACTTGAAAGACCAGGTGTACCGCCAGAATCCAGAAACAATTGAACAGCTGAAGCAGTACATCTCATCTGCATGTGAAGCCATTCCGCCAGACACGTTGTCAAAGGTTTCGGGTAATTTCATTCAGAGACTACGCCATATTATTGCTACGCATGGTGGATATGTGGAAAATATCGTACTATACAGTTTCCCAGACCGCAGCGCCATCTGTTGTTGAAAATTGTAACTACTGTAATTTCCAAAGTTTGTCTGCCTGAAAATGTACTGTTGTCCCAAGCATATTGCAACAAACGGTGTATTTCTATCGCTGCTCGTTTAGTTTTTATTGCCGTTTCAAATATACCGGTCATTTTTGAAACACCCTGTACATCTCACAGGCTCGAGTGCCCTCAAGGTCATATGTTACGAGAATGTGTTGAAAAGTATTGATTCCGAATTTTTACGGTATAAGCTTCTAGAGCTTTCTAAACAAAACCAAGTTTATTAACATTCAACATCTTTATTCTCCATGTATGCATATTTATTTCTCAACATAGGCAACCTGACCACCAACATTTTTCTTCCAACAAGAGACTAGTTTGTTGATACTGTCACTGTAGAACATTTGACTTCCTTGACGGTGCCACAAAGTCACCTCTGCTTGCACCGCTCCATCACAGTTAAGGTGAAGTCCTCGAAGGTGTTCTTTAAGTTCTGAAAATAGATGAAAATCTGATGGGGCCAAGTCGGGCCTGTATGGAAGATGGTCGATGACAGTGAACCGAAGCCGGCGGATTGTTGCAGATGTCGCAGCGCTCGTGTTTCGTCTGGCATTGTTATGCTGAAGTTACGCTGAAGTGGGGGATGGTCCACGTGTGGACGATTTCTTCGAATTCGTGCTTTCCTTTTCTGAGGGTCTTGCAGTGCCTTACAGAATTTTTGGTGGTTCTTTTAGGCATGAATTCTAAATTCACCGCACCTTGACCATTCGAGAACACCGTGAAGATGACTCTGCCTGTTAATGGTACAATCTTGAACTTGTTGGGTGTCGCTGATCCTTTGTGGTGGAAATCCATTGGTGTTCTTGTTATCAGGGTCAAAATGATTAACCCTGCATTCGTAACTGACAAAATGTTGTTAAGGAACCTCCGCGCTCAAAGGCAAAACAAGTTGAAGAGTGAAAATGGAATAAGGTCTAAGTGCCAGATCTGGGTTTTCCTGGGAGAAGAAATAAACAAAGTATCTTGTTTTGTACATAATTTATTTGTATCAAAAAATACTTCCCACATCATCAGTGCCTAAAATATTGGGACAAATTAGAACTTAAACATTTCATTAAGATCCTACTAGGAAACAGACTGGATCGAAGTGGCAGGGAAGAAAGTTTTTGTTTCAGGTGCCATAAATACAGAAACATTACGCTTTATTTGTGACAGCATGAGTACAGAAATACAGTAGTAATAATTTATTAATAGAGCTGTAGTAAAAAAAACCATTTCTCACTCCTTTAAAATTCTTTACAAGAGAATATCAAAGTTAAATTCAAGAAAAAAAGTGTCTCAATATTGACTTGTGTTTGCTATAAAATACCACTCTTGGAAGCAGATGTTGCAAAGTTTACTATAGAACTCCCTGTGCTGTGGAGAACGGAATGGCAACGTCGTCAACAGATTTTTCTCTTTTTGTAAAAGGTATACGTGAAACGACAGATTGCTGTGTGATGTGCAACAGAGCGATGTTGCATTGTTGACACCACCTAGATCCTAGAGGATATCGTGGTGCTTCAACCCCACTGAAAAGATGTGACCCTTTTACATTATAGTGCAAGCAACATTTATCTTTCTGGTATACAAGGCGGATCCACTACGATCTTTACAAACCATTCGACAGAATTTGAACGTAATTGGAGCAGCAGTAGATGTTTATTCATATCTACTTCTCCTGTGTCGTGATTACGCTGTGATGACCGAGGGGGTGGGGGTATCGGTATGCTAAGATTAAGACCATCAGATCGGCGACACCCTGTATACCACACTCGCACATTTGGTGGGACTCTAAAAAATGTCCTTGTATAGAGACAGCCATTCAGTGATTCCTAGATTCCAGTGTAACAGGAAGCTGTTTCGACCCATGTTGCCTGAGTGGTGCTCTATCGATGAACTAGCGACTTCTGGCCACATGCGAAATCTAAGGAGTTTCGAAAGGAATGTCTGTCACGCTGGAACTCAGGAATCAGTGAAAGACAGCCTGCGTGCAGGAACACTAAAAATGGTTCAAATGGCTCTGAGCACTATGGGACTTAACATCTGAGGTCATCAGTCCCCTAGAACTTAGAACTACTTAAACCTAACTAACCTAAGGACATCACACACATACATGCCCGAGGCAGGATTCGAACAAGCGACTGTAGTGGTCGCGTGGATCCAGACTGTAGCGCCTAGAACCGCACGGCCACTTCGGCCGGCGCAGGAACATTAGTAACATGTGCAACAAAATTTCGCGTATGGCCCCTAGGATAAGTGTGTGTGTGGGTTTGTTGGGAGGGGGGGGGGGGGTTAAAAGGACCGTTTGCCGTTTTAATGACGAGTATATCAATCTGTCACCCACTGCGATAACGCCACAAGAGTGGGCGAAAGTGGACGGGCGGAAGACATAAACACTGTTTGCTGTTTCGACCACGTTCGGATCTCATCGAATGGTTTGAAAGGTCCCTAGTGTTTCCATCCTCCGCATCATAACAAAAATCGCAGTCTAGCCAAAGGGCTACACCATCTTTAATTACGTTGCAGCACCACGATGTCGTTAGAGAAGGATTGAGCAGTCCATAGGATGTCAGCAATGGCAAAGATTGCTAAGAACGTCGTCTCTTGCTCGTCGTACTGAAAACTGTTGTTTTCGACTGCGGAATACGCGTGAATTAACGTCCAGAGGGAAGAAGTGGTTTCACTGAAGCCCTTTATGCCACCTCCTGAGCTCTTTTCCGTGTCGTGCATGTGATAGGTTTTACTAGACCAACCGTAAGATATCTGCGTGATGTCAATGCTGAGTCTTGCGGTTCTTACCGCAGAGGCGTTGGAGGAAGGTGGTGAAATGTATATGGATGAGAGGGTGTGACGACCTTCCCATCCTTTGACACGTCTGTGGTGGCATGTGGCAGAATTGTATTGAAAATTTGTGTCCATGTGACATCACTACCCAGACTTATTCCTCACGAGAGCTTCTGAGCTCTGATCATTACTTTGCATGAGTCGACAGCTTGGTGTTTGAGGCATCTAGGATGACATTGCAGAGCTCCAAGCTTTCGCACCGTTACAGAGGAACGTTGTGGGCACTTGTAAACCAAATTTCAAATTTATGCGTCGCAAAGGGAGAAAATCTTGGAAAAAGTACCTCTTTAACTGTGTTGCGCAATGTTTTTGAGAAGGAAGTGTGTGGGACACTTTGATCATACTACTTGTGATGATCTTACACCACTGCTTTCACAATAATATTTGTCTAGAATCTTTAACAAAAAAGATGTCCGTTGATTGTACTGGAATTACGTGGAGTGAGTTCATAGAATTAGCTGATCCAATATCTTAGGCAGACCGTAAGCAAAATGGCCTTGCAAAATCTCTCACTCACCAAAAGCTCACGTATTATCTGTCGAAAGCATCCCAATGTAACTGGAGGAAACCTTGACCCCTGGCACTTGGAACTGCATTATGGAACATTGCTTTCCACAAAGACCATGCGCCATCCAGTCGTGAGTATTTGAAATATTTTCTCCATCATTTGGTACTTGGAACAAATCTAGGGATATCGACCAGAGTATCGACAATAAAATTGCACTGAAAATGCGCTTTGCGGAAAAATGGTGCTTACATCGTTTTCCATTTCCTGTCTTCAGTTGTTGACAGATGTCCTACATCCTCTGCTTCATGTCAGGAGTGAGCATTCGAGCACTCCTATCCAAAACCAAGATGAAATTTTAAGCTAGCCAAATGGTCGGAATTTTCCCAAAAGATGCCAGTATGGAATGGATAAACCAATGTTCAACAAGTACAACAGGTCCTCTGGGATACCTAACAGCTCAACTAACAATTCTAATTGGCAACATGTTGAAAAATTGAAACTTCCGGGCGGTAATAGTGAACTTCGAAAGCAGAGCTCGCAAAATAAACGACGATATCCCTCAAGATTCTCTTTCGGCACCACCTTTTTAATATTTATACACAAGACCTTCCAGTAACACAGTTCAGAAACTTTATTTATGGTAAAGATATTGGTCAGGTTGTTCAGGTTCAAAGCTTTAGGGAAGCTAGAACAACACGAACACCAGACCGGAAGACACTGAACGGACACTTCGAACATAACTCTCTCCAACAAAATCCTCGAAAGACCGTTGTATCAACTCGCCATCTTCGAAATAACAACCAAACCACAAACCTAACATCACATTTAGAGATCAGACCCTTCAGTTCTGCAACACACCAAAATACCTAAGTGCGACCCTGTACAGGTCATTGACATACAAAAATTCATCTACTGAATGCTGCAACTAAAATCAAAACTCATAACAAAGTACTCCAGAAGTTAACAGGAATCACCTGGGGCTCAATTCAACAGTAGTCAGCTCATCATCTTTAGTTCTTCCATACTCCTACTGCTGTTCCACCTGGATTCAACTGTTCCACCCTGGCTAAAAAGAGCTCACACTAAAATAACTGATACACAGATCAACCAAACAATGCGCCTCAGCACAGGGTGTATTCATTCCACTAACATACACACTGGCTACCGGTACTTAGTAATGTTCCACATCCATCTGTAAGGAGATCACAGTCATTGCTGAACTTGAGGGCAGTAATAAAAAATAATCCAGAATGATTTAGAAATTTTATCACCAGAACCTCGGCGTCTGAGGTATAGGAAACTATTCTGATGTACAGCAATCAGCCTACAGGACACGAAATTCAACAAGCAACAAGCGTGGAACAATCAATAGCAGGAGTAATCATTCATAGGGCATCACCCGTTAATCAAACCTCCCTGTAGGCGACCAGCAGGTTTTCGTCTTCCCCGACGTCACTGGTGTACACTGAATTGGATCGGAACTCACCGGGGAAGATATGCAGCATTGCTACACCATTGGGGATGGAAGTCGTTCAGTAAAACCGAGTATGATGAAGATCTCCAAACCATACATCGCATAACATTTGAAAGCTTCCTTAGAGAAGGTAGAGGGATAATGTAAGACCTTCACAATTTGTCTGCAGAAATTTCTGACGGTTTTCCAACCTGAACATGGAGCTGTGAACTCATTACGATCTTGACATTGTGTGTAATTGTTGTTAATAGCTCTGAGCGCTATGGGACTCAAGTTCTGAGGTCATTAGTCCCCTAGAACTTAGAACTACTTAAACCTAACTAACCTAAGGACATCACACACATCCATGCCCGAGGCAGGATTCGAACCTGCGACCGTAGCGGTCTCGCGGTTCCAGACTGCAGCGCCTAGAACCGCACAGCCACTTCGGCCGGCATAATTGTTGTTAATAGCTGCCTATATTTATCTATCGTCATACGATAAATAAATTCGACGTGCCCACCGACAAACAGTTTTCTGTACCGAAATTCTGCAATGATAGCATGTGCACTGTCTCGTGATGTACGACATTTACTTAACAGCTCTGTAAGTATTTTTGGTTTCATCAGCCCGATTCCGATGAGTTTCGTCAGTTGTACAAGGTCGTCCACTTCGAGATCTGTTGCTCACGTTGAGGTTAGCACCACCGTTTCTGCCATTACGAACACGAAGAACCCAGCGTCGTACATTACTGATATCGATATAGCCACCGCAGTACATAGCTTCCATTCTTCCATGGATTTCAATTGGAGGCACGTTTTCTACGGTTCAGGACTTCGATTACAGCACGCTGTTTCTCACGAATCGACATAGTTACTTTATACACCGCCATAAAAGAACACTACAATTGGGAATCCTGTAGCAGCAGAGGGTTGCAACTTGCGTCAGCGAAGCGGTAAAGCCCACCGGGTAATATGCATGACATGTAATACCTCAACCTATATCGAGACCCAACTAAAAAATTCGGACGCTTTAATTTTCAGCAGGCCATCGTGTTTCTCGTAATTCATATCCTTCCTAGGCCCACAAGGTAAGGAGTTACTCTGATCCGTTACTGGTTCACTCATTCTTTAATCTGTACTTTAAAGCAATACACATCTGTGCAGTTAATTATTGTCGCCTGCCCTGAAACCGTTCCATACGCCGAATTACTTCTATCGATGTGAAACTCTACATGGAATTTTTTTAAGTTTGTAAGAGTCTTCTGGAGCAATTGTTCTTGCCAGGTGGGGCCACTCTTGGTCTTATACCTTTGCCAACGAGATAAAGACATATCGATGGAAGAGCTCATGGATATCGTAGGTTTAGCAGCTCCGTCAAAAGTGGCTGTTATTAAGTCACGGGAGCGCCGGCCACACGGTTCGGCCGCTCTGGTAACTATAAAAATGATAATATAACTGACTGCAGATCACACAGAAGTAGGTTCACTTCGGCAGCTATTTCAGGCGAATGATTGCCACGTACACAAAGCCGCCGTCTTCTCACAGCAACTACTGCTGCCGGACGCTGTGAATTCCCCGTCATACCCTGCTCCTGCTGTGCTACCGCAGGACTTTATTGGCAGCGCCTGACTAGTGGTGCCTGAAACCTTTACTCTGATACCTATAATACAATGGCCTATGTCATGTGCCACACTGTAAAATTGCTCACATTATAATCAGGTGTCACTGATTTCATCCAGTAACGGACGCAGAGTTTCTGGAACTTCAAATGTCAAATACTTCTGCATAGTTTATGTTCTAAGGGCTTTAATTTTTTCAGCTAGAAGGGTCCAGCGATTGAAACTGAGTTAATATTTGATGACCAGTAAAAACTGTAACGTTATTTATTACTGTAGATTATATCAGTCTGTAGTATGAGCCGCACGTTCAATTTTTGTAGTTTTTTATTTCCACTGCTGGAAGACATTAACGTACACAGTATTACGGGGCTGCTCCTATACCCTCTCTATTGCATTTTTATTTCGTTTTAAGGTCTTTATCTATTAACAATTGTAATTAATCTTTCACTTTTCCCTTTTAGGTTTACAATATTATGTTTATTTTCTAAGTATTAAAATGTTGCTGATAGCTTATACATATTGTCATGTCATTACAAACTGGTCCGCCTCCATGTGGCGGGACACGGAGAACGCTACATTGGTCACCGAAGTAAGTACACTGGGAGAGTATGTGACGTGCGCGTGTGTGTGTGTGTGTGTGTGTGTGTGTGTGTGCGTGTGCGTGTGTGTGTGTGTGTGTGTGTGTGCGTCGAATTTTGTTGTTAGGGATTTTGGGTGATAGATGTGTCGGCTAAGAGATCAATTGTAGCGAAAACGACCCTCTGCATTAAAAAGTCAATGGTCTAACGGTAAGCAGCAGTGAAAAAAACGTGCCTTGTCTATGTCTTACGAGCAGTGTTTCGCTCTGATAACTACATACATTTTAACACTGCTGTGGGGTCATCTTTAGCGACAGACTTAACACAGTTATCGTTACACGATACTGGTTTCAGACCGACAAAAAGATAAACTTGAAATCTAAAAATAAAAATATATGAACTGAAACTACTGTCTGTGAGACCCGGCAGACGTTGTTCTGCCTGTGTATGTTTATTTATCTCTGTATGTTTAACAGTGGATAATCCGTATGTAATACAGAATCTATAATTCGTGTATCTCGCTCTTCGGGTGTTGCAGCAGTCTTGAAGTAGAAGTTCGCACTCACAGGTTTCCAACTCGCGCGTCTTCCTCTTCATATAATTCAGCAGCTCCTGATGTAGAGGCTCTGATTCGGTTAATTTCGTTGCATGCGTCTCGATCTTCAGATATTTTGGCAGCTTTTGAAATACAGACTCTGATTTGCACAAATTCCTGTTGCGCGTCTCTCTCTTTCATGGAGGTACAGTGGGGCGAGTTGCCGCTACAGACTTACTCTGTAATTTGCTTTGAAGCCGGCGCCGCTGTGTTAGTAGCCCTTAAAAATCAGCAGAGTATTGCTTATAACTGCTTCTTGTTCTTAATTTTTGTCTTGACTACACAAGAGTTACTTTAACTATCCTTATTGTTATTATAGTCATTATTATTATAATTACTTTTATCACTGTAAGTGGCAGCAGCTGCAGTAATACAAGTACTTTGTTGGTTCATAGTATTAGTTGTTCACCTTGCTGCTTCAGACACTCAAATCATTTTAATTAACACTGGGCATATTAAAATTGCTATTCAGTAGGGAAATATAATGTAAAAACTATGTATGTTCAGAAATCCTGGTCCGATAGCTGTAGTAGGATCAGATAAAATAAACATTACAGTGCTTTCGTGAATAACACAGTGTCAGGATGGAATTTTCAGGCGCATTTTTTTGTGTGTTAAACGTGTATTTGATCCAGTAATACGATGCATTTGGTCTCGTTACTGTAGCCTTCTTTCCGTCAAAAGTTTCGAATGAACAAGAAGCGATATAAGTGACGTGAAACGGCTGGTTTCGATATCCAGTATATTCCTTCATATGGAATAACGAAACTCACATTCCATCTATGCCCTCCTCCCGAAACTAATGAGAGCGTATTTTGCTGTGCCTGACGGTTTACAATATATCATTCTCAAAGCGTTCAACCAGAGAGCTCTTCGAGCTGTACTGATGGGAAATCCAAAGTCAAATTACAGAAACGTAACTAAAATTCTTCTATATAAAAGAAAATATCGCTTAAACGAGTCGACTTTATGTATGAAATGTGATTCCTTCACACACTAGCCCATAGTGACAAGGACTAATACATATGTAAACGATGAATCAGAAGCTAATGTTTGGGGCTGTTAACATGGCAGACGTCGGCTTCAGGTTTATGACGTCATAAAAACTTCATTTATTGCGCTCTTCAGGTGTATCAGCAGCTGTACTGGCTGACGGTTGCCGCGCACGTCTTCTTGATCTTCCAGTGTTAGATTTTTCGGATAGAATTTCAAATAGTTTGCAGTACTTGATGTTAGGTGTCAGACGAAGCGCCCAAAAAGTAGTTTAATTGTATGTGATACAAATTTAATTTGCCTCTAAACAAAAGAAGAATGAAATGTCATTCATTTGTAAACGAGACAAGAACAGTTATTCATATCGACATCCAGCACTCAACAAAATGAAAATGGTATTCCATTTCAAACTCACTCAACAATTACTAAACACAGTCCCCAGCACTGTTAGTTATTATTGAGGATACAGGCGTCGATATGATTTTGGCGATTGACTGAGAGGAATAGAAACTGATATGCGGCAGCGTGGATAGCGCGAGAATTTTGTGCGTGCTCTGATACCTACGTATACCCAGTTTCATGGCGATTAGTTGAACGGTATAGAATCTGATGTGCGGCGGTGCCACCTAGTCCCGAGCTACAGAAAAATGGATATCATAAAAACTTTCTCCATGATAAATACATATACGGGTCAACTTCCATGGCGATCGGTCAAACGGTGTCGATGGTTATTACTCTCAAACAGATATACGGACATCCAGTTTTACACGTAGAGCTAAATATTATAAAAAATCACAAAATACTTACTGAGAGTTAGCCGAGCTCCACCAGAAGGCGCTTCCTCTCCGACTGCTGGTTTGTTTACAAAACATGGGGCGACTGGCGACCTGCGGGTCGTACCTGGTCGCTTTAGGCTTCAGTCCGGCCCGCGGAAGAAATTCGTAGACAAAGGACATGTTTTTATTCTAACATTAGTGAATAATTCTTTTCCGTTGTGGACGTAGTATAAAACTGATTTAGCTGTAACAGCACATCGGAGCAGCAGGTATGGGTTGCGTATTGGGCAGCTTTCTGCCACAGGAGTTCACCGTATATATTTACTGAAATATACATCCATGATGGATTTATTTCAGCAACTCAGTAAGCTCCTTTCTATGTCCTGTCTAAATTTTTAGTTTCTCTTGTGAATGCAGATGATCTCCCTTGCTGGCTGTGTGCAAAATTTTTAGATTTTCATCGAATCTTTGTAATGTTGTTTCTCAGTTTAGAAGTAACAATCCATTGATGTCTTGTTGTTAGCGTGTGTGTTTTCTTTCTGACAGCAAAAAATTTCTTCCCATTTGGCATATGCAGGGTGTTTAAAAAGAATAAGTCACGTATTTCTGCAGGTGGTAGTACTGGCCCTCCCAACGGAGGTTCGAGTCCTCCCTCGGGAATGAGAGTGTGTGTTGTTCTTAGCATAAGTTAGTTTACGTAGTGTGTAAGGCTAGGGACCGATGACCTCGGCAGTTTGGTCTCGTAGGAATTCACACACATTTGAACTTTTTTTGTAGTATTTGTTGAAACTAGAACAAACATTCCTAGAAATATAGCAGCTGAGATGTGATAAGGAATACCACTCAACCCATGATAAGAAGACTGCAGCACTGCATTGGTAACACTGGTCATCACTACGAACACTTTCTGTAAACGGACGTTCGTGTCACCTTTGTGACCTTCGTTGACCATCAAAGACCTTCCTGTTACACATCACTGGATTCGTCTCCATAGCCGCTTGCAGAAAATAAGTACCAAACGACCCCGCCTAGCAACAAAAAAAAAGTCATATTGTGGCCCCCATTGTCTCACGCAACATTTGTCCCACAAACTTTTCAGCTACTATCATACTTTCGCAGTTATTCTAGGTGGAAAGAGTTAGTGACTCACCCTGTATATCCTCCACTAATAGTGCTGCCACCTGCCATCTGTGAGTGTTTGTTGCACGTTGACATCGAACAAAGGCGGTGTTCACACTAATGTGACTGGACTATGTGTTTCTTGGTGTTTGATAATTCTTCGTGTAAATCGTGTTAGACCACACAAAAGCAGAGTGGACATCGTTACGGATGAAATTCAATTTCTTGTCATGAATATAAAATTTTTTATTGTTGTATTAGGAGTTAGGTAATGATGTAAATCGTCTATCACCGTTCCGAGTCAATGAATGTAAGCCATTATCAAGAATTCAAGTAATTTAGGAATAATTCATCTTACCGTAATGTAATAAAGTGCCGCGATTGGATGTTTACATGAAGTTAGTACGTAACCAGGCACGTGACAGTTTCCGCTTGTTTGCGGAGGCGCGGAGGGCGCGCCCGGCGGACAGAGGGGCAGAGGCAATGCGGGCAAACAAGGCAGCAGCGATTGTCGCGGCAGCTGAGACAACAGCCTGGGCCGCGCGCCGCTAATGAAATGAGACCGCGACACGCCGGCGACGTCTGCCGCTGCCGCTGCTGGTGCTGTCAGTGTCTCCGCCTGCGAGCGCTGCTCAGGCAGCAGCCGTCTACACCCAAGACCGAGGTTGGACGCTGGGTGCAGCGTCTACATCTGAATCGTACTTCGAAATCCTTTAATGGTGTGTGGCAGAGGGTACATCCGATACCATTAACTTTTCCCCCACGAACAGCGCGTGGAAAGAGTGATTGTAGGTAAGACTCAGTATTGGTTCAAATTTCTCGAATTTTCTAGTCGTGGTCACTAAGGGATTCTATGCGGGAGGTATTAATACGTGAATACATGAAATGTGATAGCAGCTGCGAATATGGACAACCTTCAGCTGTATAACTGAATGACGATAATGAAAATTTGTACCGGACAGGAATTTGAATCCGGATTACCGAACGAATATTACATCGTTCAAATGGTTCTGACCACTATGGGACTTAACATCTGAGGTCATCAGTCCCCTAGAGTGACAGCTACTTAAACCTAACCAACCGAAGGACATCACACACATCCATGCCCGAGGCAGGATTCGAACCTGCGACCGTAGCAGCGGTTCCGGACTGAAGCACCTAGAACAGCTCGGCCACAGCGGCCTCCTATTACATGGTACTTCTGACCAACATGGGCACTGCAGTATTGTATATATCCGCCGATACCAGGCAAGCGACTTTCAATCAAAATATCTCCATGTAGGGACATATGCATAATGAGTGTACGAGTGCAGGTTACAGATAAATCGTTGACGACATATGGCTGTACACGTGACTCGTATTAGGATACCCTAATGGTAACGCGACCGCCCACGATCAGCACGAAATCTGGGCTCGAGTCCCTGTCCGGTACAAATATTCATCGTTGTCACTCTAGTGTACAGCTGATGGTTGTCCATATTCGCAACTATGCATACATTTTTACGTATTTCATAACCGCTGTAGTCGCCGCAGTACTTGTTCGTTCGGAAATCCAGGCATCTGCAAAGGAATATTACACCGTACTTCTGAACAACTCAGGCACTGCAATATCGAGCTAGTATGTTGTTCGGCTCTTCCCGGAAAGTGCTCTCTCGAAATTCCAGGAGTAAACCTGTCCTTGACGCACAGCGCCCGTGGTGGAACGCCCCGCTCTTCGATGGAATTGGCCGGCCACCGCGGACTAGCGGTTCTAGGCTCTTCAATCCGATACCGCGCTGCTGCTACGGTCGCAGGTTCGAATCTTGCCTCGGGCATGGATGTATGTGATACCCTTAGGTTAGTTACGTTTAAGTAGTTCTAAGTCTAGGGGACTAATGACCTCAGATGTTAAGTCCCATAGTGCTTAGAGCCATTTGAACCATGTTTTTCGTTAGAATTTCTCTATCTCTTCCGTCCGTTCTACTAGGTAAGGATCGCGTATTGGTGAACAACACTCAAGAATCAGTCGAACAAGCGCCATGTAAGACATTTCCTTGGTTTTTGAGTTACAATTTCTTAAGATTCTTCCCGTCAGTCTCAGTCTGAGATCTGCTTCTGTTGGTACTTGTCATATTTGGTCATTCCACTTAAGAGTGGTACATTTCTTTCCTTATGTGTACGCAGTATGTTACATACACACTGAGGAAACGAAAGTGATCCAGTAGCGGCAAGTACGTATACAGATGCCGGTAGTATTGCCTACACAACACACAAAATGTAAGTCATTTGGACTCAGGTGATTCCAGCGAAATGTTTTCCAACGTGATTACGGCCGCACGACGGGAATTAACAGACTTTGAAAGCGGAATGGTAGCTGGAGCTGGACGCATGCGACATTACAGTTTGGAAATCGTTAGAAAATTCAATTTTCCGAGATCTGTAGTGTCAAGAGCCTGCTGAGAATAGCAAACGTCAGCCATCACATCTCATCACGAACAACGCAATGGGCGATGATCTTCACTGTACGACTGAGAGCAGCGCCGTTTACCTACAAGTGTCATTGCTAACATACAGGCAGTATGGCGTCAAATAAAAGCAGATATCAATGTGGGACGTACGATAAACGTATCCGTTAAACCAGTGCGGCGAAATCTGGCGTCAGTGGGCTACGGCACCAGACTACCGACGCGAGTGCCTCTGCTAATGTCCTGGGCTCTGGAGCACAACGGTTAGACCCTAGACGATTTCAATTGATAAGAGCTGACGGTAGTGTTCGAATACGGCGTAGACCGACAAAGCCATCTACCCAGGTTGCCAACAAAGTACTGTGCAAGCTGGTAGTGGCGCCATAATAGTGTGGGCTGTGTTTACATGGACAAGACTAGCTCCGCTGGTCCAACTGCACCGATCATTGGCTGGAAATGGTTATGTTCGGCTGCTTGGACACCATTCGCAGTCATTCATGAACGTCAAGTTCCCAAACAATGATGGAATTTTTATGGATGGAAATGCGCTATGTCAGCGGGCCAAAATTGTTCACGATTGGTTTGAAGAATATGCTGAACAATTAGAGGGCCCGACATGAATTTCTTCTAACATTTATCGAACATAACCGAGAAGTCAGTTGATGTGCAAAATCCTTCAACGGCAAGACTTTCAGAATTATAGATGGCTATAGACGCAATATGGCTCAATATTTCTGCAGGGAACTTTTAACGACTTGAGTCTATGTCACGTCGAGTTGCTGCACTACGCCGGTCAAAAGGAGGTCCGACACGATATTAGGAGGTTAAAATGGTACAAATGGCTCTGAGCACTATGCGACTTAATTTCTGAGGTCATCAGTCGCCTAGAACTAATTAAACCTAACTAACCTAAGGACATCACACACATCCATGCCCGAGGCAGGATTCGAATCTGCGACCGTAGCGGTCGCTCGGCACCAGACTGCAGCGCCTAGAACCGCACGGCCACTCCGGCCGGCTATTGGGAGGTATCCCATGAACCTTTGTCGCCTCAGTATGTTTATCTTCAGCACCATTCATGAAGCCTCTGCAGATCCTTTTGCAAAATGCTAGTCTTCTCGTGGTGATACTTTCTTGTAGACAACAAAATCGTCTGCGAATATCCTGATTGAGCTTCTGATATTTTCTACTAGATGATTTGTATGAATTGTAAACAGTAACGGTCCTTTCACACTTGCTAGGGGTTCTCCAAAAATAACCCTTACATCTGTCCATTTAGTTCCGTTAAGAAAGTCCTACTCAATTCTCTCTGCAAGGAAGCGTTTAAACAAGTCCCAAATCTGAGTAGTATTTTTTTTTCACTAAAGGGCGGTTTGGGGCGGTGTCAGATTCCTTGCTCAAGTCCAGGAAGCCGGCCGGAGTGACCGTGCGGTTCTAGGCGCTACAGTCTGGAACCGGGCGACCGCTACGGTCGCAGGTTCGAATCCTGCCTCGGGCATGGATGTGTGTGATGTCCTTAGGTTAGTTAGGTTTAATTAGTTCTAAGTTCTAGGCGACTGATGACCTCAGAAGTTAAGTCGCATAGTGCTCAGAGCCATTTGAACCATTTTGAACCAAGTCCAGGAACACGACAATAACCTGAAGACGGATGTCAACAGAAATGCGGATCTCATGGAGGAACACGCAGTGCTGAGTTTCGCAAGATCTCTGTTTACGGAATCGATGTTGGTTTTAATGGAGGAAATTTCCGTTCTCCAAAAACGTCATAATTCTTGAGCGTGAAACATGTTCCATAATTGTACAACAAACTAACGTCAACGATATGGGCCATAGTGGTCTGCATCTGGCCTACGTCCCTGCTGAAAACCGAATGACTTGGGTTCTTTCCTTTATTACTGCCGCGTCATTTATATAGACGCTAGTCATTTTAGTACATGTGCACTGACGGTGCAACGGCTTTTCCGCCACGTACTGCTGTTGGTAACTGTTCGCGTGATGAATAGTAGCAAGCGAACATGACGGATCGTCAGTGCGATTTGGGTAGCCAGTTACATTGCTCGTTCGTAATTTCCTATGCTTCGGAAATGAAGTTATATGGTATTTCATTTCACTTGCAGCAATTAAAGCTGTGCAGAGAGGAGTTCAATATTACCTGTAAGCATACAGTTGAGGACTGCATCCGAGGTGTGAAAGGAAATGATAATGGATGACCATAAGGGGAATACTTTTCAGTAAATAATGGCGATGCATCAGGATGGACTAAGGATGCATTTCACAACTCATATAGTCTATGCTCGAGCTATTCGTGTTTTTTTTTTAATGACCGGTCAATCCACAGTGCAGGAGACATCTTCGCCCAGACTGAATGAACGACAGATGCTGACCTTCATCTATGGGGTTCGGATGAGGATAATTTATACGAATTTTGTTCCCCTCTCGAATCGTGTGTGTGTGTGTGTGTGTGTGTGTGTGTGTGTGTGTGTGTGTGTGTGTTCGCCTTGCTGTGTGCTCTATTTCACAATACCAGTCGAAATTGGCGGGGAACTGTCTTACAGCCATTGCTGGAAGAATTACCTCCTAATGATCTGCACGTGAAAAGGCTGCTGAGGAACTTTTACACAGAATATTATCACTGAAGCAGAGGAAGAGTAGCCACCTATCGATCTACAAGTGAAACAGCTGTTGAGGAACTTAAGCGCAAATACATGGTAAGCAAGGATAGAAAAGCGAGCTATCACTGAAGTGTGGGAGAAGTAGCCTCCTACCGATATACAAGTGTATAGCTCCTAAGTAACTTGTATGTACGTACATACATACATGGTAAGAAGGGACAGGGCAGCAAATTATCACTGAAATATAGGATGGCCAGTACACACTACCACAACTGACGAAAATTGCTTCACTGTTCTGATTACACATCGAAAGTATTCTGAGAAAACCACCACTCGCAAGCAATGGATCATAATGCGACACATGCAATGAGAACCGAGAAAAGTCATTTTAATAACACAAATACCAGAAAAATGCTTTCTACAATGAATATTGAACCGAGAACATTGATGTTGTTGTGGTCTTCAGTCCTGAGACTGGTTTGATGCAACTCTCCATGCTACTCTATCCTGTGCGAGCTTCTTCATCTCCCAGTACCTACTGCAACCTACATCCTTCTGAATCTGCTTAGTGTATTCATCTCTTGGTCTCCCTCTACGATTTTTACCCTCCACGCTGCCCTCCAATGCTAAATTTGTGATCCCTTGATGCCTCAAAACATGTCCTACCAACCGATCCCTTCTTCTAGTCAAGTTGTGCCACAAACTTCTCTTCTCCCCAATCCTATTCAATACCTCATTAGTTACGTGATCTACCCGCCTTATCTTCAGCATTCTTCTGTAGCACCACATTTCGAAAGCTTCTATTCTCTTCTTGTCCAAACTGGTTATCGTCCATGTTTCACTTCCATACATGGCTACACTCCATACAAATACTTTCAGAAACGACTTCCTGACACTTAAATCTATACTCGATGTTAACAAATTTCTCTCCTTCAGAAACAATTTCCTTGCCATTGCCAGTCTACATTTTATATCCTCTCTACTTCGACCATCATCAGTTATTTTACTCCCTAAATAGCAAAACTCCTTTACTACTTTAAGTGTCTCATTTCCTAATCTAATCCCCTCAGCATCACCCGATTTAATTTGACTACATTCCATTATCCTCGTTTTGCTTTTGTTGATGTTCATCTTATATCCTCCTTTCAAGACACTGTCCATTCCGTTCAACTGCTCTTCCAAGTCCTTTGCTGTCTCTGACAGAATTACAATGTCATCGGCGAACCTCAAAGTTTTTACTTCTTCTCCATGAATTTTAATGCCTACTCCGAATTTTTCTTTTGTTTCCTTTACTGCTTGCTCAATATACAGATTGAATAACATCGGGGAGAGGCTACAACCCTGTCTCACTCCTTTCCCAACCACTGCTTCCCTTTCATGCCCCTCGACTCTTATAACTGCCATCTGGTTTCTGTACAAATTGTAAATAGCCTTAACTTAATGCATATAGCATGAAACATCAACCTGATAACTAATATTGAGCGAATATTCATGCTTGATTAGACATTTTGTTCTTGTGAGTGTTAGATTAGTGTCTTAGGAGGTGAGAGATATAATCCTCCTATAAGCAAGCAATTATAAAGAAAACCAAACTAGCAATGACTATGATACACTACAAATGCATCCCACCCTTGGTTCTACTCAAAGTTGAAGCACTGTCGTAACAACACACAACTACAGTAAAAAAACACGTTCCACCCAAACAGTGCATGTGTCTTCAGCTCGATGTATAGATGGATGCTAAGCAGCTTAGAAGCAGCCTTAAGTCCCCTCCTATCTCCCCTCCTCCGTGCCTCTTATAACACCCCAACGAACCCCTTGAAGTCAATTAAGACACAATATCATAATATGAAGTAGGGAAATCTTGGCAAATACGGCATCTTTGCCGATAAGCTAACACCAAGAAGTTTTGATAACAACAACATTATACACCACTGAGAGTTTTTGTTACGAAAAGAGGAGGAAGAAACCTCAGTTTCAATTAATGGACAAATATCCAAATGATAATTGCAATTAATATCTGGAAAGTTAAGTCCAAGGTGATGTTAGTCAGAGATAACTTTTATATGGAAGAGAGTTGTAAGCTAAACGAAGAAATTCAATGCGCCTACAATATTCTTTCACAGAAGAAGTCGCTTGCTAGCTCTCGTCCTGTAAAGACGTGTGAGAACAATTCTTGTCTTAGTTATTGAGATTACGGAACGCGACGAGATTTTTTTGCGTTCAGAAGTGTTTATTGCGTGACGTGATTCAGAAACTGCGGAAACTAATTTTCTAAGCAGAGACAGGAACTGATAGACGCCTTTAACCGTGCACAACGGGTTAATTGAAATTTATTGACGAAACTAGTGAATATTGGACTTGACTTTCAAATAGTTGGAACTAAAAGAAGAGTGGATAGTATATCAAAGGACTACACTCAATTAGTCTCGAGTAGGACACAATTACACGACTTCACGAAGATATTACAATTACGCTGAAGAGTCAAGTTGTCGTAATTGTCAAGAAACTTAATTTTAATAGAACTGACTTTACCAACCAACTGCGTGTGGGTGTGGTGCGAAAGTTAGAAACTATTTAGTGGCCAAGGAACAATGAACTGCTCGTTCCAAGTGAAATATCAAGCGTGGACTACATTATTAAGTGATTTAATCAATGATAGTTAACCAACGACTGTTCAGCAGGGACAATTAACCTGAATATCAAAATACCTACTTCATTAATTGAAATGAGAACTTTTGAACATTTTTTTTTTAACATTACAGAGTAGGTTCACTCAGACGTGATCAAAGAGTATCTGTGGATCTCGCTTCATAGAGGTTCAACAACTCCATAGCAACGAGCCAACAACGTATGAGAAGACTGATAATTACAATGTTTCCTCGCAATTGGTGGTGTGTACGATGCGGATGAGATAAGATTTATGAACTACTGCATATCCGACCAATGAATCATTCAATCTTAAATCAAAAGAAGCATCCATCGTACGAGTTCGCATTTCTGTCTCCCGTTAACCAACGGGGACCTACGTCATCGCGCATCGTGTCTCAACTCCACTGCGAGACCTGTGTCAGCAGCAGCTCTACGGCGTCGACATTATCAGCACGCGGTTGGAGTGCGGGGACGCCACATTTTCCTTCCCTGTAGGTAGGGATACTTGTTCTCTAGGCCGGTTGCAACATTCAATACGCTGGCACCCACCACCCTCACTGCCGTTTCCAGCAGCCTCCCTTAACTCGCCCACTCTATTATCCTCTGAGCACTTAAAGTTGCCGGAAGTTGTGGCCGAGCGGTTCTAGACGCTCCAGTGCGGATCCGATCTGCTGCTACGATCGCAAATTCGAATCCTGCCTCGGGCATGGATGTGTGTGATGTCCTTAGGTTAGTTAGGTTTAAGTAGTTCTAAGTCCAGGAGACTGATGACCTCAGATGTTGAGTCCCATAGTGCTTAGAGCCATTTGATTTGAGCACTTAAAGTGGGTGTTTGCGGAAGTCTTGTAAGTAAACTGTCAGGCATGTGGGGATTACACACATTTCATATGCACAAATATCAGTACACAACTGCGGCTTTCAAGCTCTCTGTTTACTTGTCAGAAAAAAATCACAGTCATTTTTACACCCGACAGCAAGGTATGATTTGCATCCACTGCCTCTTCGTTATTTCGTAACATCCAACTGAGCAACGATGTGAACTCGGTCTGCAATATTGTTGTTGATGACAGATTTGCAAACTGCCGACGTCAGCGCACTATAACAATAATTTTTGTCGTAATTACCTCGATTTCACGTATTTTCCAACACTTTTTGCAATTTTCCGTAGTTTCAACGCATTTTACCCAATCATTCGAGTTCCAAACCAGTGCTCTCTACGGTACGTCATGTCAGCAAAACGTCTCATCGTATGGATCTCGTTAACAGCCACTGACATTGTAGATCGTTCTCAATTTTGGTTCAAATGGTTCAAATGGCTCTCAGCACTATGGGACTTAATTTATGATGTTATCAGTCGCCTAGAACTTAGAACTACTTAAACCTAACTAACCTAAGGACATCACACAGATCAATGCCCGAGGCAGGATTCGAACCTGCGACCGCTGCGGTCGCGCGGTTCCAGACTGTAGCGCTTAGAACCGCTCGGCCACTCCGTCCGGCTCAATTTTGGTATCATTGCTAAACCATCTCCTACATTACTTAATGAGTGCTATACACGTGGACTTAGCTTGAACGCCGGCCGGGGTGGCCGAGCGGTTCTACGCGCTACAGTCTGGAACTGCGCGGCCGCTACGGTCGCAGGTTCGAATCCTGCCTCGGGCATGGATGTGTGTGATGTCCTTAGGTTCGTTAGGTTTAAGTAGTTCTAAGTTCTAGGGGACTGATGACCTTAGAAGTTAAGTCCTATAGTGCTCAGAGCCATTTGAACCATTTTTGAACTTAGCTTGACCTTGTTACACTGCCTACATAACATGACACAAATACTGTCCTGTAGTGTGGGAAATTGCCAGCATTAGAGAAGAGGTAGAAAATCTCCTTTCCCTATTCAAAACGCTTTATAAATTCAGTAAGACTTTACTACGATTGGCTATCTCTGCGATTGGCTATCTCTGCCTATGTGGATGGGAGTCACAAAGTATTCTCGCACTTGTAGCATAAAGTCAAATATTGCAGAACTCACCATCACCAATTAGGATTTTGTTGGGTCATCAATCTTCTGAACGGTTTGATACGGCCCACCACGAACTCCTTTCATGTGCCAACCTCTTCATCTCAGAGTCGTCCTTACAACATACGTCCTCAATTATTTGCTGTGTGTATTCCAATCTATGTTCTTCTTCAGTTTTTGCATTCTACAGCTCCCTCTAGTACCATGGTAGTCATTCGCTGATGTTCTATCATCCTGTCCCTACTCGTTGCCAGTGTTTTCCACATATTCCTTTCGTTTCTGATTCTGTGCAGAACCTCCTCACTCCTGACCTTATTAGTCCACCTAATTTTCAACATTCTTCTGTATCATCACATCTCAAATTCTACGATTCTCTTCTGTTCCGGGTTTCCCACAGTCCATGTTTCACTACCATGCAATGGTGTACTCCAGACGTATATTCTCAGAAATTTGTTATTCATATTTAGGCCTATGTTTGATACTAGTAGACTACCCTTGGCCAGAAATGCCCTTTTTTCCACGGCTAGCCTGCTTTTGATGTTATCTTTTCTCCGTCCGTCATTGATTATTTTGCTGCCCAAGCAGAAGAACTCCTTAACTTCATCTACTTCGTCACCATCAATCCTGATGTTAAGTTTCTCGCTTTTCTCATTTCAGCAACTTCTCATTAGTTTTGTCTTTCTTCGAGTTACTCTCGGTCCGTATTCTGTACTCATTAGATTGTTAATTCCATTCAGCATATCGTGTAATTCTTCTTCACTTTCACTGAGCATAGCAATGTCATGAGCGAATCGTATCACTGATATCCTTTCACCTTGAAATTTAATTTCACTCCTGAACCTTTCTTTTATTTCAATCACTGCTTCTTCGCTATACAGATTGAACAGTAGGAGTGAAAGACTGCATTCCTGTCTTACGGGCTTTTTAGTCGGAGCACTTCGTTCTTGGTCGTCCAGTCTCATTATTGCTTCTTGGCTCTTGTAAATATTGTGTATTTACCAGCCTCTCCATATAGCTTATCCCTATTTCTCTCAGAATTTCGAATGACTTGCACAATTTTACACTGTCGAACGACTTTTCCAAGTCGACAAATACTATGAACGTGTCTTTATTTTTCTTTAGTCATGCTTTCATTATCAATCGCAACGTCAGAATTGCCCTCTGTTGCCTTTGCCTTTTCTACAGCCAAACTCATCGTCCTCTAGCACATTCTAGATTTTCTTTTTCATTCTTCTGTTTATTATTCATGTCAGCAACTTGGATGCATGATCTGTTAAGCTGACTGTGCAATAATTGTCGCACTTCTTTGCTCTTGCAGTGTTCGGAATTGTATGGATGATTTTTTTTTCCGAAATTTAGATGGTATGTCCTCAGACACTTACATTCTAGACAGCAACGAGTATAGTAGTTTTGTTGACACTTCTCCCAATTATTTTAGAAATTCTGATGGAACTTTATCTATCCCTTCTATCTTACTTGATATTAAGTCCTTCAAAGCTCTATTAAATTCTGATTGTAATACCAGGTCCGATTCTCTTCTAAATCGATTCCTGTTTCTTCTTCTATCACATCTGACAAATCTTCAGTCTCATAGTTGGCTTCAATGTACTCTTTCCACTTCACTCTTCAATTTACCATCCTTGCTTTTTGTGTAACCGAAAGTTGTTTTGAATTTACTTTATGCTAAGATAGTCCTTCTGACAATAATTTCCTTTTCGATTTCTTCACATTTTTCATGCAGCCATTTCGTCTTAGCTTCCCTGCTCTACCTATTTATTTCCTTCCTACGCGACTGGTATTTCTGTATTCCTGAATTTCCCGGAATGTTTTTGTACTTCCTTCTTCCATCCATCAGCTGAAGTATATCTTCTGCTAAACATGGTTTAATGATTACCACGCCAGGAAACGAATCATATCCATAGCAGCACTCTGCCCTCTATTTCCAAATGAGTTGCCCTTCGTTGAGTCTATCGAATAAAGATCATGAGCAAAACTCTAGTCGGTTTCTCTGTGCATCTTGTAACTCTTCCTCTGTCCTTAACGAATCCACACTGTAAGATTGTTTCTAGTTTAATATGGACCTGACCAGAAGCAGCAGGGCACTATACACACTACATCTAGCATCTCGTGAAGGAACGGAACAATTGGAGTTACATGTAATCATTACACTTCGATATTTTGCTTTTGGAAAGAACTTAGCACGTGTTGAAAAGTAGCACAACCAGCCAATGCTACTGCTAGAGACTAATATTCTCATTCCAATACAATTCCTACATTCTGTGGAGACTGTTCTCTACCAGTCCTACTACGTGACTCATCGTAGTACACACAATCTCTCTAGGTGCATGCATGCTGAGGAGGCTAGCTGTATAGTAGGTACGAGCCTGATACACATGAGTGTTTTGTTGTGATATAACAGGCGGTTAAGAAGAAGAAGAAAGTATGTTTTATGCATGACGGAGCTCCAAATGGAAGGAGTTTGAAACATTTTTATGTGAATCACTTGCGCTGCCAGTTGTGGAGTGTTGTAGTAGTAAGTGGCGTATGTACCAAGAAGGTATTGGAAAAATAGAAATGATAATCGATTATAAACACGCTTTTAAGGCTACACGGCTCTGCACTTAAATATGCTATAGTGTTAAAGAAGTGTGGTTTCCGATATATTAGTCTTGGAATGTTACTAGTCTGTTACTAGTGTGTTACTAGTCCAGTGCCGGTGTATATGATTCATCACACTTGTGTCGGGAGTCCTCTGCTGACTATGATATGCAGAGGTATTCTGTCAACAACTGAAGGAAGATAGCGCTCTAGGTCACACCCAGAACATGCAACTGTATACAAGTCGAACACAGGTTATTCCATACAACTGTCACTGCCCAATAGAACAACAGAAAATAAAAGAAATACGTTAAACGGCGATAAATGGCCGGCCACATGATCCCCCTCTCTCTAGAATGCACCATCAGTCTACCTCGTTACAACACTCTCATCCTTTAACGCAGATCCATGTTAATTTAGAGGCAGGTGGTTCTCTTTTCTAGGAAAGCATCCAAGACAGCAGTCAATTTGCATATATTCGTTTTACCTCATTAGACATACTGATGAAATTTGTTAAAAACCGTGCAGCAACTGTTCCGTACTGTATTTGTTAGCTGACACCACATGGTTGTGATTGGTAGCAAGTACAGAGAAACAAATTGTAAACAGACTTTGTTAGAGTTTAAAACACTTAAAAAGTCTTGCACAGTGTCAAACACGCATTCTTTAGTAGTATATGGCAATCCTCGAGCATATAATACAATGCTCTTTAGCTAAGAAGGACGTAAAGTTTACCGTAGTCATATGTCCAGACACTATATAATCTATATTGTCGTTACCGATACGTCTGAGCTCAAATCCGGTATTGTGATCTAACATATATAAATGTATTACTCTACAATTGCAGTCATCTACGTTAAACAGCCCAAGTGAGCATTGTATTGCTGTTCGCCGTCAGTTATGGTTTCCCTGTTTACCAGTGCTTTCATATCCATTTTTTCTGGTATTCCTCTTGCTGTCACACACTAGTTCCTATGAACAAGAATTTTCCTACACCAAGGAAACATGTAAGCAGTTTGTCATTCTCCCTCAATTTTCCTGCATATTGTCGTATCCTTACTCGATTTATACGTATTTTCCTTCAATTTTTGAAATTTTATCGATTTTGCGCCATTACTTGTACATATTTTTTTGATGTGCATCCGTTCAAATTGATAACATAGGCAAGTGTGGCTTGTTTTTATACAGATAATATACATAAAACTAATAAGAAATCCTGAAAATTTCCCTGTTTCTCATAATTTACATGCATGCATTTCGGATGGGACAAGCGTGAAAGTAATCGAAGTAGATAGTTGAAAGTATAGTAATCCCCGTTTCGAAGCTATATGAGACTCTACGAGTGCTGTATCTGAAGGATGTACTGGAAATTCAGAGTCTGGAAACAATTTTACGAGTTGACTAGATAGAAAACAGAAGAAAGTGATGAGGATACGGGATTGGAAATTGAAGGAGAGTGAATGTGCTGAGAAGTACAGAGAATTAATAACACAAAAGTTTCCAAAAGAAGTTTTCTGCGATGTAGAAAAAGAATGGAGTTTATTCAAAGACACTTTAGTCGAAGCAGCACAAAAAGTAAGTGGCAGAACATCTGGAAAGGAAAAAATAAGACAGACAAGCTGGTGGGATGATACCACAATCCAAGCAGTTAGAAGAAAAAATGGAGCATGGAGAAAATGGTGGAAAACTAAAAGTGACGAAGACCATAAAAGATATATAGAGGAAAAGAAGAATTGCAAATAAATAGTGGAAACAGCAAAGAAAAAGGCATGGGAAGAGTTTACAAAAAAACTTGAAGAAGATGTGAAGGCCGATAAGATAATGTTCTATAAAATGATGAAAAATAAAAGGAAGGCTTCTGAAATACCAGTAAAGATGGAAACAGAGGACGGTACCATTATTGAAGATCCAGGGAATATAAAATATCTCTGGAAAGAACATTTTAAGAAGCTGTTAAACGCTGAGGAGCAGGTACATGAGGAAACAACAAATAATGGAGAAATTGAGAGAAGTTGGGAAGCAGAATTAGGACAAATTACACGGGAAGAAATGGAAAAAGCTGTGAAGAAGATGAATGGGGGGGGAAAGCCCCAGGACCTGATGAAGTATCAGTAGACATGATAAGAGCAGCAGGTCCAGTGGGAATGCAGTGGCTATATAGAGTACTATCAAGCGTGTGGAGAAATAGTAAAATACCTGACGACTGGAGAACAGGAGAAATTGTTCCCATCTTCAAGAAAGGCAATAAAAGACTTTGTAAAAACTACAGAGGAATAACCCTCATGAGTCATACAGCCAAGATTTTTGAAAGAATTTTACTAAATCGAATAAGTGAAAAGATAGAAAAGGAGCTGAGTGAAGAACAGCATGGGTTTAGGAAAGGAAGGAGCACGATCGACCTGATATTTTCTATCCGTCAACTGATGGAAAAAAGTTGGGAGTATAACAAAAGGGTGATAATGGTTTTTATAGACACAGAAAAGCCATATGACTCAGTTGACAGGGAAAGACTCGGGAAGAACTGAAGAAGATAGATATAGAAGATGGATACATTAATGTTATAAAGACAGTGTACAGAGGCCACAATTGTAGAATTAGAACACCATTGGGGAACTCTGAATACTTCGAAATAAGACAAGGACTTAAGCAAGGAAGTATTCTATCTCCTGCGATTTTTAATGTTGTGATGGAGGGAATGAATAGGGCAGTTAAAGATATAGTAAAAGAAAAAGACAAAAAGATGATTTTTGCAGATGATATGGTAATATGGGGTGATAAAGAGGTAGATGTACAGTTACAGCTTGATGCGTGGAAGGAAATAATTAAAAGGTATGGATTGAAAATAAAGATAAGAGTGAAGTAATGGTATTTGGAAAAGAGAAAGGAATCAACGGAAATATTACCTTGAATGGAGAGCCCCTCAAAGTGGTAGAAAGTTTCACTTATTTAGGGAGTGAAATATCTAGGGATGGAAGAATAACTAACGAAATTAATAGGAGGTTACAGAAGGGAGGCAATTTCTACCAAACAATGAAACATCTGAATTGGAATAATGAAGTTTCAGAAAGAGCAAACTCCTTATGTATAAGAATTGTTACATCCCTATTGTCACCTATGGTGGAGAAACATGGACAATGACAGAAAGGGACTGGAGCAGACTGCAAGCAGGGGAAATGAAATTTCTCAGAGCAGTTAAGGAAAAAACAAGAATGGGCAGAGTAAGGAATGTAGAGATTAGAAAGGACCTCAAAAAAGAAAGTATGAGAGAAGAAATTGAAAGAAAGAGATTAAGATGGTACGGGCATGTTAAGAGGATACATGGGCAGAGACTCCCCAAAATTATGGAAGAACTAAAGATGGATGGGAAAAGACCTCGAGGGCGCCCAAGAACACGGTGGAAAATGGGAGTGAAAATATCTGTTGAAAGGAGAGGTGTGACCTGGCAGCAAGTGGAGGAAGAAAAGTGGTGGGAGGACCGAGCCAAATGGAGAGGACTCGTCAGCATCCAGACCCGGCAGTAGCTGGAGCGGGATTCGGATATAGATAGACTAGATAAGCACTCCAGTGTGTAGCGAGCGAGCTACAACAGGGCTTGGCCTGTGTACAGAGGTGAGTTCTCCATCTGCTGCTGCGTGCCTCGAGTTTCCAAGAGTACATGCTCTTATTGCTTACCACGTATGGTCTGCTATTTCTGGATACTCCATCCGACTCTGATACAAGATGCCAAACCAGCCAGGGTATCTACAAGCCATCGATAAAACACATGTACAAGGATTGCTGTTTCGGGTTATTGTGCTGACGTTATTCTGTTGTAAATATAACTCAATTAGGCTTTTTCACGTGCTGTGTTGACAGGCAGGGAACCGACGCCCTCTCTCCTTACTTCGCTGACACCAAACACAAGGCCTGTGACAGCAGTGTCCCAGGGTGGTTTCCGATAACCATCTGGGAGGTGGATCCAGCAGTGCTATGAACGGGTTATCGGCTGCACCACATTTGGGAATACTATTAAATGTGGATCCAGCTCACATAACATTTTTGGTGTATTGTATGGGGTGGATCTACCCGCACAGAGATAGCTGTAGTGGCTGGGATGGATCCACTGACCCAATAAACTGTGAATAAAGTTAACAGTGGATCCACCACCACGCATGGTCGTAGGTAGCGTCCGAGTGTGGACCTGCCTGCAATAAGTCTGGGAATATCGTTTGGGATGGATCCAGCATCTTGTACGTCTGGGAATACACTATGTGATCAAAAGTATCCGGTCATCTAACTGAAAATGACTTACAAGTTCGTGGTGCCCGGCATCGGTAATGAGGGAATTCAACATGGTGTTGACCCACCCTTAGCCTTGATGACAGCTTCCACTCTTGCAAGCAAACGTTCAATCAGGTGGTGGAACATTTATTGGGGAATGGCAGCCCATTCTTCACGGAGTGCTGCACTGAGGACAAGTATCCATGTCGGTCGGTGAGGCCTGGCACGAAGTCGGCGTTCCGAAACATCCCAAAGATTTTCTACACGATTCAGGTCAGGACTCTGTGCACACCAGTCCATTAGAGGGATGTTATTGCCGTGTAACCACTTCGCCAGAGGCCGTGCATTATCAACAGGTACTCTATCGTGTTGAAAGATGCAATCGCCATCCCCGAATTGCTGTTCAACAGTGGGAAGTAAGGTGATTAAAACATCAAAGTAGGCCTGTGGTGTGATAGTGCCACGCGAACAACAAGGGGTGCAAGCACCCTTCATGAAAAACACAACTCCGAATTTTACTGTTGGCACTATACACGCTGGCACATGAAGTTGACCAGGCATTCGCCATACCCACACCCTGACATCGGATCGTCACATTGTCTACCGTGATTTATCAATCCACGCAACGTTTTTCCACTGTTCAATCGTCCTATGCTTACGCTCATTACACCAAGCAAGACGTCGTATGGCATTTACCGGCGTGATGTGTGGCTTATCAGCAACCGCTCGACCATGAAATCCAAGTTTTCTCACATCCCGCCTAACTCTTGCAGTGGATCCTGATGCAGTTTGGAATTTCTGTGTGATGGTCTGGTTAGATGTCTGCCTATTACACTTTAGGACCCTCTTCAGCTGTCGGCGGTTTCTGTAAGTAAACAGACGAGATCGGAATGTACGCTTTTCTGCTGTGCGTGTCCCTTCATCTTTCCGCTTCAGTATCACATCGGAAACAGTGGACCTAGGGATTTTTAGGATTGTGGAAATCTCGCGTACAGAAGTATGACACAAGTGACACCCAATCACCTGAACACGTTCAAAGTCCGTGAGTTCCGCTGAGCGCCCCATTCTGCTCTCTCAAGATGGCTAATGACTACTGAGGTGGCTGATATGTAGTACCTGGCAGTAGGTGGCAGCACAATGCATCTAATATGAAAAACGTACGTTTTTGTGGGTGTCCGGATACTTTTGATCACATAGTGTACGAGGGTTATTCGGAAAGTAAGGTCCGATAGGTTGCGAAATGGAAACCACGGTAAAAATCAAAAATGTTTTATTTGCAACAGTTAGATACACCTTGCAGCTACTTATCTCCATAGTCGCCGATCCGACTTAGACGTGTATCGTAGCGTTGTACCAACTTTCCAATACCCTCGCTATAGAAGGCAGCCGCCAGTGCTTTCCGCCAATTCTCTACGCTGGCCTACGGCTCGTTGTCTTGTGCCAAAATCTTGTCTTCATAGCCAGCGGTTCGTGTGAGCAGAGATGAAACTCAGAGGGAGACAATTACGGGCTGTATTGTGGATAATCAAACATTTCCAACTGAAAACGATGCAGGATCATTTTCATTGCCCCTGCAGAATGCGGCTGAGAATTGTCTTGAAGAGGAAACAGCACGACAGTTATGTAATGTTGATTGCATAGCTTCAGGGGAAATTTCTCACCAGGCCCTCGTACTTGGCGGGGGTCGTTACTGTTCTAGGTATCTTTATGTGCTCCCTGTGTGCTCAGAACTAAAAAGAACGACGTAATGCGATCGACGGGCATACTAGAGAGACTGCGCAACACAGCTGTGCAGATATTCATCGGATTTTCACTGTGGTTTCCATTTCGCGACCGATCGGACCTTACTTCCCGAATAGCCCTCGTATATACAAGTTGGTTATAATGAAACTTTTGTTACCTGAGCCAGTGTTGACGGGAACTAGTTACTGTGCGGGTCTCCGTCTTTATAGGAATGACGTTCAGACAGTGGGCTGCAGGATTTGCGTTGCTAGAAGTGTTAGTGTCATGGCTTACAGTTAATCCCTGGTACTGGTAAAGCGATGGAGGGTTGCAACAAGAACATCACTGTGCATTACAGCTGCAGACAGCCAACATGGTTCTGGACAAGATTTTATCAAAAGGCAGCAACAGTGCTGCTGTTCTTCACAAGCACGGATGTATCAAGAAAATACGGAGAGTCTTCTTTCTGCACTTGGGTTGAACAAGATGATACGAAAATTCTAATTAACTGATTTGGGAATTTCTCCTTGGCGGGGCTCGCTGCCAATTGCGCCACAAACTGTTGAAGAATTTACTTTTGTCATGACTAAGAACGCTGGATACAATTTGCGATCTTCAAAGAGTGCACGAGCTGCTCACAATAGCTGAACTTTCCGTGGTCCATCTTTCAAAGTGTGCTGTGAACCATTGTGGAATAGTATTCAGGCTGTCGTGGACGCAGATGGTAACATTGAGTAACTTTTGTAACTTGGTACATAAACATGGTAAGCTTTTAATAAATGATACCCACTCCTGTGGCTATTAAAATGTGTTTTGTTCAATGGCCTAATCATTGTTTCCCATCGGGGTGTCCTTACAAATGTTTCAATAAAGGTTCATTGTCCTACAATCATTCGTTGTTGATGGAGATCCTCTAATGGGGTAGTAGGATGGATACAAGTGCAGGTAAACATCTGGTGACGATCACTTCCAGTGATATGATAATGGCACAACTTTAAAGTTCTAGGATAGCAATGAGAGTTCTGGGCGAGATAACGGCGTTATGACTCCCGGTGTCAGGTTACACATAAGATATCAGGCTACACACTTGGGCGACTTACGTTCAAGTTCACCCCCCTCCCTACAACCCACCTCCTCTCAGGTAATCACTGTAAACTGGTCAAGCAACGTCACCAACGGGAATTCCAACACATCCTAGACAACTGTGCGAGTTATATTCAAGGTCATGGTGTAACTTGATACTGATCGTGTGATCCTGTCCACACATCTTAAGCGACTACTTATTCAAGATATTGACATAACTCGATACTGGTTACATGACATAAAATTAGTTGGAAACCCCTGCATCACTGGAGCCCATTAAACCACAGAAACGCAATGGACCAATAAGATTTATGCTGCCCCTCCTCCTCCATATCACCATCCTTTCTACCTAGCTAAACTGTGTAGGCCTTCTGGAACCGCGTGACCGCTACAGTCGCAGGTTCGAATCCTGCCTCGGGCATGGACGTGTGTGATGTCCTTAGGTTAGTTAGGTTTAAGTAGTTCTAAGTTCTAGGGGACTGATGACCACAGATGTTAAGACCCATAGTGCTCAGAGCCATTTGAACCATTTTGTGTAGGCCTCTTCATTCGAGATCTGAGCACCATAAGGGAGAGGTTCAGGTTTGTTATAAACCACAATAATTCTATAGTGGCAGCATTTGGATGCAATGACAACAAAGATATAACAAATTAACATATTGTTTATTATGAACTATTTCTTTTTGAAATACACTATTTACAAACGTTTGTGGTTTTTCTTACGGATGTATTTTTTTATACTCACAGTTTTTTATTTGCAATTATTTGTTATTTCCACTACAGTATTTTACAAGCTTTCTTTTATATACAATAATTATCGATTTTTTTGGTGTAGTGACACACATACACACACACACACACACACACACACACATGCACACACGAAGAGCGGCTGATTCAACTATTCAACACACACACACACACATCTACACATCAATAATTTGCAAATAAATACTCGCTCAGACACTCCACTGACTAGTGTGAGTACTGTTGGGTGCCTGCCCCTAATGCTTGGCGCACCTTACATGGAGCAACGTTAACACCTTCGAGCAGGTACCTCTTGTAATGAACTAACCAGTTAGCCTTTGAGGCAGCTTGATGTACGTCCCTATTCCGACTCTGAGTGACACCAGTATTCTCGTATTTTATGTACATTTTCGACTTGTTCCCCACAAACTCAACAATCTGAGAACCATTAGTATCGTCTTTCATCAGATTGATAGTTTTCTTGTTTTTTAGTGTCATTCGAAACGGATTATCGGCTGTGTATCCACACGTGTCGAACTCTTCAAGATTCTACCTAATTACTTCATATAGATCTCAGTCTTTCACCCAGTAGATATGGAACTGCCTGTATTCACATAAAGTAAGTTGGGATCGACAAAGCTTGGCTCTCGCAGACTTGTAGTGAAAGCCATAAAATGAATTTTATAGAGGTCCAGAACATAATAAGGTATAGACAGGCTTCGTAAAATGCCCTGAAACCTTGCCTATCTCCACAGCGACGAATGATGATGGTGACCTGATTGAAATTTGGTCTGGCGAGGTAATCTCTTGCACCATAGCACCCATCCCACCAGTAAACTAAATCATTTTCGCTGTATTCTCTAAAAATTTCCATGGTTTTTCCGTAATATGAAATGTTCATTACCCTGTACAAATCTTTTCAGTTCCACACATCACAAGAGGCCTCTGTTCGGTGTTAACATCAAGGTTTCCTTCATCAGCAACGCTACTTGAAGGAGATTCCACAAGTGATGATAACAAGTTCCGTACCCAACCTGACACATTGTTGGAGGTTTCTTTAGTGCAGAATATGACGCTGTTTGTTCCCCCAGCATTGTCAACGGGTCGAATTATTTCACGGGGCAAGGGGCTCCGGACGTAGTGGCTAGTCGCCAAGCTCCTCATGCAAATGAATGGGTTTATGCCAGGTCTGCTCCAGAGCATACCCTCATTAGCATCCACAGACACGCATGAATCCTTACCTTCAGTCTGGTGATCTTCCCCTTTCGAAATCCAACAGAATCCTTCAAACGTTAGACATAGTTGCATAGCGCACATATAAATGTCGTTTATAGCCAGGTAAGGGGTGTAACTCCAACCGTCAGGTGGGCTGTACTCTTCATTACTCATTCGCAGGTTATTCGTCATGACACTTCTATGCACACACTGGCAAAGACTCCGTGAATTCTTCATTGGAAGAAGAGCAGCATCTCAGCAATGGTTAACAGTTCCATGACGGCATGCATTTTTCTTAATATTGCGTCCCATGGAAGGCCTCCTGCCCAGAGATAGAAGAAGGGAGGAACCAGGGAGTTTGTGCGCGGGCATACACTCTGGAACTTTTCAAAAATGTCCGTGAGCAGGTGTACATCACTATTCATGCTAAATCTAGAATATTCTCGAAAATCAGGGATGTCGAACTCCTACGAAACATTCACAACATGCTCACACTTCGCATCCGTTACGGCGTTAAGTATTAGTTTACTGTAGAATGTGATTATGTCAGGCAACATGATTTCATGGAGTCTCTCCAATGAAGGCAGGTATTCGTAAGGAAAGCCTCCCTTCTTCAGTCCAAGATGAAACCTCGAATCATAACCTCGCAACATCCGGTTCTGATGATATTTATGTTCTCCTGACACATCATCTCAGCAAGTTTCTGAGGAGTCATGCATGAAGTGAAAGAAATCCAGAAATTGGAGTGATATTCTTGGCGTGATCCTCTTGGAAAACGAAATTTAATTTTCAGTGGTTTCAGGAAACACACTGACCTGATTATCTCACTGACCTGATTAACACACACACAGAAATTAAAGGAAAGTATACAAATCGAGTAATAAGTGGAGAGGGATTCTAATAACTAACATACAGGGTGTTACAAAAAGGTACGGCCAAACTTTCAGGAAACATTCCTCACACACAAATAAAGAAAAGATGTTATGTGGACATGTGTCCGGAAACGCTTAATTTCCATGTTAGAGCTCATTTCCTCAGTAAGTACTGTACTTCCTCGATTCACCGCCAGTTGGCCCAATTGAAGGAAGGTAATGTTGACTTCGGTGCTTGTGTTGACATGCGACTCATTGCTCTACAGTTCTAGCATCAAGCACATCAGTACGTATCATCAACAGGTTAGTGTTCATCACGAACGTGGTTTTGCAATCAGTGCAATGTTTGCAAATGCGGAGCTGGCAGATGCCCATTTGATGTATGGATTAGCACGGGGCAATAGCCGTGGCGCGGTACGTTTGTATCGAGACAGATTTCCAGAACGAAGGTGTCCCTACAGGAAGACGTTCGAAGCAATTGATCGGCGTCTTAGGGAGCACGGAACGTTCCAGCCTATGACTAGAGACTGGGGAAGACCTAGAACGACGAGGACACCTGCAATGGACGAGGAAATTCTTCGTGCAGTTAACTATAACCCTAATGTCAGCGTCAGAGAAGTTGCTGCTGTACAAGGTAACGTTGACCACGTCACTGTATGGAGAATGCTATAGGAGAACCAGTTGTTTCCGTACCATGTACAGCGTGTGCAGGCACTATCAGCAGCTGATTGGCCTCCACGGGTACATTCTGCTAATGGTTCATCCAACAATGTGTCAATCCTCATTTCAGTGCAAATGTTCTCTTTACGGATGAGTCTTCATTCCAACGTGATCAGATTGTAAATTTTCACAATCAACATGTGTGGGCTGACGAGAATCCGCACGCAATTGTGCAATCACGTCATCAACACAGATTTTCTGTGAACGTTTGGGCAGGCATTGTTGGTGATGTCTTGATTGGGCCCCATGTTCTTCCACCTACGCTCAATGGTGCACGTTATCATGATTTCATACGGGATACTCTACCTGTGCTGCTAGAACATGTGCCTTTACAAGTACGACACAACAAGTGGTTCATGCACGATGGAGCTCCTGCATATTTCAGTCGAAGTGTGCGTACGCTTCTCAACAACAGATTCGGTGACCGATGGATTGGTAGAGAAGGACCAATTCCATGGCCTCCACGCTCTCCTGACCTCAACCCTCTTGACTTTCATTTATGGGGGCATTTGAAAGCTCTCGTTTACGCAACCCCGGTATCAAATGTAGAGACTCTTCGTGCTCGTATTGTAGACGGCTGTGATACAATACGCCCTTCTCCAGGGCTGCACCACTGCATCAGGGATTCCATGGGACGGCTGGTGTATGCATGTATCCTCGCTAACGGAGGACTTTTTGAACATTTCCTGTAACAAAGTGTTTGAAGTCACGCTGGTACGTTCTGTTGCTGTGTGTTTCCCTTCCGTGATTAATGTGATTTGAAGAGAAGTAATAAAATGAGCTCTAACATGGAAAGTAAGCGTTTCCGGACACATGTCCACATAACATATTTTCTTTCTTTGTGTGTGAGGAATGTTTCCTGAAAGTTTGGCCGTAGCTTTTGTAACACCCCGTATATGAGATAATGACAGAACACATGCTATGGTAGGGACCGATGACCATCGCAGTCTGGTCCCTTTAAATCCCACAAACCAACCAACATGCTATGGTAGTGAAAAGACAATGATGTGTGACATGAAACTGTGTAGAAAGACAGTGAACTCATGTTACAGAGAGAGAGAGAGAGAGGTAGACATGGTGAGGTAGGTTAGGTCCACCTCACGATATTTTTGTCTCAGGGTCGTCTTGTGTAGTTAACCATTAGCCAGTGAGCACTTGCCGCCATCTGTGTTTAACAAAAACCGCATCGGCGCTACCCCTGTCACTGCGGTACCCATGTCATAGAACAAGTACACACACACACACACACACACACTCATAGTATTGTTATTACACCCACAGGAAGAAGGTATGACAGAAAGTAATATCGTCTTCGGTCTCATTTATTGCATAACTTCGTTCACTCGCAAAGGTACTGTCTGAGAAACAGTTCGAAATAAAAAATATTGTTCGGAAGGTATTTTAATTTGGCTCACAGACTGTATTTCTTGTATCTGCCTTCATTATCTGAGAAACCATGGATGATGTTGGTGATGGTAGACTCATCTGATGTCGAACTTACAGAATTCTACCATACTCCACCAGCATGAAGAATTTCATTGATGCTGTTTACCTCGAAGGTAGGAGTAACTAATGAGCGCTTCTGGATACAGGCATTTGTGATGAACTTCACCACGTGCATGTCCAAGCATTCTCAGAAATTAAATTTGCTTCTGCAGCGTTGCTGATCTTGCTGCTGGGTTGACTAACAGGAAGTTTAAGTGCTATGTAGATAAAGGCTCTAGCTCGCAGTTCCGCGGAGCTCACCAAAGAATTTGAAGTCCAAGAGTACTCAGACAAAAAGCTAAGGACGCATATGAAACACAGAAGAGAAAATGAAACACAGCAGGTGTCTAACGCACTTTCATAAAACGTGTTCCTTTCAAACAATAAAATCAATTGCAACAGACGAGTAAACGTTATTCTTACCCACAATATAAATAGCATTGATGTACCAAGTAAGGAAGAGTACGTGCAGATATTAACGCTGCAAGTCAGTTGCTTTAGATGATATAAATTAGCGCAAATTAATCGTACTGTGTAAATAAAAAAATGTAATAAAAGAGGAAAGCAAACAAAAACGTCCATACATGAAGGAGTGCTTGGCAGGTCGACACAAACATTTGCAGTATTAACACCGCTACAGAAGCGTACTCTCAATGAACATACAAATAAAATCCCTTATTTGCAATTTGTTCACTGACGAGCATACGATACACCATTCTGTATTTCCACTGAAGTGATCAATTATTAGTGGATTCCTTTCATCCTTCTTTTCCCTGCTCTGCAAGAATATAACCAACGTGTGCCCGATACATTCTGGCTACATTTTGTAGTCCTGTGCGGTATTAAAGCTCGCCGAAAGCTAATAACGGCGGCTTTGAGCTACAAAGCTTTCTGTTTCGTGCACTGGAAATGGTCACTCGTTCAAAAATGAAATTTTGACGTCGCACAGCGCACACCATAAAAGCTGACTGCGGCGGAGATGAGAAATACCTCTCGTCCACGCTCGAGCGTATCAGCCTGAACACAGCTGCTGACAGCAGGGTAGGACTGCCGCTCACGGCAGCACGGCACTGCTTTGTGCGGGGGGATCCGCACGATACTGCGGTATGTGTTACTGCTTTGTGTTGAACTGTTATCAATAGTTCAACCCAGACTAGCTACTAAAAGTTTGTTTTTCGAGACGACAACGCTCAATTGTAGACCTGTAAGCTTATGATCAGTGTTACAGCGTCGTTAATCGAAAATCATATACACAATTTATCAACTAAGGGGTGAAGTATGGCAACCACTCTAACGCTTTATCTACACTTAGAGTAACTGAAAATTCGCTAACCTGACAATTGCTGACACATAAAATTGAGCAACGGGATTCTTTTCTAAAATGAAGGAGGACTTTCGATATCCAATAACTGTCAACCAGCATGATGCGCAATGTCGTGAACAGAGCATTACCCAACCAAGTGCTACATTGAAGGATCTGTAGACAGGGAATAAAGCATAAAACGTATGGGCACATCCATAAGGTGAACTTTCCGATAAGTAAGATAAGAAGCAATCGTGTAAGAAAACAAATATCAATATCAATAACACAATTATAAGCGTTATATTAATTTAAAATCGCACTCAGTAATTCGACATGAATGGAGAATAAACTGTGTCACAGCACCAGAAAATCCAATAAAACCAATTGTTTTACATGTTTAGAAAATTATATGTGAGATTCGATAACTTGTTGCTAGAATTAAATTTAATATAATATTCTTGCCATGTCTCGACCAATAACACATGGTTTACCTCTGAACTGGAACAACACACATCAAAAAAAGTTTTGCATCACCTCCGCTCCGAGAGTTCCTTAACATTTACAGAAAATTGGAACAGAGATCAACATAAACTTCTTTTCCGCCCCTTTTATTGCTCATGAAAACCACACATTGCGTGTGGTACCACCATACAGCGAGACCTTCACAGGTGGTGGTCCAGATTTCTGTACCCACCGGTACGTCAAATATCCAGTGGCACGTCCCCTTGCATTGATGCACGTCTGTATGAGTCGTGGCAAACTATCCACAAGTTAATCGAGGTACTGTTGGTCCAGATTGTCCCACTCCTCAAAGGCGATTCGGCGTAGATACCTCACAGTGATTCGAGGGTCACGTCGTCCATAAACAGCACTTTTCAATCTATCCCAGGCATGTTTGATAGGATTCATGTCTGGAGAACATACTCGCTACTCTAGTCGAGTGATGTCGTTATCCTGAAGGAAGTCATTCACAAGATGTGCACGATGTGGGCGCGAATTGTTGTCGTCCATGAAGAGAGATGCCTCGCCAATACACTGCCGCCGACCGGAGTGGCCGAGCGGTTCTAGGCGCTACTGTTGGAACCGCGCGACCGCTACGGTCGCAGGTTCGAATACTGCCTCGGGCATGGATGTGTGTGATGTCCTTAGGTTAGTTAGGTTTAAGTAGTTCTAAGTTCTAGGGGACTGATGACCTCAGAAGTTAAGTCCCATAGTGTTCAGAGCCATTTTAACCAATACGCTGCCGATATGGTTGCACTATCGGTCGAGGGATCGCATTCACATATCGTACAGCTGTTACGGCGCCTTCATGACCACCAGCGGCGTTCTTCGACCCCACATAATGGCACCCCGAAACATCAGGGAACCTCCAGCTTGCTGCACGTACATTTTTTCTTCCTGGCGTAAAACTTTAACTTCATTTTGTTAAATACATGATATTCACTTATGGTACCAGCCTAGAAGTGATACATTCTTGTTTTGAAGTTAGTATTGCCATTTCTATTAACTCACACTCACACTTATTGTCTTTAACAAACAGTGTATCATTACTTTTTTTACTTATTTATTTATTAACTCTCAATCATACTTTTTCATTCTTTAAATATAAATTAATCATTCTGTCTCATTTAATAACAATTACTTTAAAATTTAACTCATTCAATCCTTTTTACGAATATATGCATTGTGATATGATAAACATAGTAGCACAAAATATGTATTAAACTCTCTCTCTCTCTCTCTCTCTCTCTCTCTCTCTATATATATATATATATATATATATATATATATATATATATATATAATAGAGGGAAACATTCCACGTGGGAAAAATATATCTAAAAACGAAGAAGATGTGACTTACCAAACGAAAGCGCTGGCAGCTTGATAGACTCACAAACAAACACAAACATACACACAAAATTCAAGCTTTCGCAACCAACGGTTGCTTCATCAGGAAAGAGGGAAGGAGAGGGAAAGACGAAAGGATGTGGGTTTTAAGGGAGAGGGTAAGGAGTCATTCCAATCCCGGGAGCGGAAAGACTTACCTTAGGGGGAAAAAAGGTCAGGTATACACTCGCATAGACACACATATCCATCCGCACATACATAGACACAAGCAGACATTTGTAAAGGCAAAGAGTTTGGGCAGAGATGTCAGTCGAGGCGGAAGTACAAAGGCAAAGAAGTTGTTGAATGACAGGTGAGGTATGAGCGGCGGCAACTTGAAATTAGCGGAGGTTGAGGCCTGGCGGGTAACGAGAAGAGAGGATATACTGAAGGGCAAGTTCCCATCTTCGGAGTTCTGACAGGTTGGTGTTAGTGGGAAGTATTCAGATAACCCGGACGGTGTAACACTATGCCAAGATGTGCTGGCCGTGCACCAAGACATGTTTAGCCACAGGGTGATCCTCATTACCAACAAACACTGTCTGCCTGTGTCCATTCATGCGAATGGACAGTTTGTTGCTGGTCGTTTCCACAGTGTAGGCAGGTCAGTTGGTAAATAACGTGGGTGCTTTCACACGTGGCTCTGCCTTTGATCGTGTACACCTTCTGGGTTACAGGACTGGAGTAGGTGGTGGTGGGAGGGTGCATGGGACAGGTTTTACACCGGGGGCTGTTACAAGGGTAGGAGCCAGATGGTAGGGAATGAGGTTTGGGAATTTCATAGGGATGAACTAAGAGATTACGAAGGTTAGGTGGACGGCGGAAAGACACCCTTGGTGGAGTGGGGAGGATTTCATGAAGGATGGATCTCATTTCAGGACAGGATTTGAGGAAGAGCCACATTCAGAGTCTGATCCAGTCCCGCAAAGTATCCTGTCACAAGTGGGGCACTTTTGGGGTTCTTTTGTGCGAGGTTCTGGGTTTGAGGGGATGAGGTAGTGGCTCTGGTTATTTGCTTCTGTACCAGGTCGGGAGGGTAGTTGCGGGATGTGAAAGCTGTTTTCAGGTTGTTGGTGTAATGGTTCAGGAATTCAGGAGCAGATTCGTTTGCCATGAAGACCTAGGCTGTAGGGAAGGGACCGTTTGATGTGGAATGGGTGGCAGCTGTCATAATGGAGGTACTATTGTTAGTTGGTGGGTTTGATGTGGACGGACATGTGAAGCTGGCCTTTGGACAGATGGAGGTCAACGTCAAGGAAAGTGGCATGGGATTTGGAGTAGGACTATGTGAATCTGATGGAACCAAAGGAGTTGAGGTTGGAGAGGAAATTCTGGAGTTCTTTTTCACTGTGAGTCCAGATCATGAAGATGTCATCAATAAATCTGTACCAAACTTGGGGTTGTCAGGCCTGGGTACCCAAGAAGGCTTCCTCTAAGCGACCCATAAATAGGTTGGCGTTCGAGGGGGCCATCGTGGTACCCATGGCTGTTCCCTTTAATTGTTGGTATGTCTGGGCTTCGAAAGTGAAGAAGTTGTTGGTCAGGATGAAGCTGGCTAAGATAATGAGGGAAGAGGTTTTAGGTAGGTTGACAGGTGATCGGCGTGAAAGGAAGTGCTCCATCGCAGTGAGGCCATGGACGTGCGGAATATTTCTGTATAAGGAAGTGGCATCAATGGTTACAAGGATGGTTTGCAGGGGTAACAGATTGGGTAAGGATTCCAGGCGTTCGAGGAAGTGGTTGGTGTCTTTGATGAAGGATGGGAGACTGCATGTAATGGGTTGAAGGTTGACGATCAAGTACCACGGTCGTGGAACCGTTGTCCGCCGGAAGAATGACGATGGATCGGTCAGCCTTCAGATCACGGATAGCCTGGGCTTCAGCAGTGGTGATGTTGGGAGTAGGACTAAGGTTTTTTAAGAAGGATTGAGAGGCAAGGCTGGAAGTCAGGTTTGGAGAGGATGATTTTGAGGAAGAGGAGGTGGGTCCCACTGTGACGGAGGACGGAACTCTTCCAGGCAGGGTTCAATTTGGATAGTGTCTTGGGGAGTTGAATCATTAGGAGTAGGATTAGGATCATTTTTCTTCGTGGCAAAGTGATATTTCCAGCAGAGAGTACGAGTGCAGGACAGTAAATCTTTGATGAGGGCTGTTTGGTTGAATCTGGGAGTTTGGCTGAAGGTGAGGCCTTTGGATAGGACAGAGGTTTCGGATTGGGAGAGAGGTTTGGAGGAAAGGTTAACTACTGAATTAGGGTGTTGTGGTTCCAGATTGTGTTGATTCGAATTTTGAGGTTTTGGGGGGAGTGGAGCTGGAAGTGGAAGATTGAGTAAATGGGAGAGACTGGGTCTGTGTGCAATGAGAGGAGGTTGAGGTTTCCTGGAAAGGTTGTGAAGGGAGGTGGGAAACCAGGAGATTGGATAGTTTTTTGAGGTGGAGGGTGGCATGCTGTTCTAATTTGCGGTTGGCCTGTAGGAGGATGCTCTGAACAGCCGATGTGGATGTGGGAGAGGAAAGTTGACGGGTGTGTTCATTGGCTGAGTTGATGTGTAGGTGAAGGATTAGGTGGGTGAGGGCAATAGATTGTTCAGTTTGGAACTGGTATAGGGACTGATGGAAAGAACGGTTACAGCCAGAGATGGGAACTTCAAGTGTGAGCCCTTTGGGGGTAATGCCAAATGTCAGACAAGCCTGGGAAAATAAAATATGGGAGCGTAATCTGGCTAGGGCGAAGGCATGTTTGCGGAGGGAATGTAAATAAAACTTAATGGGATCATTCCATGTAGGCTTTCACGGCCGGCGTCTTCATCAGTAAACACTTCCGGGCTAAGTTGCCGTGGTCGATCTGTAGAACTTCTTCTCCCTGACGTTTCGTTCTCTACTACGGAGAACATCTTCCGAGGTGAGTCAACGACTGTCGTTGACTCACCTCGGAAGATGTTCTCCGTAGTTGAGAACGAAACGTCAGGGAGAAGAAGTTCTACAGATCGACCACGGCAACTTAGCCCGGAAGTGTTTACTGATGAAAACTTAATGGGGTCGTTGTGGGGATGTTGTGAGGGTTACATGGTATTAGAAGGTGGAAAGTGTGACATGAGGCTGAAATGAAAATGAAAATAAAAATATATGGGGAGAGATAAAGGTGAACTAGAAAGCAACTGGAGATCTGGTGTGAAAAAAGGCGAAAACGTGTTGGTAAAAGCTGAGCTATGTTGATCCTGTGGTGAACCTGGGTTGGTAAACAACGATGAGCACAAAGGTTAGGTGGTTGTGTTGCCGCCAAAACACGTTAAAGGGTGGAAAAATTCGGGAAAATTTCGAAAAAACGGCGTGTAAATGTATTAAAAGGAGTGGTTTTGTGGTGGCAGATTATGAGAATGAGGCCAACAATTGTCTGACGAGGAAATAATGACGTTAAAACCTGTGGGAAGCGGCTAAAAATGATCAGTGATATGGGAAAAACGGAAATGGAAATAAAGCGAAAGGTATTAGAACTAGCCGAAATGGTTGTTTAATAGGTGAAAGGAACTGTTTGTGAACTGGAAACGGTGGACATATAAACAAATGCGTAATCAGTGTCGTTTGTTGCATTGTAAAATGTTAATTACATCCGGAGATATTGTAACAGAAAGTTGACGCCACCCCATTGGTCCTCACTTCATTGCAGGGGCCCAAACAGCTGCAACATACATCGCGTTTCTGCAGAATGATCTGCCAACGTTGCTCGAAAATGTCCCACTGGAAACGCGTCGACGTATGTGGTATCAGCATGATGGTGCACCTGCACATTCCGCAATTAACACTAGGCTGACCCTTGAAAGGGTGTTCGACGGGCGTTTCATAGGTCGTGGAGGATGCATAAATTGGCCAGCCCGTTCTCCTGATCTTACACCTCCGGACTTCTTTCTGTGGGGTACGTTAAAGGAGAATGTGTACCGTGATGTTCCTACAACCCCAGAGGATATGAAAGAACGTATTGTGGCAGCCTGCGGCGACATTAAACTAGATGTACTGCGGCGTGTACGACATTCATTACGCCAGAGATTGCAATTGTGTGCAGAAAATGATGGCCACCACATTGAACATCTATTGGCCTGACATGTCGGGACACACTCTATTCCACTCCGTAATTGAAAACGGAAACCACGTGTGTACGTGTACCTCACCCCTTATGGTTATGTACATGTGCGTCAGTGAAAAAGACCAATAAACAGGTGTTAGCATGTGGACGCAATGTGCTGTTCCAGTCTCTTCTGTACCTAAGGTCCATTACGGTTCCCTTTGGATCCCTACGTAATTCGGTGCTCTCCGATACACACGATCGAACAAGCGTCAACTTTAGGTTACAATATCTCCGGATGTAATTAACATTTTACAGTGCAACAAACGGCACTGATTACGTATTTGTTTATATGTTCAGATGTGCTAACAAAACTAACGGGGTTCCATTTAGAAAAACGTAGGTTTGTGTTAAAAAACATACTTCCGTTCATTTTTTTATTGTTTGTATTAACCAATTACACTAGCTCCTCTCCTCACGTTCGGTCTGTGGAATCGATTCGTCAGTATTTGATGTGGTTTATGAAATATATCCAGCGGTAATATTAGGTGACTCACCCTGTAAATGTGTGTGTGTGTGTGTGTGTGTGTGTGTGTGTGTGTGTGTGTGTGTACAGTAACATACATAGCAGCACAAAACATAAAAAACTCAAAGGATATATGACACAAAAATTGCTACTTTTTATACAGTGTTCACACTTGTGTCACTGTGCATCCGAAACGGTGTACATCTTTAAATAGTATGCAAAATGGTATGGTCAAACATTAAGCAATGATATCAAATGGTGGAACCAACCTTAAATCATACATGAGTTGGCCATATAAGATTTAAACAAGTTTAAACAAATTTTTTTACATTGCACATTCAAAGTATATGTGTCTACAATAACATTGTCAGACACTGATTTTCCAATTTATCATAAGAGTGTTCATCTTTTTCTTATACTCAAGACCATCAAGTCAGTCTCTATTATACAAAATGTAAGACGCACAAAAATATATTAATCTTTTGCTGAAGTAAGTAAGAAACACAGGAAATATTCGTCGGTTTGAGGCATAAAACTTGTTAGTCATTGGATATCAGCGTAGCCGCTGGTTTGGTCCGAGAAGTACAAGGTAAGTTTCTGGGTTCAATGTTAACTGGAACGAGTATTGTTTGTTGTGGCTCATTAACAGTGGTCTAACAAGAGGGTTAATTGTTTGAAATACAAGATTGTTCTCCACGTAAGGTGTCTCCCTGTTGTCTCTGTTACAAATACATAAGAAATTGTTAATTTCTTCACAGAACTGGTGACCATAATCTGTCTTAAAAGAATACAGGTCTTTGTTGTGATCACAGCTATTCACATTTGTTTTGGGTCCAGGCGTAGGAACAAAGTTGCAATAACATCTCTTCCTTTCTTAATAGTATCACAAGATTCCTCTAAATTGAGTGGCTTATCAGTCGCCCATATTCCTGACTTCTCCTGAGCATAACTGGAATTGTTCCTTACAAAAACTCTGTTTCACAACCTCGTGACTATTACATTTACGTGGGTTTACTTGATGTTATTAATACAGCTTTTCATGACAGACATGAGGATCAATGTCATGTCACTGCTCATTCCTACAGAACTTCTCATCCCTAGAATATCTTCACGTGTGAAACGTGGTGTTTTACAATTAATTTGCGGCTTTGTAGAGTTTTTGATTCTACAATACTGTTATGAACAATTTTCCACTCATGGTAAAGGCCACAAAATACTAAAAGAACTTGCTGTTCAGATCTCCTCTCTTCGAAGATTGCTTCCAGGTTCGTACAAAACTTCGTCGCCCACGGGAAACTTTACCTCTCTTATCGGTCCTCGCTGATTTTCCTTCCTCTTCTCAGCTTTTGCGCTTATCCTCTATAGTGCATTTTTTTATAGCTTCTTGGTGGGAGTTACGTCTAGCAATTGGGTGACCTATGATTTCTCTTATTCTGTCTCCAAGTGCTTGGCTAGTTAGAACCAATCCTGGTGCCATTCCGTTCGTCTCATGTGGTAAATCATTAATAACATCTTGAAAATTTGCTAGATACTTGTACCTTGATCATTGTCGATTGCGACATTAAAAACGACACATATTAGTAACCGTCCCTGTTCAGTTAGAGGCTGGTAATAATTTGATCAAAATTTTGACCCATTGTCTTAGACAATCCTCCTTGCTTTTCCGACTGGGTGAAGAAAGTAGTCGTTGAAAGCTCTAGCTACTGATCTAATGGTGGCGTTCTTCAATGGTGCAAAGGTTAAAATTTGGAGTTCAAGAGTCACTATTAATTGCTGATACCTTCTGTGTGATTCTGCATTGGCCGAAATATGTTAGCTGCCACGATGTCTCTTAACTTGCTTGATGTGATTAAGAACATTGTACTTGATACATGGCAGTTGTAGGTTTTTACCTTTTGACATGGTGCACGTATATTCAGAACCTTCCACATGTTCCTGTATATATTATTAAAGTGCAGTAATTCTCTCAACTTGGTGTAACACTTGCTGGGTACAAAAAGAGCGTAACTTAGGTGTGTATACCAAATTAGCTTGCTGACAAATTCCTCTGAGATACACAGAAACCAACTGCTCTCAGCTCGGATGGTACATCTAAAAAGAATGCCATTCCTAATGAAATAATATGACCTAAATTTAGTTACTGTCCTGTCTCGCTATTTCTCCTTCAACTCTCCTAACATTGGATCCCTGCCCTTCTCTCTGCCAATGTTATTCAGCATTACACAACGAAAATTTTTAAATCTACATTTTTCGGGTATAGTACTTCAAAATTTGTATGGTTGGTCTCATAGTCACTCTCGTTGGTCAAACACATAGGTGCTGGTGATACTGCATCCACGTTTATGTTCCTTTTTCATACATGAAGACAAGCTGCAAAATGTGATTATCGTGCCAATGTTATTTTTGCCATCAACAGGATGTCCAAGGCTTTGTGGTCACTGTATGCCTTCGTTATTTGCCCTTTCAAGAAGTACCTGAATTCGCTGAATCACCATACAACAGCCAACGCTTGTAGTTGTTATGGAATAAATTTTTTTCACTTTGCTCAACACACGAATACCAAAGGTGATGGCTGTCTTCATTATGTTCCCATCCTGTTTGACTTCTTGGAAGAAGTGAATGCCGAGCCTGGTCCTTGATGCATCCGCCCACATGAAGAATTTCTTGCTTAGTTCTGGGTGAAACCAAAGGGGCTATCTAAATACTGCTAATAGAACTTAGAACTACTTAAACCTAACTAACCTAAGGACATCACACACATCTATGCCCGAAGCAGGATTCGAACCTGCGACCGTAGCGGTCGCGCGGTTCCAGACTGTAGTGCCTAGAACCGCCCGGCCACCCCGGCCGGCAACAATTTCTCGGTCACAATAATTAATAGTTGAACTTGTTTGATGACAATGCATAAAGAATTATTCAGCAAGTCACTGTTCCGTGCATTGGTGTCAGTTGCTTTCTTTAAGCCGTCAGTAGACCCTTTCGCATCCTGCGTCAGTGTCTCTACCTTCGAATTAAAAACTTGTGCCTGCTCATCTACATTACTTGTGAACTGCGTCCTTGCTTCGGTACCATGATCAAAAATTATTTGTCTAACAAATTAACCTCTTCCCTGAATTTCTGTATGTTATTTTCAAGTTTCTTATTCACTGTCCCACCTTGTTCATCTAACATTCAGATTGTCCGGCTGCTTCCTATTCAATTCGAATTGTGTGTCCCTTTTTTCCTCACCTTTCTTAAATTGTTCTTCATTTATTTCCTCGTTCTTCTGTATCTGTTCTTCTGATCTCTCGTCTCTCGAAGTATTCAGTCAGACAGAACGTTGCTGCTAGCTGAGAGGTGGGCTCCCAGGTTACATCACCCAGTGCTGCGTTTTCGTGGCCTACTACTTCGGATGTTCCCGCTGCTCTTTAAACTTCTGTCTTAATTCTACTTCTGAAATAAATAATACGAAATAAATTGCTCGGTCAGAATGATTAATAGTTGAACTTGTTTGATGACTATGCATAAATAATTATTCAGCGAGTCACTGTTCCGTGCATTGGTGTCAGTAGCTTTCTGAAATAAGTAATACGATGAAATAAAACACACGAAACGGCTATGTGGCAGCAACTTAAATGTAATACATTCCATTTAATTTGATGATTATTGAGATGATAAACACAAGTATTTCTTTAAAAATTAATTTTTATTTGCAAGAATTTTAGTGGATCAAACTGTGGCATCAGTAGTTCGTAGGTCAAGCTATCCTGAGGCGAGTCACCAATTTGTAAGGGTATGTGTCATACATATTCTTTGTGTGGTGTATTTTAATTGGAATCGTTAGATATCATTATTCCGCCGGACATCAGTAACCATCTCCAGGCAAAGCAATGACAAAGGAATTCAGCTAACTACGAAATTTGAGAAAGATCTGAATGAGCTCAGATTCCCGCATGTGCATAATTCAGTTCATAAGATGTGGTTTAAGGATCACTGAAAGCAATTCTGGACAAAAGATCTGGAAAGCGCTTCAAGTGAACGTGTATAAGAACAAAACAGTTACATCTGCAGGAGCTGTACCGTGATTGCTGAGAGTTAGGACAGAAAGTGCTACAGAAGGGTACGTGTGTGCCTCTATCGCCGGAGTGGAAAGTATATTTGGCTGCTAACTCCAAAAATGTCTTCAGAATGTAGAAAGAAATTATTGAACTTCGTTTCAATAACTCGCCTTCCCCCAAAAGTTCGCTTCACTGCTGGATTGTATCTCATCATACATATAAATCTTCCCGTGGAGAAACCTGGTCGTCAAACAACTCTCTGCAGAGCATTTAGGAACAAAGAAAACTATGTGCTCTGCGTTTTTCGGTCTCATGTAATTCGTGATCGGTTACATACCAATTCTTCTGAGTATCAACTAATGAGCAATTATCTTAAAAGACATTGGTCCTCTTCACCTACTTGCACTTTGTTCGTTAACCAGTTACAATGGCAGTTCTTGTGAAACTCTGACGATTAGCAGCAAATATCCCACGACCTCGTAGCTAGCGAAAAACAGATTCTGTTGTTCCACACATCCTGGATACGTAATTTGCATTGTATGGCTTCAGACACACGGCGCCAGGCATACTTTCTTTCAAAACACTGCCCGGCCCGACACTGTACCTTACTGGTGTTTCCCATAGTAAGGGAGCGAGCAGCGATGCTGCGAATGGGGATGGTGCACTGACTCCTTGTAGTTTATGCCCTGACAACGCTTCTCTCGTTCTCTGCAGGCGCAACCGGCATTCACTGTACCTTCTTCGTTTGCTATGCATGCGATTTAACATAATACGAGTAAATAGTAATCACTCGTAATGATTCACATTTCATTGTCTGGTGCTGATTAATTTATTCCGATTTGATTTCAAACTTTTTCAAGAGTTTTACATAATTTATGGGATAGTACGGTGAAACTGTCATGTAACAGGGTGTCAAGATTCTCACAGGGCACTTACGTACTCGAAGATCGGCAGCTGAAAATGTTATGTCGGCAATTATGATTAAATAGAGAGAGAACACATTATGACTTAAATTTCTTCGAATTATTTGTGTGTGTGGGGTCCATTCGCGCTTTGTCCTTAAAGGGTTCAATTGATTCATTGAGCTTGGACCTTAGGTAGTTACAATAAGCCAATTAAAATGAGCTGCATTGTGTATACAATTCTAATACTATTTCGAATATGAAGATATTGAATATCAGGTAACGCAACATTCATAATGTTGATAATTGTATTGAAATACTGAAAAAAGAGTGTACATCATAAAATCGTTACACTGTACTGACTCACAAAGAAAGCAAATATTTGTTGGCCAATTAATTATATGGCACTTTCCCACTGTGTCACTAGACATGTACCCCGAACAGCACCTTCTGGCCTATTCAAAGACAGGGCTTAAGAAAAGGATAGGGTCAGTGTCAGGAACGGGTTGAAGCAGAAGCAAATCACGGGGAATTGGCAATCCGGCATATCGGCGCGTGGGCCTGCGTCCTCACACCTCAAACCGGCAGGATAGGAAGTCCCAAGACGGTGTCATCAATAGAGTGTAGACCAAGAGGTAGTGCTGATCACTGGCAAGGCTACCATTTCGAAACAGCAGCCACTTAACTGCCCCAAGGCTGCAGCAGAACAGTTAGTATTGCCAAGTGTTCTTCTCCAGCACTGCAAGTGAACGATACTGTCCCACATTCTCCTGGTACTGCTCTTCCTTTCCCACTGCCAACTCTCTACGTTAAGCCTTCGTACATGCCCCAGCCAATGGAGTGTGACATCAGAAACTCTTGGCTTGTACTAACTCTTCTTGGTGCCACTTGGCGCGTCTGTCAAACAAATTCTACAGAAACATTTCCTGATCGAATTTCCGCGTGTGGCTACGACACGCATCCGAAAAGGGAAAATTCTGCCACAGACACTGTCACATTCACTGGTGTCTTTGTTACGATTGCTCAACACTGTTATGGTCCGTGTCTTGCGTCCTAGTGTGAGACCTAAGCCTTAAGAGCCTAGAGAAGTATGCCAAGTCGCCTACCAACTAACAGATAATGGGAAGTTCCAGGCCAACCTCGTCTAAATTTATCAGTATACTTTATTTCTCATGAACTGCCATTGTGGAACTGAATAGCATAAAGTGCAAATACCAGTGACTGCTCGTAAACTCACTCGCAAATACAGTTACTAGCATATGAAACCACTCCAGTCCCATTATCATCGCCCAGTAAACTCATTTCTGTTGCGGTAAGTCACAACTGCTGAAACTATTTGAGGTAAGAAAACGACTATTCAGATATAATGAGATTATACAGTAATGGCGGTCATGCTCTTCAGTGCTATACTGTACTATGTGCAAACAAGCATGGCTCTAGTTTTTAATAGTACTCAGGAGAGAAAACGAAACATTCCTTTACCATCCTTTCATTGTTTGTTGTCGAATCATAATGCGTGATAAGAAACATGGGTCAGAATACGATGTGAAGTGGAAAAAAATTGGACAGACCGTAGAGAAAATAGAGTATTTCTACACATGTACACTGACTGGCTAGTGACTGTCAGCTAGAGCACATGAGGAACAGTCTTTCCGAATTATAAATGCTATTGCCTGGTCTAATACTGTTTTACTTATCTTCACTTTTCCAAGACTTAACTGACGTCGTTTAATTCGTCTGTAGAGGCTGAGAAAATACGACGTCGGTTCGATTAACTTACGCGGATGACACCGAAAGAGTTGGCTCTGTGGTTAGTACACTGGACCCGGGAGGACGGCAGTCTAAATCCGCGTCCCACTATCCTGATTCAAATTTTTCTTGGTTTTCCTAAATATCTCCTGCAACTGTCGGTATAGTTCGTTTGAAATGGCACGGCCTATTTCCTTTCCTATCCTTGAAACATTCCGAGCGTGCACAGCGTCTCTAAAGATCTCGATGTCGAAGGAACATTAAACTCTAATCTTTCTTCTCGCTTTCCTACCAAATGCATAGCCGAGCACTTATTTGCACAATGCAGTAGAATGTTTGTCGCTAATACTGGCATCAGCTAAGAAAAATAGGAGCAAGAGGGGCACCTGATTCCTCACGTAACCTAGGAGTATAAACGTTTCTTTCAGTACTCGAATCTCATGTATTTGTAGGAACACGTATCAGTGAGTGTACTAGTCGACAAAGTTAGCTTTGCAGAACTTTGCGGGAAATACCAGTTGACATGGACGCACTATAATGATTCAAAAGAAGGAGATAAGTACCGCTTTGGTTCAATGCATGGCTGTTGAAAGTACATTCTGGCAGTCAGTTTCAAGATTCCCTCCGGAAGTCGAGGAAGTCCCCACATTCATCCTGCCGAATGACGGTCCTAGGCTACTCTCTCTACACCAAGCAAGACTGTCTTCAAACACATTTAGTTTTGTTTTAATATTGTCACTTTATATTAATTCATAGAAGCCATGAAAATAATGCAATAAATCCATTAAGATGGTTAGATGTGGAGATTGATAAGAAAACAAAGGGTTATAGACGGCATCGAAGTTGAATAAGCTTTTCATTAGTTCTTTCCCTATTTTTCCATTTTTGAAGTATTTTTTTGGTCTTTTTGTTCTTTATTTTTCTGAGAATCCGACCGGATTTTTCCATTTGCTCACTTTTTTTAAGATATTTAGTTCTCAGTTTAAACCAAAATCCTCTTGGTAAACGAATAGAAATATTTTTGGCAATAAATCTTTGGATACCATGGATTTAATCGTAATAAGGACGTCATTCGACATTGATGAATAAAATAGTTTGCATTTAAAATCATTAACGGTTGTACTTTCGTAATACTAATGAATTATGCTTATCATTAGATATCAGGGTAATCTACTGTAAAAACATTGAGTAGATGCCTGCCAGTTGTTTGAGATACAATAAGTATTGTGTGCATACTGTTATGTTTATTTGTAGTGACACGGTACATTAGAAACTCAGATATATCAGAAATGGGGATTTTGTAATCTTGCTCCTCCTCGGATAAGTATCGGAAGAAGCCCATGCTTAAGGAATCCTGGGATAGGTCACAGTGCAGTCTGCCTCTCGAATAGCACTAAGTGGACGCCTTAGCTCATCGTCGCCATCCAGCAGACGGACCACTATCAATAATGCCACATGTCGCCACTCCATGAGACACTGCGGAGAAGTTTGGAATTAAGCCCAGAACATTGCCGTCAGATGCGATGATCACGAGCTGCTCTCAGCTACCCCTCTTCCCCTTTTCGGACTTATATTAACGAGGAAAATTACTTAGCCAGCTTTCTAACCGGAAACCGCCAACTGGAGCATCACTGCACTGGTATAGGTCTACTGGTTACGAGACGGGAACAGCAGAATGGGCATCGCTGATTATTAGCGTTGGCCACGTTTTGCTTGACTCTGTATAGGTTATAAAGTTAAGATGTTCAGTTTTTCTAGAATCTTCTGTGTGCAGAGACTCGTTTATTTATTATCAGATCAGTCATAGAGCAGGGGATCTCTTTGACAGAGCATTGCGGGCCATGTTTGACATAAAGTACAAAACGTCTGCGATTGACTTTTCACACCTCACCCTCTAATGCCAGATCACTGATTGTGTCCTTGTGTGGAATAACTAAACAGTCCTCTTGTAGCAAAGCATGGCTGACCTTTTTAAGTTTTGTGTGGTATTATAAGTGAAGTTTCTCTGTCAGTCTGGACGGTGCACACTAAAAATATCACATCATGGATACAAATGTCAAGAGAAGGAGTCACAGTGTTGCGAATTACTTTGTCTTCTATGTCTTTAAGTGTGGCACGTCATGAGACGCATCCAGAAGTATAATTCTCATATAGTTAGAGTGACAGTCTCCTTGAATTCTCTGGAAAGCAAGATGTTTGATGATGGTCCTGTAATTGAGCCTGGCACGTACTGAGTACATGCTCGAACTGTGACTAAGCTGATAGGTAGGGTGATGCCAACCCGATTTTGGTAGTATATTCAGATAAAAAGTTCTGATTAATACAATAATTTAAAAAAAAACCGAGAACTATTCTTTAGCTATTAGCACCCAGCGTACTTCAGTTTTTAAATAAGAACGAACGTTAGCAGCCACCGCACCCCATGTGAACAACCATTAGGAGTGTATAACGTGAGAGACAGGGACCGAGGAGGTATTTCCCTGGAACCACGTTTCCAGCAGAAGAACAGCCTGAAAATTGCTAGAATACATGAAACTCATCAACCGATTATTTCTTAGAGCAAACGACTACTAGTCTTCGTTCTAATTGGTCTGTTTGTCTTTAGAAACGGAAATCAGTATAACACACATCAACATAATGATATTGCACTGCCCTTTGCCAGATTTGTCTGTCTTTATGCAGGTGAAATTTATTTATACTTGGGGCTAAGAAACGTCGAGAGTTCAGTAATGAAGAACACAGTTGCTCCAATTGTAAATGGGTTTCAGTTGAAGACGAAAAGTCTATACAAGATTGAAACATTGCTCATGATTCGCAATGAAATTAATACCATTGCCAGATCACTGGGAATATTCTGATACGAATATATTCTTCTTCTTCCTCTACCTGACGTCATCCCTTCTCTCCACGAGGTCAGCATGTTGTTTTGGATTTTGCATAGTAAGTGGTAGTGGATGGCCAGGTGCTCCTCCTGGCGCCACCATTGCTCTCTGGGACGGAGTTCATGTAGCACATCTGACGATATCTAGCGTTAACGAATGAGCAAGTGCGGAACCGTATTCTAACTGGTTGCAAATCGTGTAACTCAGTCGGGACGTGAGAACCAGCGCAGATTCGCCTAGTCGGACGTGAGAAACCGCCTAAAAACCACATCCAGGCTGGGCAGCACACCGCCGCTAGACGTTAATCAGCTTTGAGGTGTTGATCCAGGTTTGGTATACCTCCCCGTCCCCGAAGAGGACACTTTTCCGCGGTCGCAAGCCGGCTGGGTACTCTGATACCAGAACGAACGTCATACAATTTGCAGAGGCAGGTACAAGAGCACTTCTGTGACGCTAATACTCGTATCAGAATACTCCTGGTGATCAAGCCATGACAGCAACCCAAAATCTGTCACTACGAAATGGGTAGCAGTTAATAGTCAAGACGGTCATCAACGAATGAAACGTAAATAATTTAGTAAGCTACTCACGACTGTTTTCAAACTCCAATAAAGCTATTTATTTCATAATTACCGTACAATTTTGACTTACTTGTTTGGCAGAGGGTTCATGGAACCACTTTCAGAGCTGTTATATATTGCTACCGAACTGCACTTTGGATAAATTAACACCTAAATCTTTCCGCCGGAATTCTGATTTATTTGACCATGGTCCATTGTCATAAAACTGTGGGCGTCAGTAACGTACACTACTGGCCATTAAAATTGCTACACCACAGACGCGAAATTTAACAGACAGCAAGAAGATGCTGTGATATACAAATGATTAGCTTTTCAGAACATTCACACAACGTTGGTGCCAGTGGCGACACCTACAACGTGCTGACATGAGGAAAATTTCCAACCGATTTCTCATACATAAACAGCAGTTGACCGGCGTTGCCTGACGAAACGTTGTTGTGATGCCTCGTGTAAGGAGGAGAAATGCGTACCATCACGTTTCCGACTTCGATAAAGGTTGGATTGTAGCCTATCGCGATTGCGGTTTATCGTGTCGCGACATTGCTGCTCGTGTTGGTCGAGATCCAATGACTTTTAGAAGAATATGGAATCGATGGGTTCAGGAGGATAATACGGAACGCCGTGCTGGATCCCAACGGCCTCGTATTACTAGCAGCCGAGATGACAGGCATCTTATCCGCATGGCTGCAACGGATCGTGCAGCAACGCTCGATCCCTGAGTCAACAGATGGGGACGTTTGCAAGACAACAACCATCTGCACGAACAGTTAGACGACGTTTGCAGCAGCATGGACTATCAGCATGGAGACCGTGGCTGTGGTTACCCTAGACGCTGCATCACAGACAGGAGCGCCTGCGATGGTGTACTTAACGACGAACCTGGGTGCACGAATGGCAAAACGTCATTTTTTCGGATGAATCCAGGTTCTGTTTACAGCGTCATGATGGTCGCATCCGTGTTTGGCGACATCGCGGTGAACGAAATTGGAGGCGGGTATTCGTTATCGCCATACTGGCGTATCACCCGGCGTGATGTATAGGGTGTGATTGGTTACACGTCTCGGTCACCTCTTGTTCGCACTGACGGCACTTCGAACAGTGGACGTTACATTTCAGATGTGTTACGACCCGTGGCTCTTACCTTCATTCGATCCCTGCGGAACCCTACATTTCAGCAGGATAATGCACGACCGTATGTTGCAGGTCCTGTACGGTCCTTTCTGGGAACAGAATACATTCTACTGCTACCCTGGCCAGCACATTCTCCAGATCTCTCACCAATTGAAAACGTCTGGTTAATGGTGGCCGAGCAACTGGCACTGGTCGGTGTGGCCGAGCGGTTCTAGGCACCTCAGTCTGGAACCGCTACGGTCGCAGGTTCAAATCCTGCCTCGGGCACGGGTGTGTGTGATGTCCTTAGGTTTTTTTTTTTTTTTTGGTCATCAGTCTACTGACTGGTTTGATGCGGCCCGCCACGGATTCCTTTCCTGTGCTAACCTCTTCATCTCAGAGTAGCACTTGCAACCTACGTCCTCAATTATTTGCTTGACGTATTCCAATCTCTGTCTTCGTCTACAGTTTTTGCCCTCTACAGCTCCCTCTAGTACCATGGAAGTCATTCCCTCACGTCTTAGCAGATGTCCCATCATCCTGTCCCTTCTCCTTATCATTGTTTTCCACATATTCCTTTCCTCTCCAATTATGCGTAAAACCTCCTCATTCCTTACCTTATCAGTCCACCTAATTTTCAACATTCGTCTGTAGCACCACATCTCAAATGCTTCGATTCTCTTCTCTTCCGGTTTTCCCACAGTCCATGTTTTACTACCATACAATGCTGTACTCCAGACGTACATCCTCAGAAATTTCTTCCTCAAATTAAGGCCGGTATTTGATATTAGTAGACTTCTCTTGGCCAGAAATGCCTTGCTCCGTCTGTCATTGGATATTTTACTGCCTAGGTAGCAGAATTCCTTAACTTCATTGACTTTGTGACCATCATTCCTGATGTTAAGTTTCTCGCCGTTCTCATTTCTACTACTTCTCATTACCTTCGTCTTTCTCCGATTTACTCTCAAACCATACTGTGTACTCATTAGACTGTTCATTCCGTTCAGCAGATCATTTAATTCTTCTTCACTTTCGCTCAGGATAGCAATGTCATCAGCGAATCGTATCATTGATATCGTTTCACCTTGTATTTTAATTCCACTCCTGAACCTTTCCTTTATTTCCATCATTGCTTCCTTGATGTACAGATTGAAGAGTAGGGGCTAAGTCCTCCAAAGCTCTTTTAAATTCCGATTCTAATACTGGGTCCCTATCTCTTCTAAATCGACTCCTGTTTCTTCTTCTATCACATCAGACAAATCTTCACCCTCATAGAGGCATTCAATGTATTCTTTCCACCTATCTGCTCTCTCCTCGGCATTTAACAGTGGAATTCCCGTTGCACTCTTAATGTTACCACCGTTGCTTTTAATGTCACCAAAGGTTGTTTTGACTTTCCTGTATGCTGAGTCTGTCCTTCCGACAATCATATCTTTTTCGGTGTCTTCACATTTTTCCTGCAGCCATTTCTTCTTAGCTTCCCTGCACTTCCTGTTTATATCAATCCTCAGCGACTTGTACTTCTGTATTCCTGATTTTCCCGGAACATGTTTGTACTTCCTCTTTTCATCAATCAACTGAAGTATTTCTTCTGTTACCAATGGTTTCTTCGCAGCTACCTTCTTTGTACCTATGTTTTCCTTCCCAATTTCTGTGATGGCCCTTTTTAGAGATGTCCATTCATCTTCAACTGTACTGCCTACTGCGCTATTCCTTATTGCTGTATCTATAGCGTTAGAGAACTTCAAACGTACCTCGTCATTCCTTAGTACTTCCGTATTCCACTTCTTTGCGTATTGATTCTTCCTGACTAATGTCTTCAACTTCAGCCTACTCTTCATCATTACTATATTGTGATCTGAGTCTATATCTTCTCCTGGGTACGCCTTACAATCCAGTAACTGATTTCGGAATCTCTGTCTGACCAAGATGTAATCTAATTGAAATCTTCCCGTATCTCCCGGCCTTTTCCAAGTATACCTCCTCCTCTTGTGATTCTCGAACAGGGTATTCGCTATTACTAGCTGAAACTTGTTACAGAACTCAATTAGTCTTTCTCCTCTTTCATTCCTTGTTCCAAGCCCTTATTCTCCTATAACCTTTTCTTCTACTCCTTCCCCTACAACTGCATTCCACTCGCCCATGACTATTAGATTTTCCTCCCCCTTTACATACTGCATTACCCTTTCAATATCCACATACACTTTCTCTATCTGTTCATCTTCAGCTTGCGACGTCGGCATGTATACCTGAACTATCGTTGTCGGTGTTGGTCTGCTCTCGATTCTGATTAGAACAACCCGGTCACTGAACTGTTCATAGTAACACACCCTCTGCCCTACCTTCCTATTCATAACGAATCCTACACATGTTATACTATTTTCTGCTGCTGTTGATATTACCCGATACTCATCTGACCAGAAATCCTTGTCTTCCTTCCACTTCACTTCACTGACCCCTACTATATCTAGATTGAGCCTTTGCATTTCCCTTTTCAGATTTTCTAGTTTCCCTACCACGTTCAAGCTTCTGACATTCCACGCCCCGACTCGTAGAACGTTATCATTTCGTTGATTATTCAATCTTTTTCTCATGGTAGCCTCCCCTTGGCAATCCCCTCCCGGAGATCCGAATGGGGGACTATTCCGGAATCTTTTGTCAATGGAGGGATCATCATGACACTTCTTCAATTACAGGCCACATGTCCTGTGGATACACGTTACGTGTCTTTAATGCAGTGGTTTCCATTACCTTCTGCATCCTCATGTCGTTGATCATTGCTGATTCTTCCGCCTTAGGTTAGCTAGGTTTAAGTAGTTGTAAGTTGTAAGGGATTGATGACCTCAGATGTTAAGTCCCATAGTGCTCAGAGCCATTTCAGCAACTGGCTCGTCACAAAACGCCAGTCACTACTCGTGATGAACTGTGGTACCGTGTTGGAGCTGCATGGGCAGCTGTACCTGTACACGCCATTCAAGCTCTGTTTGACTCAATGCCCAGGCGTATCAAGGCCGTTATTACAGCCAGAGGTGGTTGTTCTGGGTACTGATTTCTCAGGATCTGTGCAACCAAATTGCGTGAAAATGTAATGTCAGTTCTAGTATAATATATTTGTCCAATGAATACCCGTTTATCATCTGCAGTTCTTCTTGGTATAGCAATTTTAATGGCCAGCAGTGTATTTGGGAAGTCGTAGGAAAAATTAGGTAATTGAAAATTTGTGAAATGGTCTCACTGCAATTAAAAACGCATTTTTGTTATGACTGAAAACCCAACGTGACTCTCACTCCATTATTTATCGACAATAGTTAACGAGCTGGTAGTCTTCGGAAAGATTTATGTACTGATTTTTCCAACGTGCTGTTCGATAGTGGAGCGATATTGAAATAATTGGGATGTGTTTCTGTGAAACTTCTGCCAACCACGTACCGGCACACTGTGGTGACAAATGTCTTGGGATAGCGATATGCACACGCGCAGATGGCGGTAGTATCACGTACACACATAAAATTGCTGTTCGTTGGCAGAACTATCATTTGTACACCAGTGATTCATGTGAAAGGTTTCCGACGTGATTATGGTCGCACAACAGTATTTTACAAACTTTAAACGCAGAATGGTAATAGGAGCTACTAGGCGCATGGGACATCCAATTTCGGAAATCGTTAGGGAATTCAATATTTCGTGATCCACAGAGATCACTAAGCAAGAGTGTACCGAGAATACCCAATTCCAGGCATTACATGTCACTACGGACAACACAGCGGACGAGAGACTTCACTTAACGAACGAGAACAACGGCGTTTTGGATAGTGCTGTCAGTGCTGACACAAAAGGAGCACTGTGAAATAACCACAGAAATCAATGTGGGAAATACGACGAACGTATATGGTAGCGCAGTGCGGTGAAATTATGCGTTAATGGGCTATGGCAGCAGATGACCGACGCAAGTGCCTTTGCAAACAGTCTCTTGTGGGTTCGTGGCTATCGGTAGGACCCTAGGCAATTGGAGTACCATGATCTGGTCCAGTGAGTCATGATTTCAGTTGGTGAGATCTTATAGCAGGGTACGAGTGTAGCGCAGACTCTTACAATCCATGAACCCAAGTTCTCAACAAGACACCGTGCAAGCTGTTGGTGACTCCATAATGATGTCGACTGTGCTTACATGGAGTGGATTGAGTCCTCCGGCCCAACTGAAACGATCACTGAGTGGAAATTTTTACATTCGTTTATTTGGAGACTATTTGAAGCCATTCATGGACGTCATGCTCCCAAACAGTGACGGAATTTTTATGGATGACAATGCGCCATGTCAGAAGACCACAGTTGTTCGCGATTGGTTTGAAGAGCATCCTAGATAATTCCAGCGAATGATTTGGTAACACAGATCGCCCGATATGAATCACGTGGAACATTTGTGGGGCGTCCACCACCGGTAGCTGAGTAGTCAGCGCGACAGAATGTCAGTCCTAAGGACCCGGGCTCGATTCCCGGCTGGGTTGGAGATTTTATCCACTCTGAGACTGGGTGTCGTCATCACTTCATTCCCATCGACATGCAAGTCGCCGAAGTGGATGACGGTACAGTGTGCGAAGGCACAGATCGTAGCCCATACGCGCCGACACCTCGAAGGGACGATCGTCCGAGGGCGAACACAAGACAGACTCGCAACGTAACGACCCACCATGTACCACGTCATTCGAGAACGTACACTGCGAAGACGGGCGCTGATACATGCCATCACCACTGAAGACGGCCGTCATCACATCACACAACGTGATATTGGTGCAGCTTTCTTCGACCATTACGCACGACATTATTCTGTTCAATGTTCCGACCCGACGACGGTGACAGGAGTCTCACAACTGGTTTACGGCATTGTCCCACAGGATTTACAAACTGAATTGTTGAACGACTTTACGGAAGACGAAGTTATCGACGCCATAGGTAAAGGAGCGGTGAATAAGTCTCCTGGCCCCGACGGGCTCCCCGTGGAGATTTATAGACCTTTCCAGTATTTACTGGCTCCCAAATTGACAGAAATTTGTCGGGAGCTTATGTCCCCCGCGGTGCCGTTCCCCGAGAACTTCGTAAAGGAACAATTATACCGGTTCATAAACCTAAAGGTGGGGCTCGAATAGAAGATTGCCGTCCGCTAACACTCGTCAACTGCGACACGAAGATATTCACCAGACTGTTAGCAAACCGTCTACGACCGACCCTACCGTCATCTCACCAGATAAGACTTCCCTAGGGGGTATCAACAACACCCACACAGCACTGTGTCGATACTATGACATACTAGCCCTAGCCAGGGCTCGCCGCATCCCAGGAGCGCTGGCATCACTAGATTTTAGCCAAGCTTTTGATTGAGTGGATCACGCGTACCTAACGTCTGTTCTCCAGCACATGTAGTACCCACAGCAATTCACAGACGTCGTGATGCGCCTCCTCGGAGGTGCTCGTTAACGGGTGTCTCTCGCAGTCCCTACCGATTTTCCGAACCGTGCGTCAAGGCTGCCCCTTGTCGACGTTACTATATGCTCTGGCACTGGAACCGCTTCTATGTGCCTCCGTCAACGCCTCACCGGTCTCACCTTACGTGATGTCACATTTTGATGCACAGCATTTGCAGACGACCTGGTTCTCGTGTTCCGCAACCACGACGATGTAATCAGAGCACTAGAATGGATTACCACGTACGGTGGGGCCACCGGTAGCTGTCTCAACGTCACCAAACCGGTCGCCATGGCCATAGGAGACGGGTTGACCGAAGCGTGTGTCGACCCCCTACAGCTTCGCAGCACTATCAAATGTCTCGGAGTATTCACGACGACATACGGCACACTGCGGCCCTTAACTACCGCTGCTTATTACAACAAATTCGGGTCCAGATCTTCAACTTTCGTCTGCGGACCCTCGACATTCTTCAAAGGACACACTTTGTCAATGTTACCTTGCATCGCGCCTTCCACACATAGCACGTGCCTTCCAATACCGTTACTGATGGCTCGACGTCTATTAGCGGCATTCGGAGCCTACGTCAGTACAGGCATGGTCTTCAAAGTCAGTTATGAGCCGCTTACTCTTCCACCAGAAAGGGGAGGGCTTGGTCTAGTCCATGTCCACTACAGAGCTGTGGCCCTGTATGTCAGCTCACGCATCAACCTGTGGCGCCACCACCCTGAAAGTTTGACAGGTTTGCTGCTGGAGTCCTTAGCTCCGTCCTCCCTTATGACCACACTGACAACGCAAGACATACCCCCACCCTTCTACTACTTCGGGAACTTTTACATTGACCACACTTATGCCCGTATCGCAGTACCATCGAGGAAACAGGCGTCGGCGAGGGATATACATCATGTCCTACAGCAGAGGTGCCCACCAGACATCGTGGAGAGCAAAAACCAGCAGGTTAATTGGGAAGTGGTGTGGCGGACAATACACGCGGTTGCACTGATTACAGACGTCCGATCCATATGGTACGTCACAGTCAATAGTAAAAGATTACCCGATCACGCCTCCACAAGATAAATATAGGCGGAATCGCCTCTATGTGTAGACTGCGGGATGCCAGACACTGACGAACACCGTCTGACATGTGGCGAGGCAGAAGACGTATGGTGCTTGGTGCGACAAATTTTGTCGTATTTTCTGCGAGTGACTCCTGAACACATTACACCTCTGTTTCTACTATTTCCGCATCAACAGTATTTCCCGGCACCAAAACCAACGCAGTCACGAGGATCCGTGGGAGTGCGGTACACTACTTATTTCACGATGGACCTAAAGATATATTCGACTTTTGGAACTACCTACAAGAACGTCATTGCAAGATCGTACGGAACCCAAAATACGGACAGTATTTTTCTAATTACTTAGGGAGTGTCCTACGCGACCCTGCACGCAGCTGGATCATCAACAGGTAGGAGAAGACACCCACTGAGTGATCTGACAAGACTAAGCTCGATTCTCGGTGGAATAACATACGACATATGAGAAGACACACCAGGATGATGAAGCGTAAGGTGAGTAGCGACACATCCTTCTGCATCACGTACGCAGCACTTTTTTTTCGTTTTCCAAATATACATTACCTCGGTGTAGGAACGCGCCGAGACATTGTTTTGTTTACTCAGAGCACGAAGCGGTGCTAGGTACCGCCACTATATATATATATATATATATATATATATATATATATATATATATATATATATATATATATATATATATAGTGGCGGTACACTTTTGTAATTACGGACTGTTATAGAGGCATCACGGCTCAATATTTCCGCAGCGTACTTCCAACGACTTTTTGAATCCATACCACGCCGCACTACTCTGGGAAAAGCAATGTCCGACACGATATTGGGAGTTATCCCGTGACTTTTGTAGCCTCTGTGCATAGCAATTATGTAGATGTAGAAACACAAAATGTCATTACTGGTATTTCAAACCAATCATGGATAACTGAACAAACCATTTACATTTTATACATAAATGTCAGTTTTGACTGCACACTATTACACAATGTCGTCCGTCGACGTATCTGAGGGAGATTCTTACAAAGTATTTTTTGTTTCAGAGACTCTAGTGAAAATGGCAGATATTACGTACCATTTCCACCTGAAAATGAGATTACGAAAAATTAAAATCCTCCTAGATGATTAGAGAAACCACTTACAATTGCAGCAGTTTAGATCTAGATTACTGCTCTGCCGCGCGAAGTGGCTTCAAGTCACGGATTGCGCCGCCCCTCCCACCGGAGGTTCGAGCCCTCCCTTGGGCATCGGTGTGTGTGTTGTTCTTAGCGTAAGTTAGCTTAAGCAGTGTGTAATTCTAGGTACCGATAACCTCAGCAGTTTGGTCCCTTAGGAATTCCCACACATTTTAACATTTGTCTGCTGCTCTACAGTTGCGAAATAACATGGTTATTATGTGGCAGTTGATGAAGCATACAATATTCCTAACTGAATGTCATTCTCCAACTGCTATCTGGACCTGAAGATTGCTATTACAGTGACCAACAGGAAGGTATTACCTTTCTTTCCGTCTCTCTCGTCCAGTTCAAGCAGTTATTTTCTAGAACAGACCGAGAAGTTTACTCGCGACGTTCGGTGTTCCACAAGGCGCCGTCAGTTTTTCCACGGTAGGAGCGGACCCGCGCTCTGCGGCCCGGGGACACAGCCGGCCGGGGCGCGCATACACGCTCGTTTACCGAGAGTGCCGCTGCCCTACAACCAATTCCGGGCGGAGCGCAATTTTACGCTCCGAGATGGAGAAGTCGTTCGCGGGAGGAACAAGTCCCCGGTCGCCGTTTTTCTTTTGCAGGAGAGGCAATAGGGGACGGCAGGAGGGCAGAAGGGAGCTGGGCGCACCTGGCGTCTGGTGCTGCAGGTGGGGCTAAGGAGGGACATCAGATAGCGCCGCGCCCGCCAGCGTAGCCAGGAAATTAAATGGGAAGACAATAGACAGTGCTAGCGCGGAATAAAGGAAAGCAGCGGCAAAGGAGGAGCGGGTGAAGGAGGGAGGGGGGGCGGGGGAGGCCTTGACCTACGGTGACCCGGTCGCTTCTAAAAGAAAGCTCCACCCTCAGTCCTGTCTACCACCACAGCGTACACTGCAAGGAACATTGGTGCGACACGCTCTGGCTCCGACCTATCTTCAACGACAGCCAAAAATCGGTGTTTTCCGACAAATTTTTATACTGAACCGGTGAAAGTCGGAGACTGTTCAAGGATATTTTCTACTTTATACTTATATGGATATGGTGTCTGTTCTTTCGGACATGTCCGAAATAACAGACACCATTGATGACATGCAGCCGTATAGAACGAAATTAGAATTATATTAATACCGTCAGCTGCACACGGGCGTTGATACAGATCAACGGGGACAGGTGAAAATGCGTGCCCCGCCCGGGGCACAGACACCATATCCATGTAAGTACGAGGGCGGTTCAGAAAGTAACCTCCGATTGGCCACAGTGCGGGTTGTGGGGGGAGTAGCGACGCCATCTGTGCGTTCACGCACTCAACAGGTCAGTCGGCATCAAGCCGTGGTCGAGTGAACGTCGTACCTGCGCTAGTTTAGTTTTTGTGGCAGTTTGAAATGTGTGCTGCAATAGAAAACCCCGCCAAATGTGAAGTGCGTGCTGACATAAGGTTTTTTACAGCCAAAGGATATTATGCAGCAGCTATTCATCGTGAGCTTTGTGCCGTGTACGGACCAAGAGTTATGAGTGAAGGAGTTGTCCGTGAATGGGTACGTTTATTTAAAAGTGGACGAGAAAATGTTCATGATGAAGAGAGGAGTGGTAGACCATCATTGGTGACTGACGAACTCGTTCAGACAGTTGATGCAAAAGTTCGTGAAAATCGACGTTTCTCAATGTCGGAGTTGTCTACTGGTTTTCCACAGATTTCTAAGACTCTCTTGTACGAGATAGTGACAGCAAGATTGGGTTACCGTAAGTTCTGTGCACGATGGGTGCCCAAAATTCTTACCGACCACCACAAAACTCAAAGAATGGCCTCTGCATTAGACTTTCTGTCACGTTATGAGGACGAAGGAGAACCATTGTTAAACAGAATCGTGACCGGTGATGAAACCTGGATTAAGTACGTGAACCCTGAGACAAAAGAACAATCAAAGATGTGGGCACATTCAAATTCGCCTACCAAACCAAGAAAAGCCTCGCAAGATTTTTCTGCCAGAAAACTGATGGCAACGGTGTTTTTGGATGCCAAAAGGGTGTTGTTGGTTGAATTCATGGAACGTGGTACGACCATTAATCAAGACGTGTACTGTGAAACAATAAAAAAGTTACGACGGGCTATACAGAACAAACGCCGTGGTATGCTGACTTCCGGTATCGTTTTTTTGCACGATAACGCCCGTCCTCACTCTGTTCGCAGAACAACGGCCCTTCTTGAGTCCTTCAAGTGGGACGTTATCAACCATCCACCTTACAGCCCAGACCTGGCGCCAAGTGATTATCACCTCTTCATGCATTTGAAGAAATGGCTCGGGTCACAGCGGTTTGATGACGACGAAGAGCTCAAAGATGCGGTCACAGGCTGGCTCCAGGCACAAGCGGGTGATTTTTATGCAGAAGGAATTTCAAAGCTTGTGAAGAGATACGATAAGTGCCTAAATCGCTATGGAGACTATGTAGAAAAATAGTGCAAAGATGTAGTTGTAAGATGTATATATTAAAATATTTTTATTTAACTTGGTGTATTTTTTTAAATCAACCGGAGGTTACTTTCTGAACGGCCCTCGTATATAGTTCTGGCGATACCGGCCATGACCTTCTTCTGTGCGGATGCGCACACATTCCCCGAACTCTTACGGGACTTGGAAGAATGTCTTCCACGAGCAATGAGTGTGTTGGGGTGGGACATACGAATGTAGTGTATGGACATACACGGTGAGAATTTGAGTCTCGCTGAGGGCGTGCGCGAGATAGTCCCTCCAGTCGCACTATCGTCTGTGCCCTCGGTGGCTCAGGTGGATAGAGCGTCTGCCATGTAAGCATGAGATCCCAGGTTCGAGTCCCGGTCGCGGCACACGTTTTCACCTGACCCCGGTATTAATATAATTCTAATTTTCTATTTTGGTGTAAGGGAGCTACCATCAAAGATATTATTGTTGTCTTCCGTCCTAAAACTGGCTTGATGCAGTTCTCCACTCTGGCCCCTGCTGTAGGGATGGCGGTTATCGTTGGATCAACCGGTTTTGTGTTACACCTGTCGCTTTCGTCTCAAGTTGAACCCGAATGTTAAAACCGCTCAAAATAACCGCTTTCTGAAGTAATCGATTTTCGATTCCCTTAATAAACGTAGACTTCGAACAAAGGTTGATTGGCACTAATAAAGCTGATGGAGTAGAAGCTCACTATGGATATGGGTGCGAGACTGCGGCAGAAATCGGTCTCATTGTCCCAAGAAAAGGCGAAGGAGGTGGCCGCGGCCACAGTGAGAGCAAATGATCCTAACATGATGACTTCTCTGCTGCGTCTCTTTTGGGTGGTATCAATGATTTTCACCCTAAAACAACCACTTAATTAAGGGTTAAGTTATTATCCCAAGATTATAGCTCGTCAATAAAACTATAAGTACGTGACTCAAGTTCACATTTTCGTTCAGGGAACATTGTGGATGCTTTCTCATTATGTGAAGTCGCATGTTTGTTGTTTCTCCTACAGTTTCTAATCTTTTAAAACAAATGGAACATTGTACTTCACTGCTACAGCATTGGCTAAAATATTTGCGAAGTAAAGCAGGTACAATTTTGCATTACAACTGGTGTCCAAAGACGACACCGACAGACTACCGTAAAGATCAGGTTGAGACAAGTCTTGAACATCGTACGTCCGCACGTACTTTTAAGAGCCACGCCATACATTATTCTTTCTGCAATGCTGTACTGATTCTGATTTCATATGTTTGTTGATAGCTTTTAACTGTCGGCGTTGTTATTAAAATAGTGCTGGTAGCTTTCCCAAATTAATACAATAATTCAGTATTTCATATTAAAGAAAATGTAACAAATAAACCTATCAGTAATTTTCAAAAAGTGTTATTTAAAAACAAACAATTTTAACACTGACGGTGTGGAAAATTGACAGTTATTAATAGGAAATGGAAAAGAGCTGCTATAACCGAGACCAAACAAATACAGAAAAATACCAGTTATTCAGAATTAAAATACTGCTATCGCTTTTAACTGGTCAATTTTTCCTCATCCCTACGCTTCTGTGCAAGCCTCTACATCTTTTACATTAATACTGCAACCTATATTCTTTGGAAACTGCTTATTGTATTCAAGCTCTAAGCCGGGATTCCACAGGCATGAATATCTTACACGTACATTCCCGCGCCACTACCTTCACGTGCAACTTGGCGTTTCCCCACTCCGAAGTTGTAAACGTTACTTACGCGATATTCAGGATGGCAGCAAGTGAAGTTATTGGCAAGGGAGTTGCGCATCTTTTAGCTAAGAGCTTATAGTGGCATTGACGAGGAATAAACGGATCCAGAAATGTTGGGTGCATCTCAAAAGAATCATTTGGAAACATCCAGTACGCTAATGGCGACGTTTCGTTCGAAAATCATTTTCCAGTGAGTAAAATCCGTATCGAAATCTTTTCTAGCCATATTTCTGCCTCCGCCGTGTCAACTCTGAATAAATTAAAAGTAGCACTGAAATATCAGGCAACGCAAGTCACTGAAATAAGTGTACTGCCTTCTGAAGAGCATTATTTCTAAATATTTAAGTCATCTGCAGTACACTGAACGTACATCAGAAAGTAAGATGTTTGTCTCAACAGTTCAGCTTTGTTTCTATTTTCAGGGTTAGTCAAGGTTCGTACGTAACATACGAAAAACATCTCTAAATCTCTTCAATCTGTAACTCACCTTTGTATGCGAGGGATCCTTAAGGTCGCAGAAGGCCTATACAACTTCCTATTGACACGGACTACCACGAGGTGAGTCGAAGCGAAGTGACATCATTGCTTCGCGGTTCAATCAAGAGAGTGAAGTGGAACGAGCAGAAGAAACGAATAACAGAGTGAAAGCACATGAAATGGAGATATTAATCTGACAGAGCCAGCTATACCAAAATCTGACAAATTGAATAACATCCAACACTATCAAGGGAATTAGAATGACCAGACAGAGGCAAAAATGAAACCGAGTATCACAGAAAAATGTGAAGAATCCATGAAGTGGTCTGAGATGTACTGTTAATCAATCAATAAATGCGGAAAAAGGAGCGGTAATTTTGGAAACTTGTAACCTCACCACAAAAAAATAAAAAGGAAAATATCTAAATGTGAATACTCATCGTGCTAAGTGTAAGCTCCCCACAAAAATATGAAAATGAAAAGAATTGAATAAGAATTGCAAATAGTACCAAATGTTAGCTTCCCACAGTAACAAAACTCAATGATAACAAAAATGTGCAAAAATGCTAAGTCCCCACAAAATTAACGTTATGATCAACCTGATAAATTTTTATAAGGTCATCTGCGCTGACCTTAGGCCCTGTGCAAATCTGATAAATTGATTCTGGCAGGAAAAGCATAGGAAGTATTGTTTCAATTGTAATGATTATTTTCTTAAAAAATTGCTTTCAGAACAAAATTATTATTGGGGCGATTCTTGAACAAATTAATTACTGTTAAGATACATTACATTATCAGATGAGCGCAATGCTGCTTCATTACCTTATTTAAAAATATACCTCGTCCTGAACCTTGACCAGAGCCCCATGTCGACGCCCGCCGACTCCTCACACACAACTGCGACTGTCTCTCGCGCGCTACTACATGCTCTCGCGACTCGCTACGTACAACTACTGCCTCGCAACTGAATCATCTCGCACGCGCTACTGCTCTCCAACTGAACTGAACTCTCGCGCGGTCAAGCGCAGACTAGCAACGATAAATAACTCTCTGGTCAGACATTCCGTCATGCCTCGCCATCGCTGTTAATGAATACACTGAATACATACGCGTTTCATAACCCTCCACTGGGGGGGCAAAAATTTGGCAGCGATGGTGAGTCATTTGGACTTGCCATGAGCAACAAATTTTTTCTTAACTAATTAACTTTACAAACATGAAGTAAATATAGTGCACATGAACTGAGTACAGAACATATCAGGCAAAGACAAAATATATACAATGAGTACAAAACATACTCACAATTGGCAAAAGTGCACACTCACAGTAGTACAGAACATATCAGGTAATGACAAAATATATATACAATGAGTAGAAATCATGTTAAGAAAATGACAAAAATGCACATGCACTGTAGTTCAGAATATATCATCAAATCACAAAATGTATATTTAATGAGTACAAATGGCATAAAGTGCACACACACTGAAGTTAAGTACAAAACATATTAACAAATGGCAAAAGTGCACACGCACTGTAGTTCAGAACATATCACTAAATCACAAAATGAGAACAAATCATATTAACAAATGGCATAGAGTGCACATGCACTGTAATACTCTCTAGTATTTTTCTACAACAAACAAACAAATCAAGGAATGTTATAAAGTGCACATGCACTATAGAAGTCTTTAGTAATTTCAGGACAACTGATCTTATTAACAAATGAAAGGAAATGCACACGCACTGTATATGACTTTTCATTTTACAAGAATTAGGAAAGGAATAGGAAGGATTGCGTCATGGTTGTAGCACTTTAGGTTGCACGCAGCTGCACTGAAAGTCCATATCTTTCCACAGAAGTACAACATCAAGTGAGACAATCTGAAGTTCTTTTCCCACAAGTGCTTATTAGCGTAGCCAAGACACTGAAATGTCGTAGTAATATTCCATGTTATCATTTTGGCAGTACATCAGGTACACCAAACAGTGGGACCATAATAACGTCTCCATCGCTCACGGTGGTGGACAGCATGTCGTGTCAACACCACGCTCTTACAAGGCACACCAACGTGGAATTAGTGCAAAAACCAAATATGGTGCTCCATGATCATGAGGATAGACAGGACAAATGGATATTGCAGTAATTCATGGTAGTTAGGCCAGAAGGTGAAGGACATTAAGTCACATACTAGTCTTCACTGAAAATTACATTAGTAGTTTGCGGTATTCATTGCCCAGTTATTGAACATTTCTGTACCATGTATGTAGTATTACAGAATAATGTTCATTGTTTGGCGTTTTACTGACAACATTGGCACTCATTGCCTAATTATAAATCATAGAAATCATTCGTTTTACAGATAACATTGAAATTCGTTGCTTAATTACAAATCATCAGAATCATTCGTTTTACAGACAACATTGAAATTGATTGCCTATTTGCAAATCATCAGAAGTCATTCGTTTTACATTGAAATTCGTTGCCTAATTACAAATCGTCAGAAGTCATTCGTTTTACAGACAACATTGAAATTCATTCCCTAATTACAAATCATCAGAAGTCATTCGTTTTACAGAGAACAGTGAAATTGATTGCCTAATTACTTGAAATTGATTGCCTAATTACAAATCATCAGAAGTCATTCGTTTTACAGAGAACAGTGAAATTGATTGCCTAATTACAAATCATCATAAGTCATTCGTTTTACAGAGAACATTTTACAGAGAACAGTAGAATAACAGTATTATTCACTGAAATTATGCGCATAGTATTTATGTATTCAATTGCCATACTATTCAAAGCTGATCAGTATTATTCAGAACTCTCTTAAACGGGTAGCATTATTTGGGACTGGTAATCACTTTGTTTCCTTTTGAGTTATTGCTGCAAATGAAGATGTGTAACGTCATTCGTCATGAGTCAGCTGCAGCAAGGTTATGAAACAAGGAAGTATATGTGATCACATTCATAAATGATAGACACAACTGGGTAAAAAAAAATTGCAAGTACTAGTACAGGTTTAATAAGTAACAGGTGTAGTAAGTATCATGAAAAGATTCTCCTGGGAAAAAAATACAAAATGGATTATTGAGCTGAAAGAAGAAACGCATTTTATGCTGAAAAGTAGTGAACTTCGAATTAACAGGTAGTGAAATGTGTATAAAAATATTTGTTCTCTAGCTGTCCTTTCCAAAACCTTCAGTCATCATACCATATGATATAAAACATACTGTCAAAACAAACTACAACACATACTTAAATAACTACATAGCATAAATACATAAACTTCAACATCATCCTCATCTGTAAAGAAAAAAAAATTTCATTATCCATCACTTCATTATCCATATTATCATAACTCCATTATTATCATCACCTGTAAAGAAAAACTCCGTTATTAATAGCTGCATATTCTTCATCATTATTCTTCATCATTCATTATCATCTGCAAAAAAGTCACTTCATTACTCATTACACAACTATTCCTTATCTCTAGCATATTTCATCACTAAAACTAAGATGTGTAGTTCTGTCTGACAGCCTGCATCAATCGCTTCGTATTCTGAAAGAAAAAATTAGTTAAGACTGCTATTCTACGATGTGTATAGTATATTCTTGTTAATGCTTGTTAATTCTGATCCATTTACTCTTCCTCATAAGGTTTTTGTATCTTCTTTCGTCTATTCCGTAGGTGAAATTCCCATTTCTGTTTAATTTATTTCCTTTATACGTTATTTCTTTCTGAAAATGATGAACAAAGATTAATGTCTTCCATTTACATCATATACTCACTAAATAATGACTGGTTTATGGTAACATAATTAAGCATACAGCATAACATGACAGAAAACGTAATATGTCAAAAGCATAGACAGTGTTCAAAGGCAAAAATGTACACAGAATATCACAATGCAGCAGCAAAAAAAAAAAAAAAAAAAAAAAAAAATGTAAAACAGTCACGATGTTGAGATATCATAGGGCAAAAAAAATGTCAAAGTCAACTAATGTTTGCTATATCTTAACCATTTCATAGTGCATACCAACAAACATGAAACAATCGTACATACATAAAAAAAATGATGACAAGAAATATGACCTTCTTTGTGTTCAGCTTGTATGTTGTATAGTTAATAGAGGCGAGAATTAAAGACTTTAATGGAGAGAGAATTTAATAAAATTAATATGTCACTAGGCCAAATTGCATAATTATTCATAAGACACGTAAGTTTATCTGAAAAAATATGCACGGTCTGATGTGTAACGACAAGAAGAGCGACCTGCTAACCTTACCTTGCCGGGCACTTGCCAAGAAAAAATACGATAATCATCAGTAAGTAGTCATATAAATATAATTGCATAAGTGGTCATAAAATGTGTAAGTTCATCTGGAAAAATATGCACGGTCTGATGTGTAACGACAAGAAGAGCGACCTGCTAACCTTACCTTGCTGGGCACTTGCCAAGAAAAAATACGATAATCATCAGTAAGTAGTCATATGAATATAATTGCAGAAATAGTCATAAAATGTGTAAATGGCATCATAGCATGTTAAATCATAAAGTGTCTTCACTCAATAAAGGGTTTAATGTTAGGGACATGGTGGTTGCCTTTACTTTTTTTGCTTCTCAGAGTTTCGACGTGTACAAAATTGGGGTGAGGAATGCTGCGAATCCGATATGGACCTGCGTATAGAAGTTCAAATTTACTGCACTTACCTTTTATTCTGCTGGATAAATAGTGTGTACGTACTAATATCTTCTGTCCAATGTGAAAGTCTCGCCGTGTACAAACCTGTTTTTGCTGTCTTCTCCGGCGCTCTGCGGCACGTATGATGTTGTTCAGTGCAATGTTAATTATTTCATGGTGTCGTAGTCGACGAGATGTAGGAAAGTTTACTAATTCTGTAATTTTGTTAGGTGGTCCAACGTTTTTCAGTATAACAGACGGAGATGGCATAGTGGATTCATTTGGTATGGAATTAATTACATCTTGGAATGAGAATATGTGTGTGTCCCAATCAATATCTCTTTTGTGGCAGTATATTCTACACAGTTTACCAATTTCTTTCATTAATCGTTCACAAGGGTTCGAAGAAGCATGGTACTTGGATATATAGATCGGAGAAATGTTTCTAGCTCGTAACATGCGTGTCCATATAGCAGAACGAAATTGTGATCCATTATCGGAAATTACTCTCATCACATGCCCTACATGAAATAGAAAATGTTTTACAAATGCTTTCGAAACGGTTTTAGCAGTAGCTTTGCGTAACGGAGTGAAAGTAACAAATTTTGAAGTGAGTTCAACAGCAAAAATGGCTCTGAGCACTATGGGACTCAACTGCTGAGGTCATTAGTCCCCTAGAACTTAGAACTAGTTAAACCTAACTAACCTAAGGACATCACACACATCCATGCCCGAGGCAGGATTCGAACCTGCGACCGTAGCGGTCTCGCGGTTCCAGACTGCAGCGCCAGAAACGCGCGGCCACTTCGGCCGGCAAAGATGTAGCAGAAACCTCTATTAGTTCTCTGAATTGGACCAAAAATGTCTACAGCGGCAATATGTCTTAATTTAACAGGTAAAATGGGATATAATGGAGGAATATGTGAAGTGGTGTCTGACTTAGCTTTCTGGCAGATTTTACATGACGCTAAAACTCGTCGTATACGTTTCTCCATGCTGGTAAAATAACAGTTCTGTCTCAATATAAGAAAACATTTTCTAGCTCCGTAATGTGCGTAACTTAAATGAGTGTACCAGATTAATTTGTTAACCAGTTCGTCAGGAATGCATAATAACCAATTATTGCTGTCAGGATGAGAGCGGCGAAACAGAATGTCATTGCGTACAGTGTAGTGGTTTCTAATCGTAACATTATTCTTATCTTGCCAAAGGTGTTTAATTTCTTTCCGAACGTTGTCTTTATTCTGCTCTTTTGCTATGTCCTGTAATGACGATGAAATAAAATTTTCAAATGCAACTTGCTGAATGTACATGACGCTGAAATTTGCTTTGCAGAAGTTGGTTGCGACGTCTTGCTGATTGTTGCTGAGAGAACGAGATAGTGCGTCTGTTATAACATTTTGTGTGCCGGAAATGTGAACTATTGTAAAATTAAATTCCTGTAAATAAAGCTTCCATCTACTTAATCTGTCATGTGTGAATTTAGCGGAAAGTAAAAATTGTATCACTCTGTGATCTGTATAAACGGTGGTATGTCTGCCATAAAGAAAGTACCTAAATCTCGTAAAAGCCCATACAACACATAATGTTTCCAATTCCGTAACGGAGTAATTTCGTTCAGCAGGCGACAGAATGCGACTTGCAAATGCGATGTTTTTAATTACCGTTGAGCCATCTTCTTCAATTTCCTGATAAATATGTACGCCTAAAGCGGTGTTAGAACTGTCGGTCGCAATGGAAAAATTTTTGGTAAGATCTGGGTGCGATAAAAGTGGTGCATTCAACAAGGCGTGTTTCAAATAACATTCTCGTGAACAAGATTCTGCGTGTCAAAATTATTGCTTACGTTACTGGAATATGCAATCTGTGCTGTATCTGTTTAAATTCTATCGTACGTGTTATTATTTTCAGCAGGATTCTGTGGCATTTCGACTATTTGAACTGTACTATTATTTCTTCCTGACGTATTACGCTATGGATGACACCTATTGTCTAGTTCATTCATGATAGTATGTTGTTGCTGATGTTGTTGCTGCTCATAAGATCGACTGTTATTAAATGTACGCTGAAAATTGTGCTCATCATTTTTACGTCTGTCATGATAGTAATTTCTATATGGCGCATTGCGATACGAGTTGAAATAGTGTGTTGTCTGTACGTAGTTATTTCTTTGCTGCCGTGCGTTACTATTTGTTGTAGCTGAGACTATACGTGCACGCGGCGAAACATTAAAGTTTGGTTGACCTTGTAGACTGCATTGTTGGTTACGTATGCTAAGCGGCTGACTTTCATGCTGTTGTGGTTGAAAACGTCTATTGTTACCAAAAAATGCGTTTGCTGTTGTTGATAATTTTGTACATACTGATGATTACAATTTTATCTGTTATTAAAATTACGCTGGTAGTTCTGGAGTGCCTAATGAAAATTGTCACTTTCGGTAAAAATTTGTCTTATCGGGTTTTCTTTAGTCATTCTTAATCCTAGATAGAGCAATAGTTAAAGAGCTGTTTGATAGATATAAGGGATAGTAGAAGAGAAGGCAGCAGTGCAGAAAACTAAAGATGAAACAGCACTACTACAGCTCGGGGCCCTATGCACGCTACGGCACATATTCATTAAAGCGTAATGAATCCCCTGAGGTCAATTACGCGCTGCAAATAAAGTTCAGCTTTTGTGTTACAGGCAATGGCGGTAAAAATTCAGAAATAAATTGCTGTATCCATACTAATGCCAGTTTCTGCATTATAGGCAAAGCTATTGAAAACACAAAAACAAATCGTCGTATACGGTTCAAAGCGTATACGTGTGCTCTGTCATTGTCAAATACCTTAAATATTCTTAGAGATAAAAATTGCTCGTAATCAACGTTATCGTCTCTGAATTTGAGAACACGTTCAGGTTCGTGTTAGAATCTGTTTGTCTGTGTCATTTCGGATTTCAAGTTGCGTAGCTTTTCAGATTTTAAGTCGCGTAGTCGCTGTAAATTGCTTAATTTATACTGGCTGTACGAGCGTGACAAATGTTCGGCAAATGGCGTCTGCTGTGATGTGTTAAACCGAGAAACATTTTTTATCTCTGTCACCTCTTGCTGTAAACATGACAATTTTCTACGCAACGTGTTATTAGACGAATCGATCTCATTAATCGTCTGCTGTAGATTTTTAAATTCAGGTGTTTGATTAAATGAAACCGGTGACGTATCGTCTGATTTGCTGTCATTATTACTTTCAATAACGTCAATACGACTGGCCAATTCAGCACATTTTTCAGTCAGTATTTTTACCTGATCATCGGTTTTAGTATCAGAGGCATTAATCTGTTTTTGCAATTTACGTGTAGTTTCGTTCAGTTTTTTAACGTCAGCTTTGACGACATCGGAATCCTGTGTTAGCTCTAATTGTTCGAGTCTGTCGGTCACTGTTTGAAAATCTGTTGTGTATGTGTCTGTTTTCGACTTAAGATCGGAAATTTCGTCACGTAATTCTGTGTTCGACTGTTTGATGGTATTAATTTCGTCGGACACTGTAGCAATATTGTTGTCTACGTATGTCTTTGCTTTCGCGAACAATTTACGTTTGTCTTCCTGTCTCTGTGCTGTGATTGTTTCCATTACTTGGACGTTTTATTTTATTTTGATCCTGTATGAATTTGCGGAAACGCGTATCACTGTTTTGTATGTGGTGATTAAAACGGTCGTCAATCTGAGTGTTCTGTTGGTCGAATATCGCGTCTATCTTTGCATCCATTGTGCGCGAAAGTTCTGCTGTCATTAGTTTAAACTCGTCGCGTAATTGTGTAGCCTTTTCAGAGCATTGTTTAGCGACTGCGCTAATTTCCGCTCTAAGTGTTTCTGTTGTAGCTGTTTGCATTTCCCTTAATTCTTGCGCAACAGATCTAATTTCTTCGCTACTTTTTCTTGAACACACCTCAATTTCCTCGCGTAACTGTTCCTTAGTATCATGGCATTGTGCGGCAACGGCACTAATTTGTTCACTAAGCTGTCTGGAATTGTTGTCTAATTTTTCATTTAACTGTCTGGAATTGTTGTCTAATTTTTCACTCTGTTTGTCTTGTTTTTCATTAAGTTGTTTGAAATCTTCCTTATTTTCATTAAGTTGTTTACTCATTTGTAGCAACAATGCCATAATTGGATCCGACACAAAATTAGCATTTCTATTCTCTGTGCTATTTAATGGTGGATCTAGAATTGTCTCGCTTTCTGTAACCGTTTGGTTATTCTGAGATTTACAAAAAGGTTTGCCAGTCAAATGTACACTGTCAGTCACTATTTCGGAATTAAATAAATCCGTACTACTTCGTGTATCCTGTTCATTTTCATTAGACAAATTTGTCTGTTCGTCACGTGAATTTAGTAAACGGGTTGTGTTAAGCTGGGCAGCGCTCATTACAATAGGGCGCCCCGCATCATCAATTGTCGTCAAATCAACAGAGGACATAACCGAGTTCGTTTGTTCATCATTAAGACAAAAATCATCATAAGTGATTGGAACGCACTGATTGTCAGTGAACGCAGGATTGTCATCATTACACTGCGTGTCACAAGTACTATTGGTGAAGTTGTTTAAGTCGGTAATTTCATTCATTATACTTCGCGATACACTATTCACAGTCTTTCGCGGCATTTTTGCAATAGACACAGTTATTCACTTAATGAAATAAGCACAATGCAAAAAGCAACAAACACAAATACAACAGAGCAATGAATTGCCGATGATCTAAGGAAAGAAAGTCATAAAATTAGTAAAAGCGTTGCGCCAAATGCTAATTATATTTTAGTTAATAAGAGCAGATATCTAACTACTTCTCAGAAGATTCTCAACGAAATACGATCCTGGACCGGATGTCGCCAAGTGTAACCTCCCCACAAAAAAATAAAAGGAAAATATCTAAATGTGAATACTCATCGTGCTAAGTGTAAGCTCCCCACAAAAATATGAAAATGAAAAGAATTGAATAAGAATTGCAAATAGTACCAAATGTTAGCTTCCCACAGTAACAAAACTCAATGATAACAAAAATGTGCAAAAATGCTAAGTCCCCACAAAATTAACGTTATGATCAACCTGATAAATTTTTATAAGGTCATCTGCGCTGACCTTAGGCCCTGTGCAAATCTGATAAATTGATTCTGGCAGGAAAAGCATAGGAAGTATTGTTTCAATTGTAATGATTATTTTCTTAAAAAATTGCTTTCAGAACAAAATTATTATTGGGGCGATTCTTGAACAAATTAATTACTGTTAAGATACATTACATTATCAGATGAGCGCAATGCTGCTTCATTGCCTTATTTAAAAATACACCTCGTCCTGAACCTTGACCAGAGCCCCATGTCGACGCCCGCCGACTCCTCACACACAACTGCGACTGTCTCTTGCGCGCTACTACATGCTCTCGCGACTCGCTACGTACAACTACTGCCTCGCAACTGAATCATCTCGCACGCGCTACTGCTCTCCAACTGAACTGAACTCTCGCGCGGTCAAGCGCAGACTAGCAACGATAAATAACTCTCTGGTCAGAGATTCTGTCATGCCTCGCCATCGCTGTTAATGAATACACTGAATACATACGCGTTTCAAACTTCGAGTAAGGAATAATGATTAACAGAAGAATAAGTTACCAAGAAACTGGAGAAAACGCATGTGTGCCTGTTACTCAGTCTGAGAACTGTAAAATGGAATTTTCTGTGCCTAATGGAGCAGAAAACAACGTCGTGATACAACCGAAACGCTGGGCCTCACCGCATGCTACCAGGAGTAGATTCAGAAACAGACAATGAATAGCTTCATCACAAAAACAAGGTAAGGCTGAGAGAATGTATCCTGTCAGGCCAGGTGTTAGTAAAAAGAAATATAAGGCCGAAGGCAAAGATCAACTATACTTATCAGTCAAAGTTGTGCTTGCACATAAGGTTAGGATGAAGGACAAGTAAGTGGATTTTTAAAAATACGGCTTCTGGGTAGAATAATTCCAAGACATACTGCGAGATATTTAATTCTTACTTTTACACCTATCCTCAAAGACGTTAGTATTTAATAGTGCTTGCATATGTCGTTGCCATTTACTTGCCAGTAATTTATATATCAAATACCTTTTCTTCTTCTTCTGTAGTGGTCAATCCAAGGATTGGTTTGCAACAGCTACAATGGCAGCTTGTCTCCATTCTGTGCGTCTTTCAGCTTTTCTCTTCATTTCTTTATAGGTGTTACATCCCACATCTTTCACGATTTGATCCATGTACCTCAGTCGTGGTCTTCCTCTTGGTCTTTTTCCCTCGACATATCCCTCTATGATTGTGTTCAGGAGTCCTTTATGTCTTAATAGATGGCCTGTAAACTGCACTCTTCTTTTAACAATGAAACTCCAGAAGCTTCTCTTCTCACCTGCTCTTTCCAGAACCACTTCGTTTGTGACCTTGTCGATCCATTTTATTTTGAGCATGCGTCTATAGCACCACATTTCAAAAGATTTTAGTTTCTGCTGTTCCTCTGTCCCGAGAGTCCATGTTTCACACCCATAGCATGCCACACTCCACACATATGATTTCAAAAATCTTTTCCTGGTTTCAAGGCTGATGCTCTTAGATGTTATGTTTTTCTTCTTGTTAAAAGCAGCCTTTGCTTGAGCTATCCTACTTCTCACTTCTGCCTTGCTCCTTCCATCCCTGGTAATATTACTGCCCAGATAAGTAAATTTATCAACTTGTTCAAGCAGTTCATTGCCTACATGAACTTGGACTTTCACTTGATCTTCTTTGTCGCATGCCATTACTTTTGTTTTTGCTTTATTAATTCTCATATTATATTCTTCACCCATAACTTTATACATTCTATTCAGTAGGACTACAAGATATTCTTCACTTTCAGCCAGGACAGCTATATCATCGGCATATCTTATCATATCTATTCGTTGGCCATGAATTACTACACCTGTCTGTGAATTTTCCCTTATTTTTTTCAGCGCCTCTTCAATGTATACGTTAAAGATAACAGGGGATAGTGCGCAACCTTGTCGGACACATTTCCGTATCTGCACCTGTTCTTGTTTTGTCCGTCCATGGATAACTGCTGTCTCATTTTTGTGCAGGTTCCATATCATTTTTCTATCTTTATGGTCTATTCCTACTTTTTTGAGTACCTCAAACATCTTATCCCATTTAACATTATCAATGGCTTTCTCTACATCTACGAAAGCTATGTATGTTTTCAGGTTCTTATCTAGTCGTTTCTCTATTATTAGTTTTAGAGCAAATATTGCTTCTCTGGTTCCTCTATCTTTCCGGAATCCAAACTGGTCTTCGGAGAGTGAAGCTTCGACTTTTTGTTCTATGCGTTTTAGGATAATTGAGGTTAATATTTTAGAGGCGTGAGTAACTAGGCTGAGTGTCCTATAATTTTCACATCTTGTAGCATTTGTCTTCTTTGGAATGGGGATCATAATGTTTTTCTCAAAGTCTGTAGGAATTTTACCCTGCTCGTACATGTTGAAAACAACATTATACAACTCCTGATTCAGTTTTGCTCCTCCAGATTTCAGAAGTTCGGCTGGGATATTGTCTATACCAGGGATATTGTCTATATCAGGCGATTTGTTGTCTTTCAAACTCTACCTTTAATATAGGTTCACCTATGTTGTGTGCATCTACTTCTGTTTCTTCTTCCATGATATTTTCAGACAGGTCTGGTCCGCTGTACAGTTTTCCTATATATTGTTTCCATCTTCTTGCAACTTGTAACCTCCCCACAAAAATGAAAGATAATACTCAAATGTAAATGGACCTAGAGCTAAGTGTAACCTCCCCACAAAAAAATTTTATATGTTAATATTTTGAATGCTAATGGACCTAGAGCTAAATGTAACCTCCCAACAAATAAATTTAATGACAAAGACAATTAAATGAAAATACAATAGCAATCTGACCCAAATGTAAGTTCCCCACAAAAAAATATAAGAAAATTCAATGATAACGAAATCTCAGTGACAATGAAAACACAAATGGACCGAAATGTCGATCTATAGGCCCTGTTCACTAATTAAACTGAAATTCTTACCTTAGTAAAACTGCATCTGCTCCTATTTTTTTGCCATAGCTTGGAGGAAATTCATTGCAAAAATTTTGAATTTAAGGGAAACTTTTCTTTAAGGAATAGCAAGGGAAATATTTCTTTCATTAAAGGATTCTTTGTTAAAAAATTGCTTTGAAAACAAAATTATTATTGGGGCGATTCTTGCACAAATTAGTTACAGTTAATTTACATTATTAGCTGAGCGCAATGCTGCTTCATTACCTTATTTAAAAATAATATACCTCGTCCTGAATCATGACCAGAGTGCGATGTCGACGCCCGCCGACTCCTCACACACAACTAAACTCTCTCGCAAATAGACCACAACTACATCTCCGACGCGCTACTACTCTCCAACCACTAACTCGCAACTGAACTGTCTCGTGACTCGACTGCAACAGAACTGCTCTCTCGCGCGGTCAAGCGCAGACTAGGAACTCTGGTCAAAGATTTTACCATGCCTCACCATCGCTGCTACCGAGTACATACACGTTTCATAACCCTCCACTGGAGGGGCAAAAATTTGGCAGCGATGGTGAGTCATTTGGATTTGCCAAGCGCGGCAAAATTTTTTCTTAATTAAATTTACAATTACAGCATATATACAGATGTAGTACATGAATTAAATGTGGTGCACATGCACCGAGTACAAAACATTTCAGACAAAGACAAAATATAAGTACAAAACATATCAGAAAAATGTATATACTTGTGTCAACACCACGCTCTTACAAGGCACACCAACGTAGAATTAGTGCAAAAACCAAATATAGTGCTCCATGATCATGAGGATGGTCAAGACAAATGGATATTACAGTAATTCCAGGTAGTTAGGTCAGAAGGTGAAGGACATTAAGTAACAGACAAGTCTTGATTAGTAATTACATTAGTAGTTTGCGGCATTCATAGCCTAGTTATTGAACATATCTGTACCATGTATTTAGTATTACAGAATAATGTTCATAAAATTAAATTATTGGCATCATGGGTAATTGTATTACAATAAACAGCGGCAGTCTTTGGCCAGTTACAAAGCATATTTAGTATGACAGAATAATGTTCATCAGAAGTCTTCATTGAAAAGGAGAGTCAATTATTGGCCTATCATTAACATAATACATTGAGTTATACAAATTATTGGCACTCATTGGCCACTTACCAAAACATGAAAAGTCATCATTGAAAACAAGAGCTAATTTAGTTACATTAATTATCGGCACTCAGTGGCCAGTTACTAAAACATGAAGTCATTATTGAAAACAAGAGCTAATTCATTTAGTTACATTAATTATTGGCACTCAGTGCCAAGTTACTACAACATGAAAGGTCATAATTGAAAACAGGAGCTAATTAATGCCATAATTAATAACATAATTCATTTAGTGACACTAATTATTGGCACTCATCGACCAGTTACAGAACATGCAAGGTCATAAATCATTTAGTTATATTAATTATTGGCACTCAGTGGCCAGCAAGTATTGAATAGTATAAAACATTGTTCATCATTCAGTATTATTCAGATCATTAAGAAGTCATTGTTAAAAATCAGTTAATTACAATCATAGCATTAATAATCATGGGCATTAATAGTAGTCTCATTACAATAAAGAGTGGCAGTTATTAGCCGGTTACAAAGCATTATTTTTTTTGTATCATTAAGGAGTCATTAATGAAGTGACATACTATTCAGAGCTGATCAGTATTATTCAGAATTTTCTGAAACTGGTATCATTATTTGGGACTGGTAATACATTTTGTTTTTGTGCTAGCAATGCATTGCGTTGGGTAATTATAAGGGAAAGCCAGAAGAAAAAAGGAAAAAAAATTGCTTCTAGGTTGTTCCTGTAAATGAAAAATGTGTAACGTCATTCGTCATGAGTCAGCTGTAGCAAGGTTGTGACACAAAGCAGTATATGTGATCACATTTGTAAATTATAGACACAAATGGGTAAAAAATAAAATTGCAGGTACTAGAACAGGTATAATAAGTAACAAGTTTAGTAAGTATCATGAAAGGCTTCTCCTGGAAAAAAATACAAAATGGATTATTGAGCTGAAAGAAGAAACGCAGACTATGCTGAAAAGTAGTGAACTTCGAATTAACAGGTAGTGAAATGTGTATAAAAATGTGTTCCATAGCTGTCCTTTCCAAAACCTTCAGTCATCCTACTATGCAATATAACACCTGCTGTCAAAGCAAACTGCAACAAATACTTAAACTACATAGCATAAATACATAACTTCAACATTATCCTCATCTGTAAAGAAAAAACTTCATTATCCATCACTTCATTATCCATATTATCATAACTTCATTATTATCATCACCTGTAAAGAAAAACTTCATTATTCATAGTAGCATATTCTTCATCATTACTCTTCATCAGCATTCATCATCATCTGCAAAAAAAAAAAATCACTTCATTATTCATTATACAACTATTCCTTATCTCTAGCATATTTCATCACTTAAAACTAAGATGTGTAGTTCTGTCTGACAGCCTGCATCAATCGCCTTGTATTCTGAAAGAAAAAATTAGTTAAGACTGCTATTCTACGATGTGTATAGTATATTCTTGTTAATGCTTGTTAATTCTGATCCATTTACTCTTCCTCATAAGGTGTTTATATCTTCTTTCGTCTATTCCGTAGTGGAAATTCCAATTTTTGTTTAATTTATTTCTTTTACGCATCATTTCTTTCTGAAATTGATGAAAAAAGATTAATCTCTTGCATTTAAATCATATACCCACTAAATAATGCCTGGTTAATGGTGACACAATTAAGCATACAGCATAACATGACAGAAAACGTAATATGTCAAAAGCATAGACAGTGTTCAAAGGCAAAAATGTACAGAGAATATCACAATGCAGCAGCAAAAAAGAGAAATGTAAAACAGTCACGATGTTGAGATATCATAGGGCAAAAAATGTCAAAGTCAACTGGCGTTTGCTATATCTTATCTATTTCACAGTGCATACAAACAAAACATGAAAACAATCGAAAATAAAAAAGACAAAATGTGACGTTCGTTGTGTTCAGCTTGTATGTAGTGTAGTTAATAGAGGCGAGAATTAAAGACTTTAATGGAGAGAGAATTTGATAAAATTAATAAGTCATTACATAGAATTGCATAATTATTCATAAAATGCGTAAGTTCATCTGGAAAAAATGCACGGTCTGATGTGTAACGACAAGAAGAGCGACCTGCTAACCTTACCTTGCCGGGCACTTGCCAAGAAAAAAATACGATAGTCATCAATAATTAGTCACGTGAATATAATTGCAGAAATGATCATAAAAATTAGTAAATAGCATTACAGGGTGATAAATCGTAAAGTATGTTCACTCAATAAAGGGTTTTATGTTGGATAAGTGGTGATTTCCTTTTGATTTTCTGGTTCTCAGAGTTTCGACGTGTACTACATTGGGGTGAGGAATACTGCGAATCCGATATGGACCTGCGTATAGAAGTTCAAATTTACTGCACCTACCCTTTAATTTGCTGGATAAATAGTGTGTACGTACTAATATCTTCTGTCCAATATGAAAGTCTCGGCGTGTACAAACCTGTTTTTGCTGTCTTCTCCGGCGCTCTGCGGCACGTTTGATGTTGTTCAGCGCAATGTCAATTATTTCGTGGTGTCTTAGTCGACCTGATCTAGGAAAGTTAATATTCTTTAATTTTGTTTGGTGGTTCAACGTTTTTCAGTATAACAGACGGAGATAGCGTAGTGGATTCATTTGGTATGGAATTAATTACATCTTGGAATGAGAATATGTGTGTGTCCCAATCAATATCTCTTTTGTGGCAGTATATTCTACACAGTTTACCAATTTCTTTCATTAATCGTTCACAGGGGTTCGAAGAAGCATGGTACTTGGATATATAGATCGGAGAAATGTTTCTAGCTCGTAACATGCGTGTCCATATAGCAGATCGAAATTGTGATCCATTGTCAGAAATTACTTTCATCACATGCCCTACATGAAATAGAAAATGCTTTACAAATGCTTTCGAAACAGTTTTAGCAGAAGCTTTGCGTAACGGAGTGAAGGTAACAAATTTTGAAGTGAGTTCAACAGCGACAAAGATGTAGCAATAACCTCTATTAGTTCTCGGAATTGGACCAAAAATGTCTACAGCGGCCAAATGTCTCAATTTAACAGGTACAATGGGATATAATGGAGGAATATGTGAAGTTGTGTCTGACTTAGCTTTCTGGCAAATTTTACATGACGCTAAAACTCGTCGTATACGTTTTTCCATGTTTGTAAAATAACAGTTCTGTCTCAGTATAAGAAAACATTTTCTGGCTCCGTAATGTGCGTAGCTTAAATGAGTGTACCAAATTAATTTGTTAACAAGTTCGTCAGGAATGCATAATAACCAATTGTTGCTGTCTGGATGAGAGCGGCGAAACAGAATGTCATTGCGTACAGTGTAGTGGTTCCTAATCGTAACATTATTTTTATCTTGCCAAAGGTGTTTAATTTCTTTCCATATATTGTCTTTGCTTTGCTCTCGTACTATGTCCTGTAATGACGATGAAATAAAATTTTCAAATGCTACTTGCTGAATGTACATGACACTGAAATTTGCTTTGCAGAAGTTGGTTGCTACGTCTTGCTGACTGTTGCTGAGAGAACGCGATAGTGCGTCTGCTATAACATTTTGTGTGCCGGGAATGTGAATAATCGTAAAATTAAATTCCTGTAAATAAAGTTTCCATCTACTTAACCTGTCGTGAGTAAATTTAGCTAAAAGTAAAAACTGTATAGCTCTATGGTCTGTGTAAACGGTGGTGTGTCTTCCATAAATAAAATGCCTAAATCTCGTAAAAGCCCATACAACACATAATGTTTCTAGTTCTGTAACGGAATAATTTCGTTCAGCAGGTGACAAAATGCGGCTTGCAAATGTGATGTTTTCGATTACTGTAGAGCCATCTTCTTCAATTTCCTGAAAAATGTGTACGCCTAAAGCGGTGTTAGAACTGTCGGTGGCAATGGAAAAATTTCTGGTAAGATCTGGGTGTGATAAAAGTGGTGCATTCAACAAAGCATGTTTCAGGTTCATGAATTCAGAATGTGCTTGCTTATCCCAAGACCAAATAGTGTTTTTACCTGTTAATTGACATATTCTAGGTGTGTCTAAAGCAGAGTGATGAATAAATTTACGAAAAAGTTAATTAAGCCCAAAAAACTACGTAGTTGTTTCTTCGTCGTAGGAACAGTAATGTCACGTAGAGCTTGAAGTTTTTCTGGATCAGGCGCAATGCCTTCTGCTGAAATTATGTGTCCAAGAAATTTTATACAAGTTTTACCAAAGTGCGATTTACTGAGATTGACTGTAAGTCCTTGTGCATGAAAAGTTTGCAACAGTCGTTCTAGAATCATATTGTGTTCAGACCAGTTAGCTTCTGCGATAAGAATGTCGTCTACGTTCGTCGTAATCCTGTCTTTTTCTGTCGGAAGTATTGTGTTCAAACCGCGAATAAAAGCTGCAGAAGAAATAGTTAATCCGAATGGTAATTTGCAAAATTGATAACAGTCACCAAAACAGAGAAAAGCTGTGTATTTTCGACAACTCGGATGAAGTTGAATTTGCCAAAATCCCGATTTCAAATCTAAAGTGGAATAAATAGCAGTACCATGAAATTTTTGTAGAAGTTCCTCTAAAGTCTGTGGTCGATCTGTTTCATTAATAATAATGTCATTAATGTGACGTGAATCAAGTACGAGGCGAAGTGAGCCATCTTTTTTCTTAACAATATGTAGCGGGTTTATGTACGGACTAACTGCTGGTTCAATAATTCCATGGTCAAGCATATCCTGCAGTTCCTTTTTAACCTGTTCTCTATGAATATACGGAATAGGATAATGCTTAGCTTTAAATGTGTCGTGCTGTTTGACTTGAAATTCATACATAAATCCAGACATAGTACCAGGAATATTGTCGAAAACTGGAGCTTGCTGTAAAAGAATTTTATGTAGTTGCGTGCGTTCGTCGTTTGTATTTGCACTGCTTTGTTTATCTTTGTCAGAAATCATTTGAATTACGTCGTAGTCAGCTTCGGTCGTTTGTATTTGCACTGCTTTGTTTATCTTTGTCAGAAATCATTTGAATTACGTCGTAGTCAGCTTCGTCTGGAGTGTTATAGTTATGTACGTACGTATAAGTGAACAATGTGGAATTACAGTCTATGTTACGTAACACGGAAATGACCTGTGTACAATTAATTGTTTCTTCTTCTGCCGATAATGAGTGCTGAAATTCTAAAGCCAATTGTACATTTTCGTCCTTCAACATTAAATAAGAATTTTGAAAATCAACCACTGCGTCGTGTTGTATGAGAAAATTAGTACCTAAAATTACGTCTGTTGTCAATAAAGGAACAATCCAAAAATTTGAGTGAAATGTATGACCTGCAATACAAAATGATAAATGTGTCTGTAATTTAACGTCTACTCCTTTACTCGATACTGCTCATTTTACTTTCGTTTTGCCTAATGGTAATGTGGGATAAGTATTCTCTTTATTGCATTCATTGAAAGTTTCTTCATTTATTACTGACATAGGTGATCCGGAATCGATTACTGCTGAAAATTTCGATGTACCAATTTTAATTTCGACGACAGGATGTGAAATGGTTTTCTGAACAACTGGTCTTTCCTGTAAAAGAGTGTCTCGGATGTCGTCGAAAGTAATAGCATTTTCGTGAACAACATTTTGCGTGTCTAAAGTAGTGCTCGTGTTTCTTCTTCCAGACGTGTTACGCTCTGGATGATACCTACTATCGGGTTCATTCATGAGAATATGTTCTTGTGGATAATTTTGCTGTTGGTATGAGCGACTGTTGTTAGATGTACGCTGAAAATTGTCCTCATTATTTTTACGTCTGTCGTAATAGTCATTCCTATACGGTGCATTGCGATAGGAATTGAAATACTGTGTTTTCTGTACGTAGTTGTTCCTTTGCTGCCGTGCGTTACTATTTGTTGTATCAGGGACTATACGTGCACGCGGCGAAACATTAAACTTAGGTTGACCTTGTGCACTACATTGTTGGTTAGGTATGCTAACCGGGTGACTTTCATGATGTTGTGGTGGAAAACGTCTATTGTTACCAAAATGTGCTTCCTGTTGCTCATAATTTTTACGATACCGATAATTAGAATTTTGTCTGTGATTTAAGTTCTGGTAGTTGTCGTTCCTAAAGCGTCTGTTACTTTTCCTATTGAAATTACGTCCCGGATCATAATTACTGTAAGTTTGCTGACCTTGGTTATTATAGGAAAAGTTTTTGTTTACAAAAGAATAATCAGATTGTTGTACTTCCAAGAGCTGTAACAGATCTCTGAATGTTGAAATATTTTCTTTAAAAGTGACACTCTTTTAAAAGTGACACTCTTAATGACCGCGGTAATTTAGAGATACATAATTGAATGAGTGCAGATTCACTATATGGTTCACTTAAGTACTGGTTTTGTTGGACCATATGCTCAAAAAATTGCGTCACACTGGGAAAATTGGAGTTCTCATAATTCGGTAGACTAATTAACTGATCTTTAATTCCGCGCTGTGTCGTCTTCGACCAATACGCTGACAGAAAAGCATTCTGAAACTCTTCTACCGAGTAACATTGTCTCGCGATCGGTCTCATTCGAGTTGCCGGTTCGCCTTCCAAAAAACTGCAAATAAATTCAAGTTTATGCGTAACGGGCCAAGTCGGTGGAAAAGCAAAGCTAAATTGCTGAATCCAATCCAGTGGGTGAATCTGTGTTCTGTCATTCTTAAACACTTTAAATTTTCTTACTGACAGAAAATGTTTGTAATCGAAATTATCGTCTCTGTGTGATGGAACAGGTTTAGGATTGTAAGAGAATCTGTTGAACTGTGGTTGTTCGGAATCTAAGTCCCGTACTCTCTGTTGATTACCTAAATTATACGCGTTGCGCGAGTCTGACAAATGTTCGCAAAGTGGCGTCTGCTGTGATATGTTATTAACTGAAATACTTTTCATCTCTGTCACTTCTTGTTGTAAACTTGATAACTTTCTACGCAACGTGTTATTGGACGAATCGATCTCATTAATTGTCTGCTGTAAATTTTGAAATTCAGGTGTTTGATTAAATGAAACCGGTGAAGTATCGTCTGATTTGTTGTCATTATTACTTTCAATAACGTCAATACGACTGGCCAATTCATCACATTTTTCAGTCAGTATTTTTACCTGATCATCGGTTTTAGAATCAGAGGCATTAATCTGTTTTTGCAACTTACGTGTAGTTTCGTTCAGTTTTTTAACGTCAGCTTGAATTACATCGGAATCCTGTGTTAGTTCTAATTGTTCGAATCTGTCTGTCACTATCTGATTATCTGCTGTGTGTGTATCTGTCTTTGATTTAAGGTCAGAAATCTCATCACGTAATTCTGCGTTCAACTGTTCGATGGTATTAATTCTGTCCGATACCGTAGCAATATTGTTGTCTACATATGTTTTTGTCTTCGCAAACATTTTACGTTTGTATTCCTGTCTCTGTGCTGTGATTGTTTCCATTACTTGTCGTTTTACTTTATTTTGATCCTGTATGAATTTGCGGAAACGCGTATCACTGTTTTGTATGTGAACACTAAGACGTTCGTAAATTTGAGAGTTCTGTTGGTCGAATTTCGCGTCAATCTTTTCATCCATTGTGCGCGAAAGTTCTGTTGTCATTGCTTTAAACTCGTCGCGTAATTGTGTAGCCTTTTCAGAGCATTGTTTGGCGACTCCGCTAATTTCGTCTCTAAGTGTTTCTGTTGCAGCTGTTTGCATTTCCCTTAATTCCTGAGCAACAGACCTAATTTCTTCGCTACTTTTCTTTGAACAAGCCTCAATTTCCACGCGTAACTGTACCTTAGTATCATGACACTGCGCGGCAACGGCACTAATTTGTTCACTAAGTTAACGGGAATTGTTGTCTAATTTTTCATTTAACTGTTCGTTCTGTTGTTTGACCTGTTCACTAAGTTGTTTGAGATTTACATCATTGTTGTCTAATTTTTCACTAAGTTTGTCTTGTTTTTCATTCTGTTGTTTGGAAGTGTTGTCTAGTTTTTTATTTAACTGTTCGTTCTGTTCACTAAGTTGTTTGAGATCTTCACTCTGGTTGTCTTGTTTTTCAATAATTTGGTTAATTCGTTGCAGCAATAGTGCCATAATTTGATCCGAGCCAAAATTAACATTTCTATTCTCAGTGCTAATTAATGGTGGATCTGGAATTGTCTCGTTTTGTGTGACCATTTGGTCATTCTGTAATTTACAAAAACGTTTATCAGTCGAGTGTACACTGTCAGACACTATTTCGGAATTAAATAAATCCGTCGTACTTTCAGTATCCTGTCCATTTTCATTACAGAAATTTGTCTCTACGTTATTTGAATTTTCCAAACCGGGTGTGTTAAGCTGGACGGCGCTCATTACAATAGAGCGTCCCGCGTCATCAATTGTCGTCAAATCAACAGAAGACACAATCGAGTTCGTTTGTTCATCATTAAGGTCTACATCATTATTAATGGTTGGAACGCATTGATTGTCAGTGAACGCAGGATTGTCATCATTACACTGCGTGTCACTAGTACTATTGGTGAAGTTGTTTAAGTCGGTAAGTTCATTCATAATACCTCGCGATACACTATTCACAGTCTTTCGCGGCATTTTTGCTATAGTCACAATTATTCAAAAGAGAAATAAGCACAATACAAAAACAACAAACACAAATACAACAGAGCAAAGAATTGCCGATGATCTGAGGAAAGAAATTCACAAATTAGTAAAAGCGTTGCGCCAAATCCTAATTACATTGAAGCAAATAAGGGCAGATATCTGGCTACGTTTCAGAAGATTCTCAACGAAATACGATCCTGGACCGGATGTCGCCAAGTGTAACCTCCCCACAAAAATGAAAGATAATACTCAAATGTAAATGGACCTAGAGCTAAGTGTAACCTCCCCACAAAAAATTTTATATGTTAATATTTTGAATGCTAATGGACCTAGAGCTAAATGTAACCTCCCAACAAATAAATTTAATGACAAAGACAATTAAATGAAAATACAATAGCAATCTGACCCAAATGTAAGTTCCCCACAAAAAAATATAAGAAAATTCAATGATAATGAAATCTCAGTGACAATGAAAACACAAATGGACCGAAATGTCTATCTATAGGCCCTGTTCACTAATTAAACTGAAATTCTTACCTTAGTAAAACTGCATCTGCTCTTATTTTTTTGCCATAGCTTGGAGGAAATTCATTGCAAAAATTTTGAATTTAAGGGAAACTTTTCTTTAAGGAATAGCAAGGGAAATATTTCTTTCATTAAAGGATTCTTTGTTAAAAAATTGCTTTGAAAACAAAATTATTATTGGGGCGATTCTTGCACAAATTAGTTAGAGTTAATTTACATTATTAGCTGAGCACAATGCTGCTTCATTACCTTATTTAAAAATAATATACCTCGTCCTGAATCATGACCAGAGTGCGATGTCGACGCCCGCCGACTCCTCACACACAACTAAACTCTCTCGCAAATAGACCACAACTACATCTCCGACGCGCTACTACTCTCCAACCGCTAACTCGCAACTGAACTGTCTCGTAACTCGACTGCAACAGAACTGCTCTCTCGCACGGTCAAGCGCAGACTAGGAACTCTGGTCAAAGATTTTACCATGCCTCACCATCGCTGCTACCGAGTACATACACGTTTCAAACTTCAACATCATCATCCAACATATTGCCATTTTCATCATCACAGCCCTACACTCGTTTCTTCTGTCTCCAAAGCAATGTCTCACACATTTATAGGCCTTGTCGATATTTCCCTTGGTCATGTTGTCCTCATCTGAAATACAGAGATCATCAAGGTATTTTTCTCTTGCTTGTTTTGCCTCTCTGTTGATTCTGTTTTTCAGACTCTTGCATTTCTCTTGGTCTTCCTTCTTCACAGAATTTTTAAATTTCCTTCTATCTTCCATCATATTTAGTACGTCATTAGTGATCCATTCCATCCTTTTCTCTGTCCTTTCTTTTCCTATTACTTCTTCTGCTGCTTCTAAAATTAGACAATAATTATTAGACAATAATTACTAGGCAATAATTATTAGACAATAATTATTAGACAATAATTATTTCAAGATTGAAGAGATCATTCTTTCCCCTTGCAAGTATTCTTTTAAATTACTTTTATTTACAATTTTAAATTGTAATATGACGTCAAGAACAGAACCCGGCGCTAAAAGAGATAAAACGACTTAGTTATGAACAGAAATAAAAAGACGAAATTTATTGTCAATACAGAAATCGACGCCGAAGAATTGGTGAGCGCAAGGAAGCGCATTAGGGACGGAGGGGTGAAATAAAATTGATAGAAAGGAGGGACAGGATGACAGGACTTGTGTCACTTGCGCGGTACTAGAGGAAGCTGCAGAGGTAAAACTGCAGGCTAAGACCGATACTGAGGACGTTTGCAAATGATGTACTGTTTAAGGCCTACGCTGAGATTAAGGGGTTGACACGAGAGAGGAATTCGTGGTGTGCCCACCGAAGCAGTCAGAAGACAGATGATTCAACAATATAATGTCTTTTGGAAGCCGTATGAAGCTATATTTTAGACCAACAGTTTCCGCATTTATTTTTTAGTCTAGATACGTTAACACGTGAACATAGCGTCGTTCACATTGTATCACATAACAGAAAGAGCCTTTGAAAGGCAGTAAACATGAGATCTACATGGGCCCTTCTGTGCTGGACCTGTTGGTGCACTGGTAAGCAAACCTTAATGACGAAAGTAAAATTCGCATGGTACGCCAATACCAAGTTACATATCTCGATGATACATGTACCACATACAGAGAGAACAGCTATAGCATAGTACGGAAGTCAACTGAAAGAAATACGCTATCAAACGAACAGAAATGACAGTTTCATTCAAAGAGTCACTGAAGTCGTCGCGGTTTACGATGGTACCCTGGACATTAGAAAACGAGGGACATGAATCTTAATAGGACGTGTGATCACTACGGAGAGCAACGCGTGACCTGTAGCGTGCTCCTTGCTGGCCACAAGGCAGCTGGGAGTTCTTATGGTTGTTGTTGTTGTTGTTGTTGTGGTCTTCAGTCCTGAGACTGATTTGATGCAGTTCTCCATGCTACTCTATCCTGTGCAAGATTCTTCATGTCCCAGTACTTGCTGTAACCTACATCCTTCTGAATCTGTTTAGTGTATTCATCTCCTGGTCTCCCTCTACGATTTTTACTCTCCACACTGCCCTGAAATACTAAATTGATGATCCCTTGATGCCTCAGAACATGTCCCACCAACCGATCCCTTCTTTTAGCCAAGTTCTGCCACAAATTTCTCTTCTCCCCAAATATATACAATACCTCCTCATTAGTTATGTGATCTACCCATCTAATCTTCGGTATTCTTCTGTAGCACCAAATTTCGAATGCTTCTATTCTTTTCTTGTCCAAACTATTTATCGTCCATGTTTCACTTCCATACATGGCTACACTCCATACAAATACTTTCAGAAACGACTTCCCGACACTTAAATCAATACACGATGTTAAAAAATTTCTCTTCTTCAAAAACGCTTTCCTTGCCATTGCCAGTCTACATTTTATTTCCTCTCTAGTTCGACCATCATCAGTTATTTTGCTCCCCAAAGAGCAAAACTCATTTACTACTTTAAGTGTCTCATTTCCTAATCTTATTCCCTCAGCATCACCCGACTTAATTCGGCTATATTCCATTATCCTCGAGTTGCTTTTGTTGATGTTCATCTTATATCCTCCTTTCAGGACACTATCCATTCCGTTCAACTGCTCTTCCAAGTCCTTTGCTGTCTCTGACAGAATTACAATGTCATCGGCGAACCTCAAAGTTTGTATTTATTCTCCATCGATTTTAATACCTACTCCGAATTTTTTTTTTGTTTCCATTACTGCTTGCTCAATATAGAGATTGAATAACATCGGGGAGAGGCTACAACCCTGTCTCACTCCCTTCCCAACCACTGCTTCCCTTTCATGCCCCTCAACTCTTATAACTGCCATTTGGTTTCTATACAAATTGTAAATAGCTTTTCGCTCCCTGTATTTTACCCCTGCCACCTTTAGAATTTGAAAGAGAGTATTCCAGTCAACATTGTCAAAAGCTTTCTCCAAGTCTACAAATGCTAGAAACGTAGGTTTGCTTTTTCTTAATCTAGCTTCTAAGATAAGTCGTAGGGTCAGTATTGCCTCACGTGTTGCAATATATCTACGGAATCCAAACTGATCTTCCCCTAGGTCGGCTTCTACTAGTTTTTCCATTTGCCTGTAAATAATTCGCGTTAGTGTTTTGCAGCCGTGACTTATTAAACTGATAGTTCGGTAATTTTCACATCTGTCAACACCTGCTTTCTTTGGTAATGGAATTATTATATTATTCTTGAAGTCTGAGGGTATTTCGCCTGTCTCATACATCTTGCTCACCAGATGGTTGAGTTTTGTCAGGACTGGCTCTCCCAAGGCCGTCAGTAGTTCTAATGGAATGTTGTCTACTCCCGGGGCCTTGTTTCGACTCAGGTGTTTCAGTGCTCTGCCAAACTCTTCAGTTCTTATGGTAGGGCTTGCTCGATTGGATTTAAGTCCGGAGAACGGACAGGACAGGCCATTCGCTGAATATTCTATTGTTTCAAGAGCTCCAGCCCCAGAACTCTTCAATGCGATCGTGCATTGTCATCCATAAAAATAAAAGCAGGGCCGAATTCACCCGTGAAAAGGCGAATATGAGGAAGTAGTGCCGCGTCATGATAAGGCTGACTGGTGAACGAACCGTGTTCAAAGATTTGGTGTTCAGTATGCCCATGCAACATTATCGCTCTCTACACCATAACGCGTGGATGACCAAAATTATCATGCTCGACAAAGTTTTTGGACCCGTTGTGTGCCCCCGTCTCTCGCCATATGAGGGTTAATCAGGTTGAATCTGCTCTCATCCGAGAAGAACATGCGACACTCCACGCTGGTCTAGCCCTATCCTCTTGGCACCATCTTGAGCACTGCGGGCTATGTGCTGGAGTCAACGGAACACAACGTACGGTCATCGGTCAGTCATGGTGCTGTCTAACAGACAGTTTGCTTTGAAGTCTTTTTAAAACTGGTTACAACTGTACACGCTGTTTGGCACGAATCTCTCCTGGCCTGTTGTACATTGTAGCTGTCATACGCGGCTGTAGTCGACCGTGTTCGACCATCTCGTTGCAATAAGGCAGACGTTTCAGTGTTTCGGAATGCTCCCCGAGCGCGTGAAACAGTGCTGTCAGAAATACAAAGCTACTGGGATACACTCGTCACACCTTGTCTTTCTTCAAGTTTCCCGATCATCCTTCACAGTGTGACGTCATTCAGATATTGTCTCCGCGTCATGTTGTAATGAACTCCACCATTTTAACGAACACCACTGCAGTGGACTGTAGCTGCTGGCCTACTGCCACACACTGTCTTTTCCCATTCCTTCAATGGCCTCGTATTGCGGTGCCAGCCATATGTAGCGCTATAGCCACGCTGACAGGCCATGTTACTTTCTGCCCACGACTGGGAGACCTGTGGAAACATCCCTCTGTTCTTTCGTTCATTTCCACCGAGTAGTTAATATGTTATATTACTTTATTTAGCTCGTCCTTAAGCTTTGCAGTGCAGTGTAGTAGGCACATCGCGAAAGTTTTCGTCACATAGCTGCTATGTAAAGAAAATTTAGTCCTACAGGATTTGCCTCATTTGCAAAATAGAAGAAACTTGAGTTTTGGTCTACTTTCTTTTACAAGGTTAGTAGCAGAGGTTCATCTTCGGCCAACATAAGGGTTTTGTTGAAATGATTCTGTTGATGTTTTAAAAAATTGTCGAATTAATAACTTACTCGCACCTTGTCGCGTAAATTGACTAAATCAGAGAACGATTAGCGATGAAAGGCAAGTGTACTGCTAAGGAGAAAAAGAATGTTCTACATTTAATTTTTGGAGTAAGTAAACAGAGACGGAGATTTCACGCCTATCCTTCCGTCAACCTCCCAACTCTTCACCATCCCACATCTGGAGAGTGCGTTGCAGGTTCACTGTGAAGCGGCGAAACCTTTATAGCCTGCTAAAAAATAGCTTACGACGCTGACAGGCATGAACACTGCTGCTACTTGATGCTTACCATTTCTAAATTAACTATCGACATTTTGTACCCTTCATTGTACATAATGAGAATACAGTTATCTCTTCAATTAAACCTGAAATAAGGCTTTAGGTGTTTGAATCAATATACCACTTCCGGTCTCAAATCTTATCTTAAATACTGTAGTGTGTGTAACAGCCGGCCGGAGTGGCCTAGCGGTTCTAGGCGCTACAGTCTGGAGCCGCGCGACCGCTGCGGTCGCAGGTCCGAATCCTGTCTCGGGCATGGATGTGTGTGAGGTCCTTACGTTAGTTAGGTTTAATTAGTTCTAAGTTCTAGGGGACTGATGACCTCAGGAGTTAGGTCCCATAGTGCTCAGAGACATTTGAACTATTTGTGTGTAACATTTTAAATACGTTTGGTCGTTGGTCTGCACGTTACGTAATATTTTTAGTACAAAAATTACAGTTATTAACCTGAATCATTAGTATATAACAAATCGTGAAAGTAAGTAAACGCAAGTGTGCTTGAAGTACTGATTTGCTGAATGTTAGAAATGACCGAAGAGAAATACATATACTAGTTTATATTATATGACTTTTTCATTTCAGGTAATCATACAAATGTCGTTAAATAAAAAAAATCTAGCAACGGAATATATTACTTCCAGCGTCCATTATACATACATTTCTTGAAACCACAACACTTGCTAAATGTTTTTTCGGACGATAAATGCACGCCTTTATTTACTATAACGGCATGTAACAAGCATTAATTTAATGTAGGACATGTATCATTTTCAGCAGAAAGCAGTCGTCTGGCACTTATATTGTGTTCTGAGACATCTTTTTGGTGTTGTCTTAAGCAAGATATCGGCCGACACCTTTACCGGCTTACCAAGTTCTCTGGAGGCACAGTGCAGCTGGGAACAAGAGGCAATTTCACCCTGAATTGCTTAATCAGCCGAACTTTCTTGGCAGACACAATTACGAGCAATTCAGCAGCCATCTCTTTTGACAGCTTATTAAAGCCCCTGATCGGGAAAGAGGTGAATTTCCCGTCTAGTTGCTTCCGAGAATAATCAAAATCGACAAGTAATTGACTGCAGTTCACAACCAATCTACCGACTGCTGCCAATGACGTACTGCTTTTTCTTATATTTCTACCACTTCGAAGAGTCCTTATTAACAGTGATCATCCATTACGCTGAAGGGGCTCACCTTGAGAAATTTATTTCTTATGTCACCTGTCTCTTCGTCGAATCTCGCACTTCAGTGAAACGTAACTGCTCATTACACGAGGTCTTCATGTTGCAGTCTTGCGCCTTTGGAATAAACGTTTATTAGCTCAGTGTTCAGTGGTAGTCCCATATTTACCATTTCGCATTAACTCGTAAGGAACTTGTACCGATGATAGTCTTAGCAATAATCGGGAGTTCACCTTTGAAACTTCAGCTCACTACATCACCATACCGCTTTTCCTGATTTAATAGTTTCATATAATTATACTGGATAGTACCTATCTTATGCCATTAACTGCACACCTTTTCGAAATGTTATTGTCTGATAGTGTTTCGATAAGCTAATGATTCCGAGCATTAGCATCTAAAATAGATTATTAACAATAAGGTTGCCTACGGTAAGTTAATAACACCAAAAATCTGGATTAATTTCCTTACTTTAACGAATGAATAAGATTTGATACTGACTTATGTTATCAATGAATATTCACAATTTTACAATTATCGAATTTGGTAACTATCAGTATAGGCTATACACAGAAACCTCTCTGTGTCTCTCGTTCGTTAACAATATGATACTTCTGTAACAAAAATACATTCATTATAATTTACAAGAGATTGCTGTACTTTACACTCATACATGGATAGTGGTCTACAGATACACAGATCAGATCAGCCAGAAATGAGAACAAAAATAGATATAATGCGTGGCTATTATCTTGAAGGTCCCCCTCATTCACGTGTGTTGCAGTATGTAAATAAATATGTGTCTACATTGATCAGTTAGCTCTATTTTTAACGTGTGACTTAAATATCATTGTCCTTCCATTACAGTTTTCTTAATATTTTCTTGATGCAGTGCAGATTTTCACGTAAGTGTTTAATCCCTCCATTTCTTGAGTTGATACTATTACCTGTATTTTGTGATATGTTATCGTTTTCTGAGGGAACTGAATTTTTGCTGTCGCACTGATATTTTAAGAGTGACAGTTCTATTGAACTTCTTTTCTATAGACTTTTCATTGTAGTAGATAGTATGGTGGTCCTTACCATAACATAGCATTTCAATGAGCAAGACAAGGTGAGTTAGTAAACTGTAATCGACTGGTCATCCACGATGCTTGGAATTCTAGAGATAGTGTTTCTAACGTGGGCAGTTGTTGAGAGTGCCTACTGCGCCAGCATGTACGCGTCTCTCTTTCTAAGTTTGTAGATGCTGCCCCCCTCCTTCCCCCAAGTGTCACACCAGCAGCTACAGTAAAAAACAATGGACAAAGAGTTCTAGATTAATCCAGTTTAAGACCGTTTATTTTTAAGTAACATTTCTCTATATGTATGTATGTATAAACGCCTGAAGTTGAACAGACCATGTTCGAAACGTGTTGCATTATGTTAGATTAAGCATAAAATAAAAAGTGACTAGTAGCAGAAACTTGAAATAAATAATTATCCCACACAGTCACTGTGCCAAACATAGCCATTATGGCTGAAAATAATAATGTGGGTGAGAGTTATCATGTTCGTAAGCAACCCCTGGAACGCTGTTCCAGAATGGCAGCAGAACAGGTCAATTCACGTGACTGACGTACAAATTAGCAGCCAGAGTGCGAGGCATAACAGACCATAACTCCAGTTGCAGGTGCAGTGTATCTAGCACGAAGAGAGGTTGGTGGAGGGCCCTCACTTGGCCTTCTTCTAGAGGCAGAACCAGCTTTCACCAGAAAACACAACAGCCCTCCACTCTGCCCTCCAATCAGCTCTCGCTTGACACCACTGACCTCGCAGTTGATGGTGGCTTGTGATCAGTGGCGTGACCACTGCTGCCAGAGACAAGCCAAATCTTTCTGCACTATCACAGAAGGGACAACCAGATTCTCCTATTCCTATTACACGACCCCTTTCGAACTCAGTGAGGTGTTGATAACGGTGCCTCTGTCGCAACTGAGAAAGTCCAATCTTAAAGGTAACTAACGCTCGCAACCATTACAACATGTATTTAAACAAACATGACCTGCATCTTCATACTGGTGCTACTAGCGCCATTCATGTGCGACTAGTGCGAAATTTCTACAGACACCATCTTTCAGGGGTAGAAACAAGCCTGCCAACATTCATTTAAGTCGCATAACTCCTTCTATGTGTTGCAATCTTTTTATACGTCAGTGTATAGTTACAGATATCTGACTGCAATAAAAATTCTATACTTGCACAAAAATACACATAATGTTTTCACAATACGCTACGATTCCGAGTAGAAAGCGCTCGTGGCACTGTTGTTATAATTTAATTGCTCTATAAGACGCAAAAGCATTTGTGATGAAACGTATAGTTACGCAGCCCCTGTCAGTGACTATAGTTGGATTTCTGTACCACAATTTGTCAAGGCAGAGGGGACACTCAAATATTTCCACCTCTAAATTCTCTGGATTACTTACCAGAATTCATGCAGCTTGCATAGTACCACTATTCAAAAAGGTACTTGTTAAGCAGCATCTGTCGGCGAAAAAACTTCGAAATCTGTACCTTACCCTGGAAGGCACAATGCATATTCAAATTAAGTATATATTTATACTTTTAAATATTGTCTTATTTATTCATTAAAATACACACAGCCCGGTTAATGGCACTTCTAATATATAGGTTGTTTCAGAATTACAGCGACAAACTTCGAGAGGATGTAGACGTTTTTTGAGGAACAAAATGCGGATAGGAACCGGTGTCCGGAAACGTCGTACAGAGACGCTGCAGAGCGTCGTAATTATAGGCACCGCCACCTGTACTTGTGTATATGTATACAAAGGATGATTCCGAGGTGATGTTTCAAGCTTCAAGGATAATGGAGAAGAATAAATGTATCAATTTCAGGTAAGAGACTTCGGCCTGGAAACGAACGAATCGAAAACTATAAACGAAAATCGTTCTGATACCTCTGACAGTGGAATGCATGTACTGGTACTGTTGGTGCTAAGACTGTAGGGTAGGCAATTTTCATATATGGTACTCTGGACCAAAACAAGAAATAATTGTATAGCAAATAAGGGCTCTAAAACGCATACGTTAAGAGCTATGAGCACTTGTTCAGTGGAGGAGATATGTTTCACAGAAGTGAAGATGAGCAAGTTCTCATAGCTCCTCAGGTATGCATTTTGGAACCCATGTTTACTGGAAATTCTTTTCTTGTTTTGGTCCACACTACCACCTCCTACTGTTTGCCACACTACAATCTTAGCTGTAATAGTACTGCAGATGTATTCGATTGTGAGAGGTAGCAGAAGGATTTTCACTAACAGTTCTCGACTCGTTCGTCTCCGACCAGGGTCCCATAACTCAAATTGATACATTTATCCCTCTTGATTATCTCTGAAAATTTCTAACATCATCGTGGAATCACCCTGTATGTACAGACATTTATAGGTGCCGGCGTCTGTAACTCTGACGCTCTGCATCGTTGGATGATGTTTCCGGGCGCGGCTTCCTACCCTCATTTGGGTTCTTCAAAACACATTGCACATCCTCTCGAAGTTTGTTGGTGTAATCTCGGAGCACCCTGTTTGTTGTCAAAAAGAACAGTTTGACGTTCGTGCAAAACTAAATAATGTTATACTCACATCGAAAACGATTGCATTATGTGTGAAAAACACATCTTATTTTGGCTAAAATTGGTATCAGTCAGAGAAACTTTGTAGTGAAAAGACATTTCAATGGTTCCACACAGCCTGTTCTTTACATGTGGTCTAGGCGAAGCACCTTTTATTAGTAATCAAAATATCCTACTCCCAGTGGTTAGAACCCCGCTACTGCTTAAATTTTCAATAAAAATCATCTGCAATGGCGGCCGAACGCCTCTGGCATTGAAGTCACATTCGTACTGCCAACGACTCGTCAAAGAGGTTCACGCCTCTCTCTTGCCCTTGGGGTTGGATACTACTCTTGAAACGTGGAAGAACCAGCAACGATCAACGGAATGAGGACGCAGAAGGCAGTGGAAACCGCCTCAAAAGGAGGAAGTTAATATGTATCCACAGATCATTTGGCCTGTAATTCAAAAAGTGTTATGATCATTTGTCCATTGCCAAAAGACTAGTCCTCATCCCAATTTCCGCGAGGTGTTTCCAAAGGAGGAGGTGACCAAGGTTGAATAATCATTGCAAATAAATAAATAAATAACGTTCTACTAGTCAGAGAGTGGAATGTCAGAAGTTTGAACGTGGTAGGGAAGATATCAAATCTGAAAACGGAAATATTAAGGCTCAATCTAGAAACAGTGGGCGTCAGTGAAGTGAAATGGATAGAGGACAAGGATTCCTGAAATAGTTCAGTTATACACGCCGACGTCGCAAGCAGGCGATGGCGAGATAGATAAAGTACACTATGTGATCAAAAGTATTCGGACACCTCCAGATACATACGTTTTTCATCTTAGGTACTTGTGCTGTTACCTACTGTCAGGTACTCCATATCAGCGACCTCAGGAGTTATCGTGAGAGAGCAGAATGGGGCGCTCCGCGGAATTCACGGACTTAGAACGTGGTCAGGTGATTAAGTGTCACTTGTGTCATGCGTCTGTACGCATGATTTCCACACTCCTAAATACCCCTATGTTCACTGTTTCCGATGTCATAGCGAAGTGAAAACGTGAAGAGACTCGTACAGCACAAAACTGTACAGGCCGGCCTCGTATGTTGACTGACAGAGACCGCCTACAGCTGAAGAGGGTCGTAATGTGTAATAGGCAGACATCTATCCAGACCATCACACAGGAATTCCAAACTGCATCAGGATCCACTGCAAGTACTATGACAGTTAGGTGGGAGGTGAGAAAACGGATTTCATGGTCGAGCGGCTGCTCATAAGCCACACATCACGTCGGTAAATGCCAAACGACGCCTCGCTTGGTATAAGGAACGTAAACATTGGCTGGTAGAACAGTGGAAAAACGTTGTGGGGAGTTTCGAATCACGGTACACAATGTGGTGATCCGGCAGGATGTGTGTATGGCGAATGCCCGGTGAACGTCATCTGCCAGTGTGTATAGTGCCAACAGTTAATGTCGGAAGCGGTGGTGTTATGGTGTGGTCGTGTTTTTCATGGAGGGGGCTTGCATCCCTTGTTCTGCGTGAAACTATCACAGCACAGGCCTACATTGATGTTTTAAGGACTTTCTTGCTTCCAACTGTTGAAGATCAATTCGCGGATGGCGATTGCATCTATCAACACGATCGAGCACCTGTTCATTATGCACGGTCTGTGGTGGAGTAGTTACCCCTTTGGGATGTTTTGGAAGGCCGACTTCGTGCCAGGCCTTTAATCAGCGCAACGATGTGAAGAATGGGCTGTCATTCACGAAGAAAACTTCCAGCACCTGGTTGAACGTATGCCTGCGAGAGTGAAAGTTGTCATCAAGGCTAAGGGTGGGCCAACACCATACTGAATTCGAGCATTACCGATGGAGGGCGCCACGAACTTATAAGCCATTTTCAGCCAGGTGTCCAATACTTTTGACAAGTGTATATGTGGATACTGAAGAAATATTTCAGCACGTAAAGGAACACGAAAACATAATAGTCATAGGAGATGGGATTGCGGTTGTAGCGAAGCGTACAGCCCTGGTAGTAGGAATAAAATAGGAGAAAGACTGACTCCTGAAAAAAAATTTTGATGCTAATAACGAAAACTCTGTGTAGAATTACAAGAGCAGGAGGCATATTTCGGAAGGCCGGGAGGTACAGGAAGATTTCAGGTATATTACATCATGTTCAGGCAGAGATTCAAAAATCAGATATGGGACTGTGAGGTGTATCCAGAGGCAGATATAGACTCCAATGAAGAGCAGGCTGAAGTTTAAGAGATTAGATCAGGAAGTATCAGTGCGCAAACAAATTGGGATATGGAAGCAGTAAGGAATGAAGAGATACGCTTGAAGTTCTCTGAGGCTATAGATAATGGGATAACGAATAGTTCAGTACGCAGTTCAGTTAAAGAGGGATGGACCTCTCTAAAAAGGGCACTCACGATATTTGGAGAGAAAATATAAGGTACAAGAAACGTAACATCGAAGAAACCGTGGACAAGAAAAGAAATGCTTCAGTTGGTCGACGAAAGTAGGAAGTACAAAAATGTTCAGGGAAATAGAGGAGTAAGGAACTACAAGTCACTTACGAATGCAAGAATCATGAAGTGAAGGGAAGCTAAGTGGCTACATAAGAAATTTGAAGAAATCGAAAAAGAAATGACTGTCGGAAGAACTGACACAGCAAACAGAAAAGTCAAAACAACTTTCGGTGTAATTAAAAGCAAGGATAGTGATATTAAGAGTGCAATGGTAATTCCACTGTTAAATGCTGAGGAGAGAGTGGATAGGTGCAAACAGTACATCGAAGGCGTGTATGAGGGGAAGGACTTACGTAAGGAGAGACAGGAGTCGATAGGGAAGAGATAAGGTATCAAGTACATCAAAATTTAGAAGAGCTTTGGGAAACCTAAAATCAGATAAGGCAAAAATAGATTACACTACTCCGGAATTTCTAAAGTCATTGTCGAAAGTGGCAATAAAACGATTATTTACGGTGTTGTGTAGAAAGTACGAGATTGGCGATACACCATCAGACTTTAGGAAGAGTGCAAGAGCCGACAAGTACAAGAATCATCTTAACAGCTCACGCATCCAAGTTGCTGACAAGTATAATATACAGAACAATGGAAAAGAAGAGTATGTGTTAGATGACAATCAGTTTGGCTTTAGGGAAGGAAAAGGCAACAGAGGCAGCTCTGACGTGGCGGTTGTTAATGGAAAGAAGACTGGAGAAATATCAAGAAACGTTCATACCACTTGTTGACCCATAGAAATTGTTCGACAGTGTAAAATGGTGCACGCGGTTCGAAATCCTAAGACAAATGGAGGTAAGGTATAGGGGAAGACTTGTAATAAATAACATGTACAAGAACCAAGATAGAAGAAGCAGTGAAGGAAAGAAAAGAAAGATTCTAGATTGGGATTAAATTTCAAGAAGAAAGGATATCGGTTTTTAGATTCACTGATGACATTGCTATCATGAGTGAAAATGGAGAAGAATTACAGGATCTGATGAATGGAATGATCAGTCTAATTATAGAATATGGACCGAGGGTTAGGCGGAGAACGTCGAAAGTAATGAGAAGTAGCAGAAATGGGATGCTCACTCCAAAATTTTAGCCGTGGAGCAGAGTGAACAATTTTAGACCGAAGGACCACACATTTCCTGTCCCGTCTTCTGGTCGACGGAAACGCCTGCTCTTTCCGAAAAAGCAGCTTGGTGACTGGTCAGTGTGCTCCCACCAAACTTTCTCTCTCTTTTTTGCAGGAGCGAAGCAGTTTAAAATTATGAATAGAACTTACAAGGGAGGAGCAAGATGTTTCTGCTGCGTGATCAAGCAAGTAGCGATTTTTTTAATGGGAGTTAGTTCGATTTCGGATTACTTTTCCCTGCAATAGTGGAACTCCATCGGTAGGAGCGGTGCCGAACTCCCACGAGAGATGATTTCTGTATCGCTTTACGTAAATTCGATGTTTATAATCTGTCACAATGTACTTCATGACTCGTGTGCTCATTTGTTTGTCATGCGTCTTTTTGCTACCCTTCATAAACTAACTTTGATAATTAATCTAATAATGAAAAATGATGAACCCTGCTTTCGAATCTTAGTGTGTGTTTAATTTATGTAGATGCTCCGGGTCGATTGGTCTTCAAATCCTTGCTGCTTGCTAATGATCGGTACGTTAGCGTTGTTTCCTCGTATGGAACTATAGGATTAATAGGATTAGTTATTTTAGTGTGTCCCATGTAAACGCAGTTTCAGTAGTACGCTGCATCTGTTAAATAAATTTTATCACAGCAAGTACCTAATTCATGTGTCTGTAGGTTAAATAGCGATTTGTTTCGTTGAGTTATTTAGGGATATTAGTTTACTTGGAGTTTCATAACATGTGTAAGATTTTTAGTTTCGTGATGTAAGTAGCGCGATAGGTATATAGTTACAATATCCCGGATAATAAAGCTTTTCGAAATGTGTTGCAAGCAGGGAGTGAGTCTGTTGCCTAAAGGCCAGGAGAGTAAGGTGGCACAGGCTTTAGAGAACGGGGATGTTCCTTTAATGCAAAGTGGCATTTAAGAGATACAGAGGCTGATAGTCTGGCTCCAAGCACATCTAGTGTGGTAGGTACGAGGGTCACTATAGACTACACCAGAGAACAATTTAAACGCGGAAAATGGCCTTTGGAAACGTAAGTATGACAGCGTGGCAAGAAATAAGCTCACATAATTTATCCAATTCCGACTCTACTACATTCCAAAGGCTGGTGTTACAGAAATTACATCTACGGAGCGTAAGGTGCAATGAACAGGACATTAACTTAACTGATACGAGAATAGAGTTGAGAAGGGATACGCATGCGCATTGTGCAGAGATGCAGGCACTGAGTACAGAAATGCAGGCACAGAGCACTAAGTTAACTTCGAATTGCTGCTTGAGGGATTAGCTTATACCCCCTTTACTGAGACGAAGATTTTCATGCTATGTGTCACCAATAACACTGCTTTAGATCGAAATGCCAACACCCTTTACATATTTTGAGTGATGTTTAGATGTGGATGTATCATCGTAGCACTTGACATAAACATTCTGGACATGGAAATAATGTAAGATACTTTATATCTTTTGATGAATACTTCAAACGTGAAAATAATAGTGTGACCCTTGACATAAACACTGTGTGTGTGTGTTGTTTGTGTTGTTGTTGTTGTTGCCTTCTACCCCTCCCCCCCCTCCACCAAACACTGTGTTATATGATGGTTCATTATTGCTATAGTATTCCTGTAACCAAACACTGGCTTATGCAGCCTTATTGCCCTTCTGATGCAGAAAACTACTTACCACACGATATTCCTTTTTGTTTCTGGAATGTGTCACATTTTGGCTCCTCTAACGGCGTGCCCCGGTACTATGGTTTGGAAATGGTTCAAATGTCTTTGAGCACTATGGGACTTAACATCTGAGGTCATAAGTCCCCTAGAACTTAGAAATACTAAAACCAAACTAACATAAGGACATCACACACATTCAAGCCCGAGGCAGGATTCGAACCTGCATGGTTCCGGACTGAAGAGCCTACAACCGCTCGGCCACAGCGTCCGGCATGGTGTGGAAATTTCAATGCCTGCCAGTACCATTCACATGTACGGGGAAATGAGGAAAAACTAAAACAGCTACATATCTTTATTTTTCGAGGTGATGATCACAACTCTGCCGTCATAAGGAAAACCATCAAAGCTTCTCTTAACAGTATTTGAGCGGGTGAACTTTTGTTACGTTGCTCTATGTGATTTCTATGTTTTATGTTCAGTGGGATTAATTGTTCCATAATGTCGTAGGCCAGTCTTTAAGGATATTTATTTAATATGCTCGATCATAGTACTGGTAGGTATAATTTATGATAACAAATGCATTTTTCATTATTCAAAACAGTTTATGTTTAATGATTTCGCCAATATATTTTCTCATTTTAATAGCCATTTCCGATTACTTTTCGTGCTTCTGATAAAAGTTGTTTAGCAACTGAAACCGGTTGTCTAACAGCTCCTTCATAAATCTAACAAGACAAATAAATCAATAATAAACTGTCACGGAACACGTGTCTCCTTAACTATGTCAGGTTTATCGAAGAACCTATTGTACTATTTCTTTTCTTCTTTCAGATCTTCTTTCACTGCTGAAATCAATTTTATTGTCTCCATTTCAGCTTTATTTCGAGTTTTGTGACACCCGATAACTGTCCGATTTAGTTGTTCACATTTTTAATACACCTATCGAATTTTAGCATGCGTTCTTTAACCTGAATAACTGATGCTAAACTTGTGAACTTTCTGGTTTACTCTCGTCTGAACATAGTACTGAAAGGGATACTTTACCATGGGCGTATTTCTCTTAATACGTATTGTAAACAATAAAATATTTGATACACTATGTTCTTTGCTAAGTTACCCAATAAAGTGTTAATTTAATAACTGAATTTCGACATTTTTCAAAATGAATTCAGTAGCATCTAAGTTTGCAATCAATAAATCACTGAAATGGGCAGCAGGAAACAAAATATATTTTTAATAACCAGTAATATTAAGGCGCAAGTGCTCACGATGAAAAAACAGACTTAACACGGAGCCTGTAGCACTCACTCATATTCTCTTCTTTAATCTACTCTGATACAGATTTCAAAAAATTTTGCAAGTTTTGGCAGCATTCATCCACGTTAACCGTACTTCATCCAATACATCAAAAAGTTTCGAGAGTAAATGCTCTCATAAATAACTTGTCAAACATTAGTAAATACGGTTTAAACACTAGACACTCCAACAAAAAAAAAAAAAAAAACAGCTTTCATAAAATAACATAAAGACACATTACACTACGAACCTCCATCTTTCATTAAAAAAACAATTTCTGTTGTTGTCAGTCCCATTACAAACAGCAACCGCCCACCATTGTTCTATTGTTCCTTCCATAGCGCACGAAATTGTGGACGAGGTCCAAAATATTTTGTTACGGAGTATGAAGGCTGTTCTCTTACTGTTTCCTTCCACTCTCCTCTATTCATTGTTTTATTTACTGTCAATTTAGGAGCTATTACTGCTTGAGCTTCAGGTAATTAGCACTGCGATTGATGGGATGTACTACCGCTAGTATATCGTCTTAATGTTACCTGACAAGAATTATTCATCTTGGAATGGAAAAGAAAATTGGGAATCAGGTGAAAATCTCTTTGACTTTAAGAAAAGTAAAGGCACCAGAGAGACAGTTTTGACCTTGCAGTTGATAATGGAAGCAAGACCGCAGAGATTCAAGACACGTTCATCGCATTTTTCGACCAAGAAAAAATATACGACAGTGTAAAATGGTGAAGACGTACGAAACTCTCAGAAAGTAAAGTGAAAACTATAAATAAATACGAGTTATACACAATACATATAAAATCAGGGCCAGTTAGATTGGAAGACCAAGAAATCGTTTTAAACAGAGTGTAAGACACTATTGTTCGATCAGTGTACATCGAAGGACCTGTGATAAAATTAACAGATTTCGGAGAGGGATTAAAATTCAGATGATACGATTCATTGATGACGTTGCCATCCTCTGTGAATGTTAGGACGAATTACAGGGTATACTGAATGTAATGAACAAGTTTCTGAGCACAGAATATTGACTGAGGGAAAACCGAAGAAAGACCAAAGTAATGAGTTGTAGCGAAAGCGAGGTTAGTGATTAACTTACGTTCAATGCTGGGGTCCATGAAGTAGACGAATCGAAAGAACTTTGCTATTCTGGAAGCAAAATACCGTATGACGGACGAAGCAAGCACGACATAAAAAGCCGACTAGCATGATGCAGAATGCTTTAATGGACAACAGAAATGTAGTATCAAAAATCGGTTTTAAACTGAGGATAAAATTTCTGTGAACGTTTGTCTGGAGCACAACATGGTATGGCAATGAATCGTAGACTGAGGGAAACAGGAAAAGAAGAATATTGAGATGCTTGAGTTTTGGTGATACAGGAGGACGATAAAAATTAGTGAACTGGTAGAAATGGGTAGTTACTTTATACTATTCACGCGGAATAAAATACGTGGAAAACACTGAAAGAAGGCACAGAACACAGAACCCTATGATATGTGTCAAGACATCAGAGAATAACTTTTATGGTACTATGACCTCTACAGAATAAGGCCTTTAGGGGATGGCAGAGATTGGAATATATCACACAATTAAGGACGTTGAAGGCAAGTGCTAATCTGACATAAAAGTCTGACATAAGAGGGGAAGACGTCGCGGCCGCTTCAAAACAGTCAGTGGCCGGATTACCTAAAATAAAATAAATTAAAATATCTACCCAAGCATCTGATAATGTCCTAACTATAAGACTGCCAGTTTCTTCCATATACTGCAAAGGATCATTTTATTTGCTATTTTAAGTTACTTGTGGCTGCCAGTAGGTTGTCTGAGGGGTATAATTGTTTACGCTTATCCAGCGAGTCGGTGCAGGTGGTTGCGAAGCGACAGCACGCCGCTGCTCGACCCCTGCGATGTCGGCTTACCCACGACGCAGTTCTAGTCTGCCGTGGCATACACAGCCAGCAGGCTGCAGGCTTAGCTTAATCCTACGGGCGATGCCGTGTCGGATCGTGTGGAGGGCACGTAGGTCTCGCAGTATTGTGTTACACAGCCTGGGATTACGGGGCACGGCCAGTCCCTGACGTCCTGTCCCGTTATACGCTTGGCTCGGGATTCGGGCTGCCATATTTCCGTTAACGGATGAACATTTATCGTTCGTGTTTAATCCTTCTTGCTGCGAAGCTGTAGCGTATCATGTCATTTGTGGTACTACGCGTTCAAACGATAACAAGGCTGTTGCTTTCTGAGCTCGTAACGCATTCACTTTAGATGCTTACATTTTACCTTAAAAGTCAGTGTGATGGAGAGGTGACAGACTGAAAGGGCTGTAACGATTGGTTTTATTAATTATAAGAAACTGTTTTAGTTTATGTAGTTTTGATTGTTAATATGTTAAACTTGTACTACAGTTAAGTTATAAATATACATCATTGTCGATTTCAGCTCATCCACTGTCACACTGGAATCATGAAGATAGATATAAACATTATGTATACATTTCTGCTACTATGCAGGGTGATTCCTTGATGATGTTATAAACATTCATGAATGATGGAGAGAGGTAAATGTATCAATCTGAGATCAGGGACCGTCGTCCGGAAACGACAGATTCGAAAGTTTTAAGCGAAAATCGTTCTGATACCTCTGCCAGTGGACCTCTTCACTGCTAAATCTTTGCTTTCCATATTTCGATATATGTACTAAGGACCAAAATCAGGAAAAAAAATTGTACAGTAAACATGGGCCTTAAGTGGATACCTTAAGATCTATGAGTACTTGTTCTACAGAAGAGGTGTACTTCGCAGTAGCAGAGATGGACAAGTGCTCCTAGCTCTTAAGGTATGCACTTTAGAGTCCATGTTCAATGGACATATTTCACTTGTTTTGTTTCATATTACAAACTCTCAGAATATGGAATGAAAAGAGTTTGCAGTAGAAGAGGTACACTGGCATGAGCAGCAGAACGATTTTGAAATCTAGCTTCCGACTTGGCCATCTCCGGACCAGAAACCCTTACTTCAAATTAATACATTTATCGTTCTCCATACCGTTGAAAGTCTGTAACATCATCACGGAATCTCCATGCATTAAAGGCCCTTTGGATCAGGAGGAAGTTTTTATTGTTACCAGTAAGAATGGAAATGAATAGTTGTTTAAAACTGTGTACCACAGAATGATTCGAATTCGGAACCTTGCCTTTCGTTGATGATGTCCTGCACATCTGAGCTTTCCAAACGCGACCTTAGATCCGCAGTTTCACTTCTGCTAGTATATCTTATGTTTCCCAAACTTCCCGGAAGTTCTCCTATATACCTTGGAGCACTCGTACTCGTGAAAAAAAGATATATCAAGGTTTAACGTTCCATTGACGACTGTTCTGTAGAGACCGAGCGTAAGCTGTGATTTCAGGTGGATAGTGAAGGGAATCGGCTGTACCCTTCTGAAGGAACCTTCCCGGCAGTTACTTAAAGCAATCTGGAGGGACTACGGAAAACCTAAATCTGGGTTTCAGGACGGAGATCTGAATCGCCACCCTCCTGAATATGAGTCCAGTTTCTTAAAACTGCTCCTCCACGCCCGGTAGAACATCCGAAATGATCGATATTACGGATTTATGGCACAGTCCCTGCGTCCAGCGTCTTACAACTGCACAACTGCTCTCGGTAGTACGCTCAGAAGAGACAATGATACGGATAAATGGCGCAGATGCAGCATCCAGTGTCTTACAACTGCGCCATCTTACACAGTAGCATTCTTGGCAAAGAAACGATATCGCGGATAAACGCCGTAGCGACAGCGTACGTTTTTGTTTACATAATTATTATTACAGTGTATGGGAGAATGAAAGGTTCATTCGTGAAAAAGACTTAGAGCATCGACACGTCGAGGTCGACAGAGACCACTCACCATCACAGTTAAGAAATAATGGGAATTAATTTTGCAGTGGCCCTACTGAGGGAATTACCCTGGTATTTCCTTAGCTTACAAGAGGACCCGTTTGTCGCGAACTTTGATGTTTCTAAGGTGTGTTGTAGAGGGATCTCTCCCGAGTATCTGCCTAGCAGATTTTCATGAGACATACACTAGTTTATAGAAAATCGATTTTGTTTCATGTGAATAGCGGTAAAGTTACTGATGTTTCAAACAGCAGAGCGTAGAGCGGCAGCAATGATTCATGCCCATCACGGTGGCGATACTGGTTCAAATGCAACCCGTGTACTTTTCTTTAAAATTTCTTGGTAAAGAATGTCATTAAAGATTATACGTGACTCAAAATTATTCAAAAATAATCATTTTTAGCGCAGTACTTCCATTTAAAAAAATCTATTGTTACAGCAAACTTTCTTGATATCTACATTTCACCTGCGGTTCGTATTTAAAATTTCAAATATTTGAACAGCTGCGGAAAGATTCCTGATACAGACGAAAGTGCTCATTCCTAACTGTTACTTCGACTATGTAATTAATACCGATCAAACCGGCTCCCAGCACCAGCCGACGTACGATACAATTGATCCATTTCGTAACAAGGATCTCATACCATATTTTGCAGAAAAAGATCTCAACAAGTTCAGTCATTCCTTCACAACACAGAAAGATATTCCACTACGTTTTCTTATGTATACACGCACCACCTGGGAAATTTAATCAGCTTGTCAAAAATGAATTGTCTAGTTGGCCCATAAATTTAAAAATGTAATTCTGATATGCAGGGAATCAAGGAAGTACATGAAAGTTCTGCACGAAGAGTTTTTAAGGTCTGTCATTCTCCTGCCATGGGATCATAGGAGAAGAAAAATTTCTTTACATTATTCATTCGTGCGGGAGGGGTGAGGGGGGTAAAATTTTTGCAATTGAAGGAAAAGCATGTACCTATACCGTAAACATTATTCCGCCCTCATTTACTGCACTTGGCCAACGCTGTGATGTTAATTTTTACGGCTGATAAAAATTTTCACGAAAACAATTCAGAATATTCCTGAGTTCCTAAATACTAATAGAGAAATCGCTTCGAAGGAAGTCATAAAAATTCATATTTTCAATCCGCATCAATTTGGTGGAACTGATTTCACACGAAACATCAAATACGCCATGTTCGCATCCAAGTTGATCAAATGGTTCAAATGGTGCAAATGGCTGAGGTCATCAGACCCCTAGAACTCAGAACTACTTAAACCTAACTAACCTAAGGATATCACACCATCTGAGATCATCAGTCCCCTAGACTTAGAACTACTTAAACCTAACTAACCTAAGGACATCACACACATCCATGTCCGAGGCAGGATTCGAACCTGCGACCGTAGAGTCGCGCGGTTCGAGACTGAAGCGCCTAGAACCGCTCGGCCACAGCGCCCGGCCCAAGTTGATCGAAGGGAGAACAATGCGTAAGTTTGAATCCAAAGGAACTGTGTTTTCCGGTATCGCTCCTGAAAAATCATTGTGCCTGCAACGCAGAAACTTCCACTAAATGTGCTCTGAGCTCTACCAATTTGTGTTATGGTTGTTTCTACGACAAATACCATCCGGAATTCCGCTATAGCACAGAATTCGATTGAAGTGATAACGAGATCTGTGCAACAAAGGAAATTCACGTTCAAAAAAATTTTGATATAATGATCGATTATCAATGAAATTACTGGTAAAAATTACTATGTTTGAACAACTTTGCGTGAGATATACTACCTAATGGTAGTCTGTACGATGGAATTGAAGGAAAATTAAAAGCACCCAGGCAGGATTTGAACCTATATCGCCAGCGTGGTATCTGCGAATTTCAGCCATTGCACTACGATTGCTTGGTCGGAACAACAGTAACGTTACACTATAGGAGGCACGCATAAGACCTAAACATAGTTCTGCTCAGAAACTACTGTAAGGGCCATCGCATGAGAAGCTGCTAGCCAGCTGCTCATAACAGTTCCGTATAGAACGTTTCCAAGACACATCAAAATGAGCGATTAACACGTCTGATGTTCACCTTGTTAGGGAAACTATGGAGACATCAAAACCGCAAGAGCTGAATGGGTTCTGAATTTTCGCACCCCACTAATGTTCCTCAATACAACCTCACTGAGTTCATACTGTTGTTAGAAAGGAGAAGTGTACTATCTGACAGTCGCTGCGCCAATTCTCCGCCCCTAAAAGCAAAAAAAATGCAATGGAACTTTACTAGTATTTTGTCCACTTGTTGATATAACTTCGCCAGAGAACTATTTGCCGAGATTTGTGGCAGTCAGATCGGCCGGGGTATCGAGTCATATCGTGGACGCCAGAAACAGTAGGTTAGTATTAATATAATATGGCTACCATTGTTCATACAGTGACTGTCTGTTATATTTTAACATTACTGACTTCGATTTTTGTGTTGTTGGTACTCTACGAAGCTCTTTTTCTGTAAAATCTCTTTCCGCGAAATTTGTCGTCTAACCATTGATTACTCGTACGTGTATATAAACTGGAATTATTTGCTTGTTTGCGTTTTCTCATACAAAGGATACCAAGAATTTTCTGCTTTCATTTAAATATTTCAGCTGGTCTTTGCGTGTCTCTTTTTAAGTGCCAGTTATATCTTCGATGCACTACCTGACACGTTTCTCAGTACTCCAACGTATTGAGCTACTAGATATTTTTCGTTTCATTCTGTATGTTAGAAAGAGTACGTTACAAAATTGTTTTAAATATTTTACCTGTACGGTACAAAACTATTTTCAGCATTTTACCTGTTTGTTATTCGTATTTCGGAGCTTTTTGTTAAAACTATGAAATTTGACGGCCGATATAAAATTAACACGAAGTTCGATACTACACAAGCTATGCTTTGTCATATGCGGACTTTCCCAGCTCTGCAATCAGCAAACCGTGCAACGTATCGATATCAGTCAATACAACAGAATAATTTCAGGAACATGTTTTGGTTTTGCTGTTGGAAAGGAAATTAGGAGAAAATTTATACCGACAAAACGGCACACACTGGGACTTCGGGAAATTGCAGGGGTCGAGAGAACAGCGAGAATGGAAAGGCTTCACGGATGGGGAAAGAAGGAGCAGCGGGGAGTGAATTTCTCTTTCTTTCTTTCTTTCTTTCCAGTCTGCTTTTCGTAAGAATGGTAGAAGAACTCCGAGCGATATAATTTTTTTGGTTCTCAGGTAAGAGGGAAATATTTAGGACTCTTGCTCATACTTTTCAATTCGTCAGACTTTGTGTTGTTCCTTAGGTTCGTAACCTAAATGTACGTTGTGATTGTTTATAGTTCATTAAACTAATTCTTACACTTTTCTATGACTCATCATGCTAGACGTTGGCTAGTTTCAGACTGTTACGTCTTGTGGTACGTAGCGTAGAATTTGGCGTAATACACTCCTGGAAATTGAAATAAGAACACCGTGAATTCATTGTCCCAGGAAGGGGAAACTTTATTGACACATTCCTGGGGTCAGATACATCACATGATCACACTGACAGAACCACAGGCACATAGACACAGGCAACAGAGCATGCACAATGGCCGGCCGAAGTGGCCGTGCGGTTAAAGGCGCTGCAGTCTGGAACCGCAAGACCGCTACGGTCGTAGGTTCGAATCCTGCCTCGGGCATGGATGTTTGTGATGTCCTTAGGTTAGTTAGGTTTAACTAGTTCTCAGTTCTAGGGGACTAATAACCTCAGCAGTTGAGTCCCATAGTGCTCAGAGCCATTTGAACCATTTGAACCATGCACAATGTCGGCACTAGTACAGTGTATATCCACCTTTCGCAGCAATGCAGGCTGCTATTCTCCCATGGAGACGATCGTAGAGATGCTGGATGTAGTCCTGTGGAACGGCTTGCCATGCCATTTCCACCTGGCGCCTCAGTTGGACCAGCGTTCGTGCCGGACGTGCAGACCGCGTGAGACGACGCTTCATCCAGTCCCAAACATGCTCAATGGGGGACACATCCGGAGATCTTGCTGGCCAGGGTAGTTGACTTACACCTTCTAGAGCACGTTGGGTGGCACGGAATACATGCGGACGTGCATTGTCCTGTTGGAACAGCAAGTTCCCTTGCCGGTCTAGGAATGGTAGAACGATGGGTTCGATGACGGTTTGGATGTACCGTGCACTATTCAGTGTCCCCTCGACGATCACCAGTGGTGTACGGCCAGTGTAGGAGATCGCTCCCCACACCATGATGCCGGGTGTTGGCCCTGTGTGCCTCGGTCGTATGCAGTCCTGATTGTGGCGCTCACCTGCACGGCGCCAAACACGCATACGACCATCATTGGCACCAAGGCAGAAGCGACTCTCATCGCTGAAGACGAGACGTCTCCATTCGTCCCTCCATTCACGCCTGTCGCGACACCACTGGAGGCGGGCTGCACGATGTTGGGGCGTGAGCGGAAGACGGCCTAACGGTGTGCGGGACCGTAGCCCAGCTTCACGGAGACGGTTGCGAATGGTCCTCGCCGATACCCCAGGAGCAACAGTGTCCCTAATTTGCTGGGAAGTGGCGGTGCGGTCCCCTACGGCACTGCTTAGGATCCTACGGTCTTGGCGTGCATCCGTGCGTCGCTGCGGTCCGGTTCCAGATCGACGGGCACGTGCACCTTCCGCCGACCACTGGCGACAACATCGATGTACTGTGGAGACCTCACGCCCCACGTGTTGAGCAATTCGGCGGTACGTCCACCCGGCCTCCCGCATGCCCACTATACGCCCTCGCTCAAAGTCCGTCAACTGCACATACGGTTCACGTCCACGCTGTCGCGGCATGCTACCAGTGTTAAAGACTGCGATGGAGCTCCGTATGCCACGGCAAACTGGCTGACACTGACGGCGGCGGTGCACAAATGCTGCGCAGCTAGCGCCATTCGACGGCCAACACCGCGGTTCCTGGTGTGTCCGCTGTGCCGTGCGTGTGATCATTGCTTGTACAGCCCTCTCGCAGTGTCCGGAGCAAGTATGGTGGGTCTGACACACCGGTGTCAATGTGTTCTTTTTTCCATTTCCAGGAGTGTACGTTTATCATTTTGTCATCATTTTAATCAATATTTTAAGAAATTCTGACGATATGTTCCCATGAATATTTTTATTTTAACTTCTAATTAGCTTTATTCTTCAATACTTTAGTCATACCACATAACATTTTGTCTATACCTCTTGTTCAATGTACCTGAGGTGAACTTCGTGTATCATTCTTTTACTCCCATCGTGCACTGGAGAACTGTTCTTATGATAAGAGAGGTTAATAAAAGCCTCAATACTGTCATTCAGTATCTATGTTTTGTTTACCTATCATCTTTTACGCAGCATACCTTCACATAATGAATTACAGGCCTTAGTATCTAACACACAAAATGACTACGCTGTATTCTAATGTACTTTTATTGGTATTCCTCTGCATTTACAAGCAATAACTTGAGAATTTACTCAAAATTTCGAATCTGCCAACTTACCGTGGTAAATCTGCTACTTTCAACTGGCAAGTGAAAGCACGGCGATCGATGTCTTAGAAAATTTTGATATGTAGATGTCCGAAACACATATGTGAAAAAGCACCTAGTCTTTTTAGTCCACTAACATTACAGTCAATTTGGATGTCACGTTACTTGAATTTGGTAGAATTTGCGGATAAAGCCTGTGGAGCACTATTTTAAAATGAACCATGGTGCAGTCCTCTTACCATAGCTTAAGGCGACAATAGTGAAGCTGACTCAAGATACTTTTCGGGTGTATGTAAATCTGTTCAGGGGGTTGAAGATTCAATTTTGCTTTATTCCCTTCTTGCAACACTATTTTCTTCAAGTGGGTTATTACAGCGATTAAGACCCTAGACGAACGGATTTCTAATTTTCATGTGGTCTGCTTGATTTAGATTTACTGCTCACGTATTCTCGGAGAATGTGAGTGTCAATTGATCCCCTCAATTAGTCCATGATGAAGTAGCGCTTCGACATTCTCTCTCGGCTAGACATTAATCCGCTCCTTCCGTTCGAGATTTCCGTAACCAGTTCCTTTAGGTGTTCCGAATCTCTATTGAGACATAACATGTGATATTCAAATGAAGTCCCGTGTCAGTTTATCAGCATCACAATTCATACCGATGTGTGAAGTGTTGTGCCTTCATTTTAGACCATTTTTATACAGTCATAGTTTAGTTGCAACGTGGAATTTCCCGTTATCTAAGATATCTTACTATTATAAGGAAAATTCCGTTGCAATTTTCATGCCAAATGAGAATACGTCATTGTCATTTATAATAGCTTTAGTCTCCAGAATGAGATTTTCACTTTGCAGCGGAGTGTGCGCTGATATGAAACTTCCTGGCAGATTAAAACTGTGTGCCCGACCGAGACTCGAACTCGGGACCTTTGCCTTTCGCGGGCAAGTGCTCTACCATCTGAGCTACCGAAGCACGACTCACGCCCGGTACTCTCAGCTTTACTTCTGCCAGTACCTCGTCTCCTACCTTCCAAACTTTGCAGAACTTTTTTCTGTATAGGTGGAGAGATTTCATGGGGGAAAAAAACGAACCGAGAACGTGTTTCCTCAGACATCATGTTTGCAGAAATAGGGAATGTAAGAAAAGAGGCTTTGTTAATTCGAAAGGCTGAAGAGGATAGTCGAATCAGTTATCTAAAGTTAATAAGATACTGAAAGAGAATTCCCCTAGATAGAACTGTGCGATAAAATGAAGTTCTGCCTTCCACAATCGTTAGTTATTATTCCAAAGAGAAAAAGAGTTTCTTCTGATTCTGTTATGGGGACAGGTCGCAAGGCCAAGCCATGTGCGCAAGACACTTCACGTAGGATGATTTTCAGCAAAAGTTGGCATTAGGAAACAAACAGTAAGAAATAACTCCAGAAAAATAGGTACGGTAATTAATCACAGTCATTAGTTAAAAGAAAACTTGAAGAACTTTTCTGAAATGCGAGTGAAAGATCAATTAAATGGCTGTTTACAAACGCAACTGTAAATAATAAGAACATAGAAAATAAGTCTGGTAGTAAAACTAAGAAAAGGACTATTATGTCAATTATTTTTGTTTAATTTGCCTTCAGTCATTTTTTAGGAGTAACGAAGTGAGGAGGTCGTAACATATGTACGTCTGGACACACAACTTTATACGTGTCAGAATTGTAAGTGTGCTCTGGAAAATGGCTATTCTAATATAGGACTGGACACTGTCCAGTCCAATTAATGTGACCACTTGTCGAAAACCTGAATACCCACCTTTTGCAAAGCTGGCTGCTTCTAGACGTGCAGAAAAGAGTGGAGATACCGACAGGGATGTGAAACCATGCCGACCCCAGCGCAGTGGTGAGCTACGCTACATTTTTCGGTTCAGGATCCATGGCCCGAAAACCCCGACTGGGGTGGTCCCACAGATTCTTCATTAGGTTTAAATACGGAAAGTTTATTGGCCAGGGGAGTACCGTAATTTCATTCGGATGTAGACTGATAGCTCTGTGACATGTTGAATTGTCCTGCTCGTAGATGCCATCGTGCCGAGGAAAATCAAATTGCAAGTAGGGGTGGACATGGTCTCCAAGAATGGATGCAGACTAATGTTGATCCATTTTGTCTTCCACAATGAGGAGATGATCCATGGAATGCCATGAAAATATTCCTCTCCGGCCATGGAACTTCTGACTATTGTTCCAGGTTGTTCGCGTTGAGACGTTTCACGCCCTACACTCCACCTGCTATGTGTCCGGTGGGGCATAATACATGACTCATCTGAAGTGGCCACCTGTCGCCACTCAGTGGACATTAGTTGTGGAATTGGCGTGCAAAATATCTGCCTTTGTCGCAGATGAACAGTAGCCATCATGGATGCGTGAACCTGGCGCCTGCTGCTGAGGCCCATATGCAGCAACTTTTACCGAACGGTCGTTGAGGAGACGCTGTTGGCAGCCCCTTGGTCGATCTGGGTGGTCAGCTCCTCAATAGTTGAAAGTCTATTCGCTTGCACGCATCTCCGCAGTCGACGTTTACCCCTGTCATCATAGCCTGTGGTGCGCCATAGTTGCCTCGGCGGCTTTTTTAGATACCCCCATTTTGCTGTGCATGGTATAGTATTCCCCCCAAGAATAGCATAAATATAGTCGTTTCTTAGCCGCTACCACCTTTGACCTGAAAGCCAGTGACCATGCCCTAATAAATCGCTACGTTTCCCACGGCATAGTCTGCACAACTTTTCTGCGCCCCTCCTGACACGCTTTATATATCCTCCACTGCTATTCCTGCCATCTGCCATATGTGAGTGGTTGTTGCACGTTGACGTCGAACATAGGGATGGTCACGTTATGACTGCACCACGTATTTACATAAATTGCTATTCTAGTGTTAAATTGCTCTTAAAATACCGGGTGATCAAAAAGTCAGTACACATTTGAAAACTAAATAAATCACGAAATAATGTAGATAGAGAGGTACAAATTGACACACAATCTTGGAATGACATGGGGTTTTATTACAACCAAAATAATACAAAAGTTAAAAAAATGTCCGACAGATGGCGCTTCATGTGATCAGAATAACAATAATTAGCATAAAAAAAGGTAATCCCAAAGCCAATAATCGCACGGACTGAGGGCTGGGGTCCTGGGAGGCCAAGCATGACGAAAGTGGCGGCTGAGCACACGATCATCACCAAACGACCTGCGCAAGAGATCTTCAACGCGTCTAGCAATACTTTTCTTTTCTAATAGAGCCCCATGTCATTCCAAGCATCTGTGTCAATTTTTACCTCTCTATCTACAATATTCCGTGGTTTATTAAGTTTATAAATTTATACTGATATTTTTAATCACCCAGTATGTTAGTGGTACATAATTACCGTTGCTTTATTTTTCCACTGTTAATTCAATTGTTTTGAGTAACTAATTTAATTCGTCCGATCTAAATAATCTGACGGACGGCTAGAATGTTCTCATAGCCAACGAGGAACATGTCAGGTGTTTACAAAAATTTCCTCAGCGACAACGATTTTCCTGAAAAGCTGAGCGCCACAATTGCCTGTAATTTGTGGGAAAACATAGTCAACACACGTCAGGAGATACACTAACAATGAAAAGGGCGACTGTAAAGACAGTATAAAACAATTGAAATATATAAATTGTGACTGAGACAATCTGTACACTTTTCTCCTAAAAGGGAATCGTGGAGAGCATATATATATATATATATATATATATATATATATATATATATATATAATGTGAGTAGATTAGGGCCCTCTCTTACAACGACCAGGAACTACACATACCAAAGACACTACAAAAACATTCACCTTAATTATAGTAACAAAAAAGTAAAATTGACATTAATAATGATGAAAATAACTGACAACAATAATACTAACAATGAAAATTATTGTTGTTGTTGTGGTCTTCAGTCCTGAGACTGGTTTGATGCAGCTCTCCATGCTACTCTATCCTGTGCAAGCTTCTTCATCTCCCAGTACCTACTGCAACCACATCCTAATGAATCTGCTTGGTATATTCATCTCTTGGTCTCCCTCTACGATTTTTACCCTCTACGCTGCCCTCCAATACTAAATTGATGATCGCTTGATGCCTCAGAATATGTCCTACCAACCGATCCCTTCTTCTCGTCAAGTTGTGCCACAAACTTCTCTTCTCCCCAATCCTATTCAACACCACCTCACTAGTTATGTGATCTACCCATCTAAACTTCAGCATTCTTCTGTAGCACCACATTTCGAAAGCTTCTATTCTCTTCTTGTCTAAACTATTTATCGTCCATGTTTCAGTTCAATACATGGCTACACTCCATACAAATACTTTCAGAAACGGCTTCCTAACACTTAAATCTATGCTCGATGTTAACAAATTTCTCTTCTTCAGAAACGCTTTCCTTGCCATTGCCAGTCTACATTTTATTTCCTCTCTACTTCGACCATCATCAGTTATTTTGCTCCCCAAGTAGCAAGACTCCTTTACTACTTGTCTAAGTGTCTCATTTCCTAATCTAATACCCTTAGCATTACCTGACTTAATTCGACTACATTCCATTATTCTCGTTTTGCTTTTGTTGATGTTCATCTTATATCCTCCTTTCAGGACACTATCCATTCCGTTCAACTGCTCTTCCAAGTCCTTTGCTGTCTCTGACAGAATTACAATGTCATCGGCGAACCTCAAAGTTTGTATTTATTCTCCATCGATTTTAATACCTACTCCGAATTTTTCTTTTGTTTCCTTTACTGCTTGCTCAATATAGAGATTGAATAACATCGGGGAGAGGCTACAACCCTGTCTCACTCCCTTCCCAACCACTGCTTCCCTTTCATGCCCCTGAACTCTTATAACTGCCATTTGGTTTCTATACAAATTGTAAATAGCTTTTCGCTCCCTGTATTTTACCACTGCCACCTTTAGAATTTGAAAGAGAGTATTCCAGTCAACATTGTCAAAAGCTTTCTCCAAGTCTACAAATGCTAGAAACGAAGGTTTGCTTTTTCTTAATCTAGCTTCTAAGATAAGTCGTAGGGTCAGTATTGGCTCACGTGTTGCAATATATCTACGGAATCCAAACTGATCTTCCCCTAGGTCGGCTTCTACTAGTTTTTCCATTTGTCTGTAAATAATTCGCGTTAGTGTTTTGCAGCCGTGACTTATTAAACTGATAGTTCGGTAATTTTCACATCTGTCAACACCTGCTTTCTTTGGTATTGGAATTATTATATTATTCTTGAAGTCTGAGGGTATTTCACCTGTCTCATACATCTTGCTCACCAGATGGTAGAGTATTCTCAGGACTGGCTCTCCCAAGGCCGTCATTAGTTCTAATGGAATGCTGTCTACTCCCGGGGCCTTGTTTCGACGCAGGTCATTCAGTGCACTGTCAAACTCTTCACGCAGTATGGTATTTCCCATTTCATGTTCATCTACATCCTCTTCCATTTCCATAATATTGTCCTCAAGTACATCGCCCTTGTATAGACCCTCAATATAGTCCTTCCACCTTTCTGCTTTCCCTTCTTTGCCTAGAACTCGGTTTCCATGTGAGCTCTTGATATTCATGCAAGTGGTTCTCTTTTCTCCAAAGGTCTCTTTAATTTTCCTGTAGGCAGTATTTATCTTACCCCTAGTGAGATAAGCCTCTACATCCTTACATTTATCCTCTAGCCATCCCTGCTTAGCCATTTTACACTTCCTGTCGATCTCATTTTTGAGACGTTTGTATTCCTTTTTGCCTGCTTCATTACTGCATTTTTATATTTTCTCCTTTCATCAATTAAATTCAATATTTCTTCTGTTACCCAAGGATTTCTACTAGCCCTCGTCTTTTTACCTACTTGATCCTCTGCTGCCTTCACTACTTCATCCCTCAAAGCTATCCATTGTTCTTCTACTGTATTTCTTTCCCCCATTACTGCCATTTGTTCCCTCACGCTCTCCCTGAAACTCTGCAAAACCTCTGGTTTAGTCAGTTTATCCAGGTCCCATCTCCTTAAATTCCCACCTTTTGGCAGTTTCTTCAGTTTCAATCTGCAGTTCATAACCAATAGATTGTGGTCAGAGTCCACATCTGCCCCTGGAAATGTCTTACAATTAAAAACCTGGTTCCTAAATCTCTGTCTTACCATTATATAATCTATCTGAAATCTGTCAGTATCTCCAGGCTTCTTCCATGTATACAACCTTCTTTTATGATTCTTGAACCAAGTGTTAGCTATGATTAAGTTGTGCTCTGTGCAAAATTCTACCAGGCGGCTTCCTCTTTCATTTCTTAGCCCCAATCCATATTCACCTACTACGTTTCTTTCTCTCCCTTTTCCTACTACCGAATTCCAGTCACCCATGACTATTACATTTTCGTCTCCCTTCACTGTCTGAATAATTTCTTTTATTTCGTCATACATTTCTTAAATTTCTTCGTCATCTGCAGAGCTAGTTGGCATATAAACTTGTACTACTGTAGTAGGCGTGGGCTTCGTGTCTATCTTGGCCACAATAATGCGTTCACTATGCTGTTTGTAGTAGCTTACCAGCATTCCTATTTTTTTATTCATTATTAAACCTACTCCTGCATTACCCCTATTTGACTTTGTATTTATAAGCCTGTATTCGCCTGACCAAAAGTCTTGTTCCTCCTGCCACCGCACTTCACTAATTCCCATTATATCTAACTTTAACCCATCCATTTCCCTTTTTAAATTTTCTAACCTACCTGCCTGATTAAGGGATCTGACATTCCATGCTCCGATCCGTAGAACGCCAGTTTTCTTTCTCCTGATAACGAAGTCCTCCTGAGTAGTCCCCGCCCGGAGATCCGAATGGGGGACTATTTTACCTTCGGAATATTTTACCCAAGAGGACGCCATCATCATTAACCATACAGTAAAGCTGCATGCCCTCGGGAAAAATTACGGCTGTAGTTTCCCCTTGCTTTCAGCTGTTCGCAGTACCAGCACAGCGACGCTGTTTTGGTTAGTGTTACAAGGCCAGATCAGTCAATCATCCAGACTGTTGCCCCTGCAACTACTGAAAAGGCTGCTTACCCTCTTCAGGAACCACACGTTTGTCTGGTCTCTCAACATATACCCCTCCGTTGTGGTTGCACCTACGGTACGGCTATCTGTATCGCTGAGGCACGCAAGCCTCCCCACCAACGGCAAGGTCCATGGTTCATGGGGGGAGGAATGAAAATTATAATAATAATAATCATAACAATAATATGAAAGGGCATTAAGAATTATATAGGTTGCTTTAGCACATTCGAGCAGAGGTTCAGCGTTATATAAGCGGAAGGGATAAAGAAAGAGGAGAAGATTGAAATGAGAGTGACGGTGGCCCTTAGGAAAGAGGAGAATTTATATATAGGAATCTGCCTGCAATGGGGAGGGAGAAACTGTACGTGGGAGGGGATTGAGGTACAGAGTAATACATGGGAGAGATGGATACTGTGATAGAAGGTGGGCCATTACCTGTCCACTGAACTTTGGAAGGAATTTAATTTCTCTGATGTTTTGAGGACGGTGTTCTAAATTCCGTTTCTTGATACAGAAAATGATACAGAGAACATGGAGTGCTAGCTGACGATGAAGAGGGGATTTTACTTTGTCGAGAACGAGTATTTCTCCTGTGCTGTTCAGGCAGTAATGTAAGAGTTGAAGACATGTAAGAGAGAGTGCAATTATTGAGAAGATGGTAGAGCACCGATACAGAGTATGATGGTCTCTACACTTATCAACACGCTACCATGATAACTGTTTGTAGGCAGGAGTGATATTGTCAAAGAGTGTATGTTTCAAATGTATCACACACAAGCAATCACACCAGTTTACCCTGCATGAGTTTTCGTACGAATTTCCGTGGAGGGCACCGTCGCCATAGTAAAGTGTAGAGAGTATTACTGTCTCTACGAGCGTTATTTAAGCTGGAAAGAAAACAATTTCTTATATTTCCGTAGTGAATGTAGTAAGGCTAACACCTTCACAGAGTGCAGTTATGTATTTAGTACATTCTAAAATGGCCCAGAACTAACCCCAAGTTCCTTGCTAAAGAGAAAAACATTACTTCTGTGCCGTTTAGGACTAAGGGTGGTAGTGACTCTGTACTGCGTCGTAATAAGTTTTTTGTGAGCGTCTAATGTTGCTCGAATTTAAATGGGTTAATTTTGCCCCTATGGTCTGCACAAACTCAGATAATACAAATAAATCAGCATTTACTTGCTGGATGGCATTAAACCTCTCAGAAAACTGACGGGCCTCCTATCTCCCCAACCCCAATCCCCTCAAACAAAAAATAAAAATAAAGAATAAAGTCTCACATGCGTTGAGGCACTAGAAGGAATTGGGGGGAACCTTGGGCTGCGGCCGTGACGTCACACTCATCTACTTGCGCGCTGTCAGGAGCAGCGGATCGGCTGGACCAGTCTCGCAGATAAACAAAGCGGCGAGGCGCGCACAATGGGCGGTGCGGCCTGACGGCGTAATTGAATGCTGTTTGTCGGGTGGCGATTTACCGCGGGCGGCCGACTGTTAGCGGGGGTATCTTGATGCATCACTCCATTTATCAGTTGCATCGCTCCATCGCTACCGGCTGGGCGCTCGTAAATCTCGCGACTACCAGAAGCGATAAATACGTCTGTAGAGCGGGTCTGCGGGACAGCGGGATTGAAAAGCTGACGACGGACTGTGATAAGATCTGAGCGCATTAATTGTAGATTCTGATGAAGTGTTGTCAGGGCTTCCGTGTGAGCGGGGGAGATATGATCGCGCTACGTTGGGTATTTCAAGCCGCGTTGCCCACTATGTGTCTCGGAAAAAGAGTTAAGCGGTGATGTTCTGTAAACGAAGTCGGGTACCCCACTACCGGTCCCTAAGAACATTTGAACACTGATTTTGTGTGAAAGAAGCGAGTTACATAAATGGTTCACGAAACGAAAAGTGTTTTTCGTCAAATGTTAGATCGCAAAGCGTTGAGGATGTATTAGGGTTAACTTCTGAGACTTTTGTCGCTACGTAGCAATTGAACGAATCTTGCTATGTTGGTAATGAAATCAAATTTGCACCTGTAGTCAGCAGGACAGCGTACGATGTTTGATAGAGTCGCCTTAGTGAACCGGTGATATTTTCCGCCTTTCCTACGCCTTTTGCCAGTGGGACGCGGAAATAACGACAATCGCTAGGCCAATGTGAGAGGAAACACTATCAACGCTCTTCCTGGAGCTCGCTGAGCATTTCTGTGGCTCTTTCAGACTCACTAAACAAACCAGTAATGAACTGGTAGCCATTATAATTATTTCCTCTACCTCTTCCGTTACTTCAGTGTGGTAAAGGCCCTATACGCACAAACAGTACTAAAGGATTTGTCAAGTGAGCGTTTGTAAGCGATCTCTTTGATGCGTGACTAACAATTTCTCATGATTTTTTTCAGAAGATCTCCGTATGGTAGTTGTATTCTCAGTGGCTAGATTTAAGGGAATAATCCCTCCCGAGAGAAACCTATGTAGTATGAAATTGTAACTGGCTCCGGTGACTGATCCTCTATTCGTGGATGTGGCATCTATATGCAGCTTTAGCACTACAGCATAATGTTAAGAAATTATGGAACAAAACGCTTCACAGAAAACAGAAAGCTACCGTGAACACACCACTGTAGTTACAATGACTACTGATGACGCTTTCAGATGAAGCGTATCATGTTTGACCTGAATACACCGACTGACAAAAAAAGTAAGGCAAGTTGGGAGGGTCTGTGGTGTTATTTCAGAGGTTAGAAAGTAGAGTCAAGTTTACAAAGAAATTGGCAGTATGAGCCCACTTCACTTATCACTACGAGAGTGAAACCCTTCTAGTCCGGATGCATGCATTGATTAAGTTTGAAAGGGTGTGACAAAGCCGCTGTATTCTCTCCTGGGACAAGGTGAGCAACAGTTGTTGTAACTGTTCCTTCATATCCTAGATTTTGCGACGGGACGGAGCGGACGTCTGAGCTGATCCCACACATGTATCGGGAACAGGCCTGGGGCCCTCAAAATGGCCACGGAGTGCCTCAACATCACGCACACAGTTGATAGAGACACGTGACGTGTCTGTGCGAGCGTTCATCTGGCATCACGATACTATCGCATGACAGGTGAGACATGAGGGATTCCGACACGTACTGTTGTGCCCCAAGAGTCCCCTCAATCGCTACCAGCTGTTACTTGACGTCATAACCGACGGCTACCATCGTCATGACGTCATCAGTAACACCGCTGTGCTTTTCCAAAACAACGGACGAATGGTACTCGTCCTCAGGTCGCCAATATGCTCCCAGACGATGATCATCAGGGGTATTGCCGTATTCATCGCCAAACGCAGTGCAACACCGTTCTTCAGCAATCCATGCTTACCTGTCACGGTACCACTCCAAACGCAGCCGTTTTGTTGGGATGTTAACGGCAGTCTGCGTGATGGATGGTATTCCTCTAGCCCCGTTGCTGATAAACTCCGTCCAACTGTGCAGGATGAAACAGAATGTTGATGAGTCCACTACTTTTTCTCTGATGGCGGTGCAGATGTGACGCGATTACGTTGTGCCTGATGCACAATACAGCGATCCTCGCTTCTACTGGTCAGATGTGGTCGACAAGAACCTTGACTACGTGTATGCCATACATTTCCACGCAGTCCAACCTCAAGCCACTGTTACGTCCGAATGTCTCGCAAATTTGGATATAGCGCGATCCGATGTGCCGACGGAACGGAGACCTACAGTTAGATCAATTTGCGAGTTGCTGATAACGCTTTCTCAAATGAGTCTTCGTACCCTTCTCGGTGACGCCGTCCACACCACATACCCCACCAGCTCTGGTAGCATACCTAAATACGAACAACACTAATTTACTCTGGAGACCCTTCTAAATGTCACGGTAAGTTGCATTTCTAATTATTTACACACCTGCCGATGGCACATACGTGTACGAACTCAGAATGCCATCTGGCCATTCTTTCTCGTTTCTTCGCTTTTTTTTTTGTCAGACAGAGTAAGACTTCATTTCATATTTGGTGTGTCCACAAAATTTTTAATATTCGTTGATTTCATGTGCTTCCAGTTTCCATTTCTGTAGTTTTTCGACCCTCAATATTTCTCTTAATCCTGTGATATGCTCCAGACATCTAATATTAGGAATTTTATTCAAATGTCTCTAAGCACTATGGGACTTAACATCTGAGGTCATCAGTAAAATTGACTTAGAACTACTTAAACATAACTAACCTAAGGACATCACACACATCCATGACCGAGGCAGGACTCGAACCTGCAACCGTAGCAGTAGCGCGGTTCCGGACTGAAGCGCCTAGAACCGCTCGGCCACAGCGGCCGGAGAATTTTTTTCCTTATGGATATCTGATACCAGTAAAGTTCCTTAGTAGAAAAGAGTATTTCTGGCTGCTCTGATCTGCTTATATTATTTCCTATTTTCGATCACCCAGCGTAATCTTGCTTTCACTACTGCGTCCTTTCCAGTTCTGGCGTTCAACAACTTGTCTTGAGACGCTTTGAATGGAGGCGCGAACCCCCTTTTCTTACGTTGTGCTTTGCTCTTGTTTCCAGAACAGTGACGTGTGTTCTGCCTGACACCAATAATACCGATAAAAACTGGCAAGATTGTCTGATCGTTAAGGCACTGTACTCTCATTCTTGAGACGTACTTCTCTCTAATTACATGTGGCTGCCATTTTTTTTTCCTATCTTGGACTAGTATCTAGTTTACTCAACGTCTTCAGTAATCTATTCTGTTTATTTAAGGTTTTGTTAGCTCCCGCTATTTTTCTCCGTCTGCTGCTCCTACCAGCGACAAATTTCTTTCTCGGTGCCTTTGCAGTTTTCTCACTAACCGGTCTCTTACCTGGTAATTATCTTCCATAGACTCCTTTCCTAAAATATTATTTCATTTTATACTTTTCCCGTGCTCTGAATTTTTGACATTACTCGATAGCACTATGTTTCAAACGCTTCCAGTTTCTCTACGTAGTGTGTACTATGGTAGCTTTTTACTTGCGTGGAATACTGTGCTGCAGATGTAGACTTACTGAAACTTCCTCCTTATTTCCACACCAGTATCAAATCCAGCAGATACTTTTTTGAATAAATATTTCTTCGCCTATGCGAGGATACTTCTGGTAACTTCCTTGCTTTGGTTCAAAAAATTGCTCTAATCACTATGGGACTTAACATCTGAGTTCATCAGTCCCCTATACTTTGAACTACTTAAACCTAACTAACCTAAGGACACCACACACACCCATGCCCGAGGCAGGATTCGAACCTGCGATCGTATCAGCAGTGCGGTTCCGGACTGAAGCATCTAGAACCGCTCGGTCACAGCGGCCGGCGACAAATTAAAAGTTGTTTCGTCCAACGTGATGTTACTTCCACAACTATATAGTTCCCAATTCTTTTCAGCAAGTCTTCTGCATCTCGACATATTCGTCTTTACTTTGTTTACCAATAAGCGAAACTATATGCTACCAATGGTGTCCACTCTTCTCATCCCGCCGGCCGCTGTGGCCGAGCGGTTCTAGGCGCTTCAATCTGGAGCCACGCGACCGCTACGGTCGCAGATTCGAATGCTGCCTCGGGCATGGATGTGTGTGATGTCCTTATGTTAGTTAGGTTTAACTACTTCTAAGTTCTTGGGGACTGGTGTCCTCAGATGTTAAGTCCTATAGTGCTCAGAGCCATTTGAACCATTTGAACCTCTCCACCGGCCAGAGGTGCTATGTCGTGTGCGTACTGTAGCCCTGGAATCTGTTCCCGTTACAGTTTTGTTCCCCTGTCAACATTTTCTATGTAATCAGTGTATATTAGCTGGGTTACCCGGCTTCGTTCAGGGGGTTGATACGACATTTTGTGGTAGTTGGAATAAAAGGATATACTTTAAAGTATAGAAAAAATTATTGAAAACATATTCTAACTATTTGCGTTACTTGTTTATAAACAATATTTTTCATTTCTTCATCTCGCGTGAAAATGTTAAAATTTTTCGAATTTCTTTCTCTAGAGCAAGCTACGTACAGTTGACCGTGAAAGAAGCAGGAGTCTTTGAGGTTGATGCTACAATATTTTAGAGTTTGTCCTCCTCGTTTGTTACTTTTGAAACTGTAGGCTAATTTGATTGGAAATTGTAGTCTTTTAAATTGGAATGGCATTTCAGTAGTTATTAGTGGTATTGTGAGGATAAATAGTGAGTGTCCGTTGTACTTTCCAGTCTTAAGTTCGGCTCCGATAATATTCGATAGCTGTTTGAGGATAATCTTTGTCCCATTACATAATTTTGGTGAGTTGACTTTTCTGAGTAGTATGACCCGAGATCCCATTATAAGTCTAAGGCAGTGTAATGGAATTGCTGGTACTTGCAAAGAGTTTAGAAGTTTTGTAGAAAAGTTCACACTTTCTTCAACGTTTACCATCGTATCGATCGATTTTTATATTCTCTCTTCACTGGAAATTTTCTTTTGAATATTAAAGTTGATATCGTCGGTAATACTATTTTTATTTGCCATAATTGCCCTTACGAATAGGCAGTCCAGATTGGTACAATTGTAAACAACGTCAGGGGAAATTTAGTCGATGAGTTCGTTTCCAACAGTGCTTGTGTTGCAGATATGATTGTCTCGTCAGTAAGCTATGTGCCTTCGCCTATTTGTAAAATTAGTTGAGCAAAATGTACTGTTGTTTCGTCTTTCGAAGTTCACCTCTCAAATTTTTTGTTAGTCGCAGCATTTGTATGTATTGCCAGAGATGTGTCTTTTTTTAAACACTCATTGATCTCGTCTGCTAGTGTCAACTTGGGGATAACTGGAGGTGTTTGTCGAAATCCTCCCAACAGTACGAGTAGAGCTCCTTCCGTCACGTCATAGTTTCCTCGCAAGTCTTCTAGTTTTCTGTCGATGGCTACGAATGCATTTTTGTGTGCCATTATGCAGTCGTCCCAGAATATTCTAGAGTTTCTCTGGTCATGTAATGTAAAAATTCCTGAGGAGTTGCTTCCAGTGGTGTAATCGTATTCTTCCATTCATGCAACAGAACCCTGGTGTTTTCCCCACTGGGACGTGTTTGTGTTGTTATATTATTTCGTCGGCTCGTAATAGAGTTCTTACTGTGTTAGGTTGTACTGTTTACGTGTCCTCGTCCGTTTTTCATGGCTTGCTTGAGTACGCAGTTTTTTATTAAAAGATTGTGTCACAATTCTTGATTCTTCAGACCGTTCATTTCGTTGTTCCTCCATTTCTCTGCTTCCAACGGTGTTCATTCTCGTTCGTTTGGAACTTAAATGAGCATCGCGCTCTTCGTTTGTTTCGTTTTTGCATGTTGTTTTTGTTTTCTCCGCTTTGCCTCAGAACTGGCCAGATCTCCTCCTCTGTTACGTTTGGGCCTTGTCTAAATTATAAATTAACAAATAGACTAAGTAAACGTTACACACTTTTCATACTTTAATTTCAGTTTATAGTCAGTCACTCTATCACTTTCACTACTCACACTTCACATTTTGTTTTTATTCACTCAGTGCACCAGTTTTTCGGTTCCTTGCTTCGTCACTGATAAGAAACTGACGTTCGAACCCAAGACGGGTCTTGCCTTACATACCCCTACCAATTGGTAGCCCCACTTGTGGTGAATTGCAGAACACAGCAAAAAGGCTTCGAAGGGTACAGAATCTACCAGAACATTCCACAACATTCGAGAGTGTTCTGGAAATCTCCACAATGATCTGGGATGTTCTGAGATGTTCCCGAACATTTTGGATTCTTTCCAAACGTTCCACACCAATCCTAAACATTCCAGAACATCCCAGCATCAACGTCAAAGACACCTGCTTCTCTCACGGTCAACTATGCGTAGCTTGCTCTCGAGTAGGAAATTCGAAATTTTTTTACATATACATTCTGTATAACATTATGAAAAATGTGGTTTATAAACGAGTATTGGAAATAGTTAGAATGTATTTTCAATACAATTTTTTTACCTCTTATGCTTTGCTAAGTACAATAAACAGTTAGAATATTTTTTAAATATTTTTTGTACCTCTTATACTTTAAAGTTTATCCTTTTATTCCAACTACTACATAGTCCCATATCAACTCCGTGAGTGAAGCCGGGTATCCCATTTAGTCATCAAATAAATATAATTGGAAGCTTACAAATCTTCAAATCAGATACGCCTGGCCAGTAATACCTTTTGAATCGGACAAAGGTAGTGAGTTGAATGTTTCATGTGCATCGATAATTAGAGGCTATACACACATTAGTTTGGCAGAATAGAGTGAAACCTCATAAGCTCCTTTCATGGATCAATCTGGCTTTCACAGGATGTAATAGAAGGGATTCTTGGAAAAGATAAATCATTATGTGGACAGGAAATTAAACTCTGCTCTTTCCGAATTGCGTACACTGCACCACTGCACCACCTCGTTCAATATTGTAACCACCTATATGGGTTTTTTTAATAGCCAAAATCTATCCAGGATACCTACTGTTTATTCACCCTTTACTTAATTAGTTGTTGAGTAAATTAAATTCGTATTCACTACACAGATTTTGTCTTCACTCTTCTGAAAGATATTCTTCTCTGTCGGATATAAATTATTATTTTCTTTGTCTAGTCGCTGCAGCTCTCCACATTAAATGTTTTTACGGATTTTATGCTTTCGAGGTTTCATTTTCAATCGTTGCTAACCGTTTCTGATGAAAACCGAAGGCTATCGATTTGACCCTGAGGATATGATATTTTATCATACTAGGGCAAAGTTAACAGAAATGTACATTTTTCTTTGAAAAAACCAGTTACGTATCAGGAGGAATTCTACCCTGTGAATATACTGCAGATCGTTAGAGCATTAGAGCGATGCATTTAAACTGAAGTGAGAAACGTGCAATAACCATTGATGAATGGTACAGTCGTTGACACGTTTAAATAGAGGACAACTGGAGCCGCCGAAAACAAAAGTATTTCTAATTTTGTGGTGCCGGTCACGGTGGCCGATCGGTTCTAGGCGCTTCAGTCCGGAACCGCGATACTGCTATGGTCGCAGGTTCGAATCCTGCCTCGGGCATGGATGTGTGTGATGTCCTTAGCTTGGTTAGGTTTAAGTAGTTCTAAGTTCTAGGGGACTGATGACCTCAGATGTTAAGTCCCATAGTGCTCAGAGCCATTTGAACCATTTTAATTTTGTGGTGGCCAGATCATTTGCAAGTAATTTTGATAACTCATTCTGAATGCAATTTAATTGTAAGACTGGTGTGAAGATTATTGAATTGAACACCGAAAGACTCATAGACCTACTGGAAGTATCTATGAATGCAGCTATTGTTACATGTATCGGAAAAATTAAAATTTAACAAACTTGTTAAATTCAAAAATTAAAATTTTGTCGTATCGTTCTCTAAGTCCAATTAATTTCATTTTACGCGTTAATTCTGAATTCTTTAATTACATTGGTCAGATTAAAAACAGCACACCGGCATCCGTCCTTCACGCACGATGTAATTAGCTTTTTGCTCGCATATAATTTGTTTCAGTTAGCAGCGATTGCACAGTAAAATGAGTTTATTTGGCAAGCGGACTTTCGTTCTCGTTAATCAGTACATCGGCAGAGACAATTAACATTCGATTCGACTGTCTTTATTCAGCTGATAATTGTGACTATTTCATTCTGTTTCATAATGTGCATTCATTTTTATCCGCTCTTGATTTCAGGGTCAGCCCTCGCGTATCACCTTAGCATGGTAACAGACGTAATAATGTATAGTGCCCTGTGAGTTTTGTAATTATATTAAATTGTACACATCGAGATCTACCGAAGTGTTATGACTTCTCGAGCTGAGGATGTATTAAATATTCAATATCTCTTTAAAAATTACGTTCATTGCAGCTATATTTTCAATACATCTAACCCGAAAGCATTTTCTAGATTGGAATGGTCCTGGTGAAATCAGCCTCTAAAATGGCGTCAGCTTAATTAACACATTTTGCTGTATTTCAACCTGCTGTTCTAAAAACTAAAAATCGTGGAACAACTGGAAAGCCCTAATCGTAAACTTTTCAATTTTGATAGCTAGAAAGACATATTTACTGCAGTAAGGCCTATTTTACCACAGCTGTCAGTATGCATCTCCGAGGTCTTGGAAAAGTGATAACCACCAACTAATCTTGACACAGTTCTTCAACTCGAGGGATGGGGTGTGTTTGTAACATATACCGTACGCTGATAGTGTCCTTCTTTACATGTAATGATCCATTCGATATCTTAATGTAGACAATGGGCCTACATCAGTCACTCGCTCACACAGGTTCATTAACTACTTTGAATAAAGGAAATCCTTTTACAAACAAACTATGATTGGAAACCGTATGTGGTGTGTTTGAAAAAAATGGGAATGAACTTCACTTTGTGAAGCACCTCAGAAAGCCGATGTGACTAAATAGTCAAACTTTCGATACAGACGGTCAATTTTATCAAAAAATACTGCAGGCAGAATAAAAATAACATTTGGTATATGAAATCGGACGACTTTTTCTTACTCTTGCAAGGGCAAGAACAATTATTGTTACTCAGCGAAATAACTTTTGTATATCTCGTGATTGCCATAGCCACGCACACGTTTGGAAGTTTTAAAGCCTAATGACACTAATCCGTGATTTGCTTTCGACCATCCGATGTTCCTAACTTAAGTGTGTGAGATCACTGATGATGTTCTCATAACAAACTGAAATGCCGTAAAGTGGCACCTGGAGACACGGGATATGCAAAGTACAGAAACAGTCTGGCAGTATTTGAAGAGAGAAAAACTTTGTTACATGAGGCCTTGATCTATACTCTTCAAAAGAATTAGGGGAACTCTTGCATTAAAGTCCAGTATGTTAAGCCTATTTTGATATAGGTGGTACCTGCAGTCTTATTGCATGACCTGAGATCTTCGCTTTGAATGTGGTCAACAATTAAAATCATTAGCCATCTATTGACTGTATTACGCATTACAGCGCCAGGTGACCTGTCAGAAGAGAGTCAGTACCGGTATCCCACTAGTTTCTAATGAGGTACACATACAACAGTTCCCCTTTTGTAGACGTTGTATTCAACCAAGCACATGAAATTCCACTTCTTAATGCTGTGCAAGTTACGAGGACATTCTGATGGATTAAAAAAGGATGGACTTCCGCTCGTGGTGCTGGAAACGCCAATGCTTCTCCATGTGTCATCCAAAGGTCGTGGACACGCTACAGGCAGGTAGGTCAGGACACAACGTGATTTAGACAAGAACGCCGACACACTAAATCCCCACTTGAAGACAGATATCTACGTTGCGGTGTCTTACGGATACCGCCAAAGCACTACAAGACGATCCCAGAAGGGTCACTGGATCCGCTGTTTCCGTTCAGACTGTAATGAACAGGTGGCGAGAAAGGATCTCACTATCCACAAGTCTTGCTCGAGTACCCCGCCTGACACGACAACATCTTGCAGCCCGCTTTCACGTCTGCTGTCCCCATATCAACTGGCGAAAAGAGTTATTCACAGAGGAGTCCAGATTTCCTCTGACACAAGGTCATGGCACTGTTCGCTTGCGGAGACCCGCAGTGAGTGATACCTGCCAAATGTTGTCCAGGAAATCGACAGATTTCCAAAGTTCTGTAATGCTGCGGGGAGGCTTCAGTCTGGCCAGCCGTACGTATCATGTCGTTGTCCATGGTCGTCTTACCGCCAGACAGTACACCGAACAGATGCTGATGGACCATGTTGTGGCTGTAGCAGACGATGGTGGCCCTGAATTTCTTCTAACGCCAGGGCCTTTGTGGCGGTCGTGAGAAAGGACGTCTTGCGAAGTCTGAATATTGAAATAGTGGAATACCCGACGACCCTAAATAACGAAAAGTGTGAGGTTATCCATATGAGTGCTAAAAGGAATCCGTTAAACTTCGGTTACACGAGAAATCAGTCAAATATAAAGGCCCTAAATTCAACTAAATACCTAGGAATTACAGTTACGAACAACTTAAATTGGAATGAACACATAGAAAATGTTGTGGGGAAGGCTAACCAAAGACTGCGTTTTATTAGCAGGACAGTTAGAAAATGTAACAGATCTACTAAGGAGACTGACTACGCTACACTTGTCCGTCCTCTTCTAGAATACTGCTGCGCGGTGTGGGATCCTTACCAGACAGGACTGACGGAGAACATCGAGAAAGTTCAAACAAATGATACAGGATTTGTGCTGGACATCATGAAAAGAGAGGCGTTTTTTGTTCCGACGGAATCTTCTCACGAAATTCCAATCACCAGCTTTCTTTTCCAAATGCGAAAATATTTTGTTGACACCGACCTACATAGGGAGAAACGATCACCACGATAAAATATGGGAAATCAGAGCTCGTACTGAAAGATATAGGTGTTCGTTATTTTCCGCGCTCTATACGAGATTGGAATAATAGAGAATTGTGAAGGTGATTCGATGAACTCTCTGCCAGGCAATTAAATCTGCTTTGCAGAGTATCCATGTAGATGTAGATGTAGATGAGTCCTGACTGTGTGACATGCTTGACAGACGTGTCCGTTGTCGACTTGTTTCACCACAGAATCTCCAAGAACTCTCATGGGATCCCACTGAAGAATGGGAACTGATACCAAAGGTGATCTCCGTAGACTACGGAGCATGGTACGTAGGTGTCAGGCAGCGACAAAAGCCCACGGAGGGCATAAGCGTTATTGAAGCTCTCAGAGTCCTATGACAAGCGCCCAGGATGACGGGATGAATGTTTCCTCTTTGTTTGCGACACCAGTCGGACATTTCAGTTCCTTTTATGCTAAAGTTCGAGGATATAACGATTTTTTGTTTAGTACTTAGTTTGTGGAAAATGAAAGTATTATTTGGTAACATATACACTCCTCAGTTATTGCTAAACTGAGAGTGTCAGACGCCCAAAATCATGTTGCCATAATTATTTTGAACAGTGTATTTTCGTCTTTGCAATTCTGTATGCTATTCTTTGCGTGTAGTCACACAAAACGATGGTGAAACCTTTCCTGGTAAACACCAGAACACCATTTTGTGAAGTGTTGCGATGTCGTTCTATCTGGTTTATATTTTACATTGACAAACATTGGGTGAATAGTGGGACGTCAGCGCAGGGAGTACTTTCAAACAGAGTAACTTTACACTGGTAGTTAAGACAGCTTATATTATACATCACTCAAACACTAATACTGTGCATGACGAGAATGACATGTTTGATAGCCATTCAGTGCACGTCAAAGCACTGCAGTAGTTTGCATGACACATGACACAGGTCAAAGTCCTATACACTGACGAGGCAACTGGGCATACACGGTAACTGGGCATACATTCATAGACCAAACAACAAATATTTGTGGCTGCTAAAAATTGTCTGTGAAATGTCTACTATAACGACATACCTAATAAACGTATTAGGCGCTCGGGATTAACCGAGCGGTCTAAGGCGCTGCAGTCATGGACTAGGCGGCTGGTCCCGGCGGAGGTTCGACACCTCCCTCGGGCGTGTGTGTGTGTATTTGTCCTTAGGATAATTTAGGTTAAGTAGTGCGTAAGCTTAGGGACTGATGACCTTAGCAGTTAAGTCCCATAAGATTTCACACACACATTTGAACATTTTTTTAAACGTATTAAAAGCACTAAAGAACGCAGAAATGTGTACTGAGAGCACCATTATCATCGTAACTGATTCCCGTACTTCTGTCATGACCCAGAATATGCATTTCGCACTGCGACTTAAAAAATATGTGGTCTCTGAAGTTATGCGAGCAGTCTGTAAGCTGCAAAATCAGTACACAAAAAATTATTAATCTGACTGAAAGGCTGTGACATTACAGGGCAAACCAGCAATTCATATATATGTTTTCTTCAGTTTGGTTATGCCCCTCCCGATACAGATACCTTTAAGTGGTCAAACACGAATATCTTCTCTACCACCTTATTTCTCTGACCCTTTAATTGTTCCAGAATTTCTTCTAACAAGAAGCACGTATTGGCTCGCAACAAATAAATTTGCCAGAGGATGATTACATGGGCACTTCTACTTTCTGGAGGAATATGTACAGAAGTTTTTACACTTTGACTTTCATGTTGTCAGCGAATTGGTAAATCCGTGACGGGCTTTGCCTCCATTTCTTGTTGAACGCTTTTTCGAGGTCTACAAAACGTAATTCTGTGTTCCGTTATCAAGCGCAGCCACAGAACTGTCTCTCTGGTGCCTGTACCTTTTCGAAAGTCCAACTGATCGTCATCTAACAAATCCTAAAATTTCTTTTCCATCCTTCTGCCTATTATTCTCAAAATCATGTTGGACATATAGTTTGTTAATTTGATTGTGTGATAGTTCTCAAACTTGCCTGCTCTTGCTATCTACGGGGCTGCGTGCGTGATATTTTCTGAAAGTCGAATGCCAAGTCTCCAGGCTCAGAGGGTGTTTCCGTAAGAGCGTGCAAAAACGTAATACGAAATAGAGAATGATCCACTGAACAGCCAGGATCCTGCGTAAAGCCAATCCACCTAGCAGTAATTTGTCTCAAGGAGAAAGAAAGGCGTTACGGGAGATTAATGCGGACAGGAATATTATGGTACTTACTGTTGATAAGGATAACGCTACCGTTGTGATGAAGAGTGAGGACTACCGTAGGAGGATTAGTGACCTTTTGGATTCTAACACTTATAACAAGCTTCAAGAGGGTCCTAGGAGCTGCCAGTCGATTAATAAAAATGTCTATCACTCCTACAGAGGACAAGAAGTAACTATGTAAAATGGAAGCTTACCCTCTTAGATTATGTGGGCTACCGGAGATATGTAAGCCTAATGTCTCACGGAGACCGATAGTGAGAGCTACTGGATCACCTACTCCAAAGTTCGCTAGATATCTCTCCTCCTTGCTATAACCGCATATTGGTAAAACTGATAACATTAAAAATTCTGAGCACTATATTGAAAAATAATAGGAGATTACTGTCAGCCCAGGTGAGATCCTTGTTAGTTTTGATGTTGTATCGCTTTTTACTATGGTTCCTGTTGACGAAGCTGTTTCATACATAGCTGATATGTTTCCCACTGATTTAGTAGCTCTGTTTCGACAATCCCTGTCCACGATTTATTTCCAGTATAATAATGAGATTTACGAACAAATCAAAGGAGTAGCCATGGGCAGCCCAGTTGTTGCTAATCTATTCACGGAATTTTTTGAACAATAGGCGCTGCAGTCTGTCAGTAAAAGCCCTTTGAAGTGGTATCGGTATGTGGATGACGCTTTTGCGGTATGGAATCACTCTGAAGAGGAATTGTATGGTTTGTTGGTGCACCTAAATAGTATTAATCCAAAGATACAATTTACTATGGAGAATGAGAGCCGTGAACGATTTAATTTTTTGGATGTATTAGTAATCAAAGGGGCAGATGGGAGTCTAGCGCATAAATTGTATAGAAAAAATACACACACCGTCTGTTACCTCCATAAGGATTCGAACCATCATCTCAGGCAGAAGAGAGGTGTCAATAAAACATTGGTGGACAGAGCTAATAATATCTGTGAGCCAGTTTATTTGCAAGATGAACTAAATCATTTGCGAACGGCTTTTAAGAAAAATTGATACGCTGACAACGAGATAGAAAGAGCACTTCATCCCAGAAGAAAAATGTCTGACAACATTAAGCAACAACAATGGTCAGCTGCAAAAGTTTTTCGTCCATTTATTCGCAAGGTTACGGACCGCACTGGGAAAGTTCTGGCGAATTTTCAAGTTGAAACAATCTTTAGATCCACCGAGAAAGTTAGTGAGAGTTAAAGATCCGCAAAAGACGTACGACACCCCTTAGCAACTGCTAGGGTGTATAAAAATCCGTGTAGCTGTGGGAAGGTTTATATGGAACAACGAAAAGAAGTGTCAATACCTGCGTAACCGAAAACAAAAGGGACGGTCCACTAGGACATACCGACAAATTAGCTGCAGCGGAACATGTTTTTACAAACGGTGATCATGAAATAAAATCTAGTGAGACGAGCGTGCTAGCCAGGACATCGCATTATTATGCACGTATGTATATAGAAGCTATAGAGATTCAGAAACACCACAATAATTTTAATAGAAAAGAGGAAGGCTTAAAGTTAGACCAAATATGGCGGTCGATTTTGCACCAACGGTGTGACACGCGATTACCTTCAATCGAGAATAATGACGTTAGTCAGAGATAGACCTATAGTCGGCCCCACGTGACGTACGGTGGTGCCCTCTATGTGCTCCATATAAACGGGACCTCCACGGCCTGGTAGTTTTGGTTTTACTAATCCCCTACTTGAGTGTGTTTACTTGTTTTTCAAGTTTCCACCATCAAGGACGAACAAGAAGACAGGTAATATCTATTCGCTCCCCGTTAGGAACAGCAAGAATGACAATTCTGCCTAAACTGCACTATCTCGAGCCAAAGACAGGGTCGTCTTATAGCGTCAGCCTGGCAGCCAGTCGTTGACTCACCTCGGAAGATGTAGCCCGCAGTTAACAACGAAACGTCAGGAAAAAGTAGTTTTACAGATCGACCACGGCCTCTCAGCCCGGAAGTTTTAACTAATTAAGACGCCGGTCGTGAAAGCCTACACGTTATGATTAGGAAGTTTATGATTCCTTCGCATCCTAGTGCAACTAAAATATTTTTCATACGTGCCGTAATCAGATTTCTAATGTACTGTGGTTGTATGAAAGTCAATTTAAAGAGTTCTACTGAAATTTCAGTGTGCTGTCGCTTTCAAATGGAGCATTTGTCTATTATATTCCCCTTTCTTATTCTTCTTTTCCATTCTTCGTCTAGCTTCAAACGCATCATTTTAAGTCACTGCAGAAATGAGCGTGCATGTTGAAGTGATGGAAGTCTGTTTACCTAACTGACTGCCTAAAACGCCTGATGTTCATGTGATATTCATAAATGATCACAGGATTACTCTTTCTCATTTTTACACTATTCTTCCGACATTTAAATTTTCAGTCATTAAATTTTAGATGTTTTCCTGCCGATAAGTATGTAAGGTTTTTGATTGATCTCATATTGCACATTTGTGTGTAGTCAGTGAACAGACCAAAACCTTAAACACTTTCAGGGTACCAACAAACGCAAATCGGAGGCAAAAATATTAGTGGTTGTCTCGTATAAAATGCAGTTTGCACTGTCAGATCAGTTGCCGTTGCTTCATCGCCACTGATCTATTCATATCCTCTTTTGTACGTTGAACAGAAGTGACGACGCGACAGATCTACGTGGCAGGCTAACGGTCTTTGTCGGTCGTCATAATGTATTTGGGCGCTGTCTGACGCTGAATTGATTTGACACTGTATCCATCGCAGACATAAAGCGACCATTTAACGAGACCAATAAATCATCAATTTTTATGTTAAACTCGTTGGAGATTTGTTGTTAAGGGATTTTGTTAAATCTGTGAAAATTAGCGATGTGGGAATAACAATTGTTGTTTTACAATCAGGTTTGCGCTCATTCCTTCTCTAAAAACAAATTATTACGGCAATAAAATGCTGCACTTATTTGCCTACTACGCTGTACACTACTCTACATTTAATCATTCGTCCTAATAATTCGTGTGTGAACGCTCTCAACGTAAGGATCTACAATATTCTGCCATAGATTCATCCCTGTCTCAATTCGCTACTTAATGTATTGTCGCTAATGTTATAGTCGGAATTGTGACACTCTGCTCCCATATCCCATTCATGGTGAAGAACCTCCTTAATTAATTTTAATGTTGCAGTAAATGTTGCGCTGGTTTGAAACTTTCTGGAAGATTACAAGTTGGGCGTCTGGCGAGGACTCGAACGGAGATCGTTTGCCTCTTGCGGGCAAATTATCAACTAAGATTATCAGACACAACGCATTAAGCGTCCATACAGCTTTACTTTCATCAGGATACAGATGAAGAAACCAGACAGGAAGACTCAATGTGCAAAGGAATGGGATGCGGAAATACTGAGGCATGAAGAGATATGCTTGAAGACTTCTGATGGTTCAATAAGGAAGAGGTCAGTAAGCAGTTCAATTGAAGAAGAATGGATATCTCTGAAAAGGGCAGTCACAGGAGTCGGAAAGAAAAACATAGGTACAAAGATGGTAAGTTCAAAGGAACCATGGGTGACAGAAGAAATATTTCTGCGGATGTACGAAGGAAGAAAGTACAGAACTGTTCAGGGAAATTCAGTAATACAGAAATACAAGTGACTTAGGAACGATAAATGAGAAGTGCAGGAAAGCTAAAGTGAAATGGCTGCATGAAAAATGAGAAGAATTCGAAAAAGAAATGATTGTCGAAAAGACTGACTCAGCGTATAGAAAAGTGTAAACAACATTCGGAGCAATTAAAAGCAAGGCCTGTAACATGAAGGGTGCAATGGGAATCCACTATTAAACACAGAGGAGATTACGGGCAGTTGCAAAGAGTACAGGGAACGCCTCTATGAAGGGGAGGGCTTTTTTGTGATAGAAGAAGAAATAGGAGTCGATAGGGAAAAGATAGCGAATCGAGTATTAGAATCAGAATTTCAAAGAGTGTTGAAAGAGTTAAGATCAAATAAGGTAGAAGGTATAGATAACTCTCCATCGGAGTTTCTAAAATCATTGGAGGAAGTTGCAACAAAAGATTTACCTTGATGTGTAGACTGTGTGAGACTTTCGATATACCAGCACACTTGCGGAAACACTTAATTCACACGACTGCGAAGACTACAAAAGCCGACAAGTGCGAGAATCATCACTAAATCAGCTTAACAGATCATGCACTCGAGTTTCTGACAAGAATAACATACAGAAGAATGGAAAGAAAATTGTGGATCAGGTAGATGACAATCATTTTGGCTTTAGGAAAGACAGGTTGTCCACTAAAGGAAGTGATTCAGTATTATTCAGAATGGCTGGACATGCACGATCATACTGTTTATCTAGATATATTTACATACATCATTGCTGTGTCACTGTAGCTTTCTATAAGCTCGTACCATGTGTTATTGTGTGAAGGTCAAGTTTGATCCCGGAATAGTCACACGTCACCAATGGCGCTAACTACCGTTGTTTGGCACTAGATTAGAAGGGTCGTTATTCTTTATCGTCCTGAAATATGACGGGGTTAAAGCCGAAGTGGTGTAAGTCACGTTTTTAAAATTATTGACTTAAGTGCTGCAATACAATTTTGAAATATGGACCTGTTAAATGGAAGAATGGTGTAACCCACAGTTTTGTTCTTACCCCCATAGATGGCGTTAGCTGTTTCACTTGTGAATGAAACGGCCGCTTTGTTTACAGGCATTGCGGTGCAAGTCTGACTTACGCGATTATTCCTCTAAGTGCTTCTAACGTGTGCTTTCGTACTGTGTAGTTTCATGTTTTGGTGAAGATGGATTCTCAGTTTGATGAAGACACAAGTAGTGAACCCAGTATATTGCAAAATGCGGGATCTAGTGATGATTATGATCCTGCAAAGAATGAAAAGTTTGGTTCTTCAGGTAAGTTTAACTCACGTAGTCTATCATTTGGCCAATTACGTTAGTAACACATTATCATGTCTTTGAAGTTTAACAATGACTGGCCTATAAACGTAATGTCAGTGAAAATAATAGCAAACGTGGTGCGCGAGCTAAACGATGTGGCATAATTTCTGCAAAACAATTCGTAAAAATAATAACAGTCTTGATACACAACCTCAAATCGTCGTAGCATAACATTCGGAAAATAATTATGCGTGGTTGTTTGGTTGCAGAGGAAGAAGTGGAAATAACACAACATGAATTACCAAATCGAAGTAGAAAAAGGCAAAAAAAGGGGGAATACGAAGTAGGAAAGAAAGAAAAAAAGAAATTTGGGTCAGGCATATGAAACTAAGGAAGGGAGAAAGGTTCCTGAAAAGACGTTCTCAAGCATAAATTGTAATTGCAGATTAAAATATATAGATAAGATATCAGAAGTTCATTCGAAACATTTTGGAATTTAGGTTCTTTTTCCTGTCAGAATGCTTTTCTATGTGGGTTAGTTAAACAAATAAGTCCTCAACACAGGCGTCCTAGAGAAAGGGCAAGATTTCCAAAGTCAACCAGCAATCTATTTTACATTCAAGTTGATGGAACTAGTGTTAAAGTACGCAAAAAATATTTCCTTCAAACATTCCAAATATCAGATGGGCCGATGACCAGAGCTGTACAAAAGTTGAAAATGGGAGAGCAACCAGGATCGGACAAACGAGGAAGTGGGATACCCATGAACAAAATCTCTGATGAAAGAATGGATATTGTCCGGAAGCATATTTCATCATTCCCCTCATACCAGTCTCATTATACAAGAGCTCAAAATCAAAACAGAAAATATTTATCCCCTGACCTTAATGTACGTCTTATGTATAACTTATACAGAGAATACTGCAAAGAGAAAAAAATCTTACCTGTTAAAGAGCCCATTTATCGTAGATGTTTCAGTCATTACTTCAACTTGCACTTCCATGCTCCACGTAAAGATACCTGTGTGAAGTGTGACAAGTACAAAATACAGATGTCCACTTCAGAAGATGCAATAGAAAGAAATAACGTGGAAGTACAACACGAACTACATCTTCGAAAGGCGGAGGCTGCTAGAACATCCATGAAATTAGATAAAGAAAAGTCACAGAAAAGTAAATTGTATTATGCCTTCACTTTTGACTTGCAGAAATCTCTACCATTCCCCAAACTGACCACTTCTGTAGCCTATTATAAAAGAAACATGTACTGATACAATCTTGGCTGTCATGAGCTGTCAACTGATATTGGCTTTGTGTACACATGGGATGAGATAATGGCCTCACGTGGGTCACAAGAAATAGGTTCTTGTGTTACAAAACACATTACTACAAGAACTTCAGCTTCAAAACATCTTGTCATGTTTAGTGACACTTGTACGGGGCAAAATAGGAATTCGAAATTTGCATTGTGTCTCATGAAATTGCTTCACACCAGTGTTAACATCGACATTATGGATCATAAATTTATGGTTAGTGGCCACTCCCATCTCCCTAATGGTTCAGATTTTGGATCTATAGAATCCTATGCAAGAGGTAAAACAGTTTATGTTCCTGCTGATTGGTGCTCCATAATCGCAAAATCAAGAAGAAAGAAAGCTTTTGTTGTTACGCAAATGTCACTTGAAGACTTCAAGTCTATGAAGAATCTTGAACAAGCTATTACAAGGAGAAAACAAAATGTCGCAAAAAACCAGTGTCGTGGCTTAACATGCAGTGGATTCGTTTACTGAAGAACGAACCTTTTATGCTCTATTACAAGGAGACTCTTAATGAGGATTTTCCATTCTCCGCTCTATGTCGAAAGCCAGCCAAACCAGGAAGGCCAGTTTCACTTGGACGTATTGCTATGGAAAATCTATACCATGGACCAAGACCTGTAACCAAGGAAAAGAAAAGGGACATGCTAGATCTTCTACCATACATTCCACTCATCAACCATGCTTACTTCCAGGGACTTACAACAGCTGAAGCAACAGTAGATGATGCAGACCCGCTGGATGTTGTTGATACTGAACATGACTGAACATTGTCATAGCTAAGAAAGGACATTTCGTTGTACTGCTCTTAGTTATTTCTGAAATATATCATTTATCATTAGAAATACCTTTTGGTTTTATTTAAATTTACTTCAAATACAAGATTGGTTAAAGGCAAAATGGTGTAAGTCATTTGCGCCCTTCAAAAGACTCATAATTTGGTATTAAACCGTTTTCAATTATGAACACATTGAAACAATGACACCTTCCTGTGATGTAAAACACAAAAAAAGTTGTATTTATTTCTTGTGGAATTTATTATAATGCTTCTCACAAAACCTTCTGTTTCTCAAAATGCATGAAACACGACTTACACGACTTTGGCTTTAACCCCCTCATATGTACATTGTATATTACGTTGGTATGATTCAATTGTACATCTACATATGTACACCGCAAGCCACTGTACGGTGCGTGATATAGGGCGTATCGTACCGCCGTTATTTATTTCCTATCTCATTTAGTTCCGTTATCGCCTGTCCGTTTTTTTACCCTTCTTCTGTGCAGGAATCACCTGCGCTTTTTCCACTTGTTTGGGACTTCGAGCTGGGCGAGAGACTCGAGATAAGTGCAAGCTAAATAATGGGCCAATGTCACAGAGACCTCTTTGTAGAACCAAAATGGGATTCCATCCGGACCTGGCGACTTATTTGTTTTCAACTCTTTCACTTGTTTTTCTACGCCACAGATGCTTATTACTTTTTTCATCCATACGCGAGATAAGTGAGTGTGACACAACAATACCCGCACATTTACTATTAATACAAGTTTTATAAATGTGTCCCACAGGATTTCACGAGAATTATGTCGTCTAAGATTCTACTGTAGTTTCCTCAAGAATTTCTGTTAGACTTTCATGTAGGCTACACTGACATTTTAAGATCTTTACAGCACAACTATGAACTCGTTCAATGTTTTTTGTCATTCCTATTTTGTAAGGACTACAAAAACTGTAACAATATTCTAGAATTGGTCACATCATCTTTTTGTACTCGTATGCTTGTTCCTTTACAAATGGGTTGCACTTCCCCAGATGCTTTACATCATGCTGTCGCATGGAATGTTTTTAAATTTTTCGATTATAGAACCTGTCTGTCAGAAAATGTGTGACGGTATCTTTGTACATTGAATTCATTCATCGGTCTCATTAATTTGAGGAAAGGAGGAAATACTGAGTTTCTCAGTAAGAGAATGGGAATTATATTAATTACATATTTATTCAAAGGATTCACACACATAATAAGCTTGCTAATAGTAGGACTAGCATTACTCTGCTTCATTTAACACAAACGTGTAGAGCAGAAGATCTAGAAATGCAAAATTGATTAAAATATTTGACGATTTCATGGAGAATTTACTGCTGCGAAATTGCTGTGAGGTTGAATGTGACTTGCATGCCAGCTGCACGACCAACAGCTTACACACGTCCGCATATGGCTGGCCACGCAATACGATCACAACGAGAAAAGCATGAAACTCACCCTGGGAACTAGTTGGCGGTGAAATTTTAACAAAATTGAGAACCGAAGTGAACACAGTAGCCCATTATTCAAACGCCACGCAACATGCAGAAAGTAACCTGCTCCACGTCGGTTGCTTAATAAAGGAAATTCGTTAGACATTTGGAAATATTCCACCAAACAGCAGGTAAAAAATTTAGATCTCGGTTTGATTCAGTTTAATTAATCACTCCGTGCAGAACCTATTCGATAACATGATCGAGGAAGGACAACGTCTAATGCCACGTGCAGGTGGGCATGAAGAGGAAACAGGTAACTGTGAAAAATTACTTCCACCACTCATTTAAAAAGCGTTAAAGAACATCACTGAAATGATTGATATGAGAGAGGAAACACGTTGGGTTTATTTAAAGCCAGGAGATGAACACAAATTAACACCGTGTGGAAACAATCAACAAAGGAAAGTCGGTTAAAGAATGCAAAAACCAAGATCCGAAACACTGGATTGTGGCATGAAGATTATTGAAATGGATGTATGAAACAAAAACATTGTGCGAACCGGAATGATACTGCATGGCACCACAAAAGCACACCTCAACGCTCGTAGTAGCAATCACAAAGTCCGATCTTATAATCCAACAGACTAAACAGTCGCAAAAGAAAGTAATAACATTACTTTAACAACCACCACCTGGAGAAGACTAAGAAATCGCTGAACTGCAGCTACCTAGCCTCCCAAGCGAACATAATGAATTCACACCGCTGATGTAACGTACCGGATTGCAGTGGAGCTCCCGTAGCGCGCCAAAACTTTCAACGATTACTCTGTATCATGTGACACCTACTAACCTCTGTTATAGAAGTAAAAACTTTTGACTTCTCTGCCCAACGATGTATCTACCTACAAAACCAAAGATGTCTTGGTTTTTTACGCCCAGTGCCAAGTGCCAGACTTCTGATGGCTATTAACTGATTACTATGCTATTGCTAATTCTTAAAAATATAAACGAGCAGGATAAGCGGGCCTTCTGCTTGTAGATACCAGTCCTTTCTTTTATTTGTACAAAGTGCCATTCTTTCAGAAGAAAATGGTGGATTAACATCTATTGAAAGGCGCCTGCTCAAATCTTGACAGATGTGTTTCACCCTTCTAAGAAATCTCTCTTCCATTCCCATTTCCTTATACTGATCATTAATGATTGCTCCATTTCATATACACTGATCAGGAAGAACATTACGGCCACCTAGCCAAGAGCCATTATGTCGACGTTTGGGACGGATAACAGCGGCGATGCGTCGTGACGTGGAAGCAATGAAGCCTTGGTAGATCGCTTGTGGGAGCTGGTACTACATCTGTAGAAAAAGTCATCTCATTCCAGTAAGTACTTAGGAGAGGAGGCTAGGCTCTGACGCCACTTTGAATCACATCTCAGGTGTGTTCGATTGGGTTCAGATCTGCTGAGTTAGTGGGTCAGCACATCAACCGGAACTAACCACTGCGTGACTCGAATCACTCCATCGCACTCCTGGCTTTGTGACACGGCGCATTATCTTGCTGAAAAACGCCACTACCGTTGGGAAACATGATCACCGTGCAGGGGTGTACGTGGCCTGGAATCAGTCTAAGACAGTTCTTGGCCGCCATGGTGCCTTGCACTAGCTCCTCATGAATGTTCCCTAGAACATAATGCAGCCGCCGACAGCTTGTCTCAGTTCCGCAGTACAGATGTCAAGGATCTGTTCCTCTGGAAGACGACGGATTCACGTCCTTCCTTCGGCATGATGAAAAAGGTGTAGGGATTCATCAGAGCATGCAACACTCTGCCTCTTCGCCAACGTCCAATGCCGATGGTAACGTTCCCGTTTCAGTCGGAGTTACCGATGTCGTGGTGCTGACATTGGCACGAGTCGTCGGCTGCGGAGGCCCATTGTTAAGAACATTCCGTGCACTGTGTGTTCAGACACACTAAAGTCAGATATTAGTTCCTCCACAGTTCACCGCCGTCCTGTTTTGTCAGTCTACGCTGTCTACGACGTCCGACATCTGTAACGAGGGGTGGCCGCACAGCCCCACGACGTCTGGTCGTAATTTCGCCACGTGTTTCGCCAAGTGTTTAAGACCCCCACCACGTCATTCATCGAACACCCGAAAAGTTGTGCAGTTTTCAAAACGCTCGTACCGAGCCTCCGGGCCTTCACAGTCTGCCCTCGCTTGAACTCTGATAGGTTGCACGTCTTCCCGAGTCTACGGGCTGCACACCCACTGATACTACATGCACAGTGTGTGTGTCTGTTATTCATCGCCAGGAGACGCTGCTGCTGGCTGGCTGGGTTTATATCGATACTAGATCGGTGGTCATAATGTTCTGGCTGATCAGTTCCTTTTAGTACTCATAAACGCTTATGTGACGTGTCATACCTCATCAAGGTCCTCATTACTAATCTTGTAATAAAATACTATCGGCATCATTCCCTCAGTTACAATCGCTATCTTCTATCTTACATTTATCCATGTCTAAAAGAAGTGTCATTATTTTCTGCCATTTTGCCTTTCCTTATAACGCAAGTGTACTGTGTACAGCAGCAGCATCACCGAAGAATCTTTTTTATTGCTGATGAGCCTATCTGATTAAGTGTTTGTATATATCGAAGACATTAGAGGTCCTATTACACTTCCTTTGGAGGCACTCGATGTTCCTTTCGCTTTCATAGAATATTCGTGTTATTTTAGTCAAATACTCGTCGAGCAAGAACATGTTCACGAAGATACTGTGGACGATCGTATGTTGATTGATCGTCGGCAGCATCAAATACCTTCCAGAAAAGTAGCGTGACGGAATCTATTTGTTCACAAGTCCCAAGTATTTCAGGACGTATCATGTGCATATAACAGGTTTTGTTTCAACCCTCCCCCCACCCCCTCCCCTCTCAAGGGTCATATCGTTTTAGCTTATAAAATGCTTTACGATCTTGAAAGGACGGACGTTAGCGATATTCTCCTGAAGTCTGCCCACCCGAACTTTTTATTATAAACAAATATGATCTGCGCTGCTTTCCAATGGCGGAGGGCTGTACCAATACATAGCTGCAGGATCTTCATTTCTCCAGATTGATTCCTAATGTTTAATATATCAACGCCCTCTGTTACTGTGATTAACTATCGGAAATAAAACTTCTACAAACGTTATTTGATTTCCTATAGCCATCGATTAACGGGCGCTGTAGGTGACACGACTTGGTCAGAGATAAACTCCATGTGGCCCCTCGGAATGTTCACGGTATTCGCGTTGTGCGCCACAACCAGTGGATTTACGACGTGTAGTTGGTGTATGGCTTGCACCCTGTGTAATTCCCGCTCTTATAAAGGTGTACTGCGCTGCACCATTTCCTGTCTACGTGAACAGTGAGAGTCAAGTACATACGTGCGAGCTAGTCCCCCGTTCACACGTGCTCTGGCATACGTTGGCATCTTGGCAGGCCACATCCGGCACTGCATACGATGCATTTGTTGAAGTGGGTCCGCAATTCTGCTGACGTTTCACACTACTGCCGTATTTATCTACTTAATTTTCAGTTATTTTAAGTCCAGTGCGTTTGTTTATAAATAACTTTTCTGCTTCCAATCACAATTTTCTTGTATGTGAAGCTTACACTGCGTATTCCGGGAAATTATTTCCATTTTCAATTGTCTCTTTCCCTGTGTACTATGCTATTTTTTGGTAACGTTTTTGATGTATGAGGTTCTGCATTGTTCTGTTGACTTTACTATAATATACAAGTAAAAACGCGCAATTTTTAGTTGATTGTCGATTTTGATATGTAATTAGTGGCGAAATATGGAAGCACTTGTACTTACAGTTTCATTATGGTCATCTGCGCTTCTTCACTAGTTATCGGATTTACCCGTCAAATCTTCAGCATTGCTATGTGATATCACATTCCAAAATTTATTCTCGTCATATCTGAAAAGCTTATTTGGTCCACATTCACTTCCGTATCGGACTACATAGCAAATATTTGCAGAAAAGACATCCTAATATTCAACATTCGTTGTTAAAATATTTTTCTTCTTCAGAGACGCTTTTGTTGCCATTGTTATCTTGCAATTTACAGTCTCTCTGCTTAAGTCATTTTGACTTTGCTGCTCAAATAGTAAAAATTATCAACTGACCATAGTATCTCATTTCCTAATCTACTTCCACTACAATTAGCTGTACTTGTTTTACTTTTGTTGTTGTTCGTCTTTTCATTACGCTGTTAAGTCATCGATGGGAGTAGCGTCATCAATATACCTTGAAGTTTGCGTTTTCCTTTCAAAACCTCGCATTGGTTTCCTGTACTTCTTGTACAATATAGCGATTGAAAAGTCTGGGGGATAGGTAACAACTCTCTTTCAATGTTTCTCACTACGCTCCCCTTTCATCCTTTTGTACTTGTGTAACTTGAGTGTAGTTTCGGTACAAGCTGTAGGAAATCTCTCGCTTTTTGATTTATTTCTGCTACCTTCAGCATTTTAAAGAGTGCATTCAGTAAACATTGACAAATGCTTTCTCCAAAACTACGTATAATTTTAATGTTAACTTTGCCCGTTTTCGATATAGCTTGCACAACAATCGTAGAATCAATATTGCCTCTCATGTTCCTGCAACTGAAGGTGACCTTCTGTGAGCTCGACTCCACAAGAATTCCCATTCATCTGTAAAAATTTCAGAATTTCTATTAGTACAATACGCTTAGGCAAGTACTTGCTGAAGAAGGCTGTGTGATACGGAAAAGTTTCATCGTGTGTTAGAGACTTGCACATGAAGGAACCGAGTTTCATTTCAAAATTGAACAAAGTCATAGCCTAGTTGAGAAACAAAAGCTGAATGACGCAAAAAGGAGAGAAAGAAAACTACGCGAGATGCTTTCAGCAAATCTGAGAATAAATTTTTCCAAGTGGAATAGCTAAAACTCTTAAGAAGGTTTGGTCATACGTAAGTCGAAATTTCAATCGCTCAGAAACCGTATTAGCACCGAAACAGAAGATGTCAGACAGAAGGCTGCAATACTGAATACAGTCTTCTCAAATTTCTTCACCGTAGAAGCTTTAAATCATTGCACGAACGCCGAAGTTGCAGAGATAAGCGATAGCAGAACAGAAAATCAGTGAATAGGTAACAAGAACACGTGAGATACCTATGGACCTATACAGAGATAATACGAAAGTTCTCCCAATCTAACAGTATTGTCTCGTTGGCGCATGGCGAAACGAAGGTTACCTTCCCGCCTGCGAGGAGGATCATCGAGTGGTTGTGCACAGTAAAAGCACGTCGCTGAAGTCAATCTTCAGTGTAATCATGGAACATGTTCTGTGATCACGCATTATGATAATTTTGGCTTTTGGAGAACGAAACATCTGTCCTAAGAATATCAACATGCTTTCTGCAGACACAGATCATATCACATCAGATTCGGTTCGCTCCGTTTGTCCAGTGCTTCCAGGCCGCCTTGGAGAAAGACGGTCAGGGTGGTGCCACTTTCTTAACTTCTGGAAGGCATTCGATATACTCGTAGTTCTGCAGTGACGTTTAGTAAAAAACGTACAGTTCTACATAGTCTCTGATGATTTCCTTGTTTGAATCCGACACTTCCTTGCACATAGTTCTCAACATGTCGTCGTTAACAGAACAAAACCCACAAATGTAAAGGTAATTTCTGAAGTCCCCCCTTCGAGTGTTACAGGAACATTACTGTTTACTATTTAAATTAATGGTATGGTGATTAACGCTGTAAGCCGTGTGAGGATGATTGAGTTACCTAGGAGGGCTGCGATGCTGGAACACTGTAGCGATACACAGGAAGACCTTTACAAGAATGAATACTGGTACACCGTCTGGCACCTGACCCCGAACGCAAATAAACGTACTGCGCATAATGAGACGAGGCACTACACTACTGTACGAGGACACTGTTGGCGACAAATCGCTGGAAATTGTTAGAAGCGCATGAAAGTTTGTGTCGGTCCTTGGAGTGTGCTCGGATATCCTATGTGTTACGGCGGCCGTTCGCAATAAGCTGGAAATCTGAGTTGGAGTCCAGGTCTGGCTTCACATGTTGCTTGTGGCAGTACATCTCTATCTATTACAGTTAAGCTGACTTTCGGGAACAAATTTCTGTTACAGGGCATTGGCAGTTTTTCAGGCGCTATCGGTATGTTCAATGCACGGCCTGATTTGTTGGGTTGGCTCGTTATGAGCTCACAGACGCCAGTCATCCAGCGTCGCTTTAAAGCCTATACACTTAATATAGAACTGATCGTCAAGGTACTTTAAGTACACTACTGGCCATTAAAATTGCTGCACCAAGAAGGAACGCAGATGATAAACGGGTATTCATTTGACAAATATATTATACTAGAACTAACATGTGATGACATTTTCACGCAATTTGGGTGCATAGATTCTCAGAAATCAGTACCCAGAACAACCACCTCTGGCCGTAATAACGACCTTGATACGCCTGGGCATTGAGTCAAACAGAGCTTGGATGGCGTGTACAGGTACAGCTGCCCATGCAGCTTCAACACGATACCACAGTTCATCAAGAGTAGTCACCGGCGCATTATGACGAGCCAGTTGCTCGGCCACCATGGACCAGACGTTTTCAATTGGTGAGAGATCTGGAGAATGTGCTCTCCAGGACAGCAGTCGAACATTTTCTGTATCCAGAAAGGCCCGTACAGGACCTGCAACATGCGGTCGTGCATTATCCTGCTGAAATGTAGGGTTTCGCAGGGATCGAATGAAGAGTAGAGCCACGGGTCGTAACACATCTGAAATGTGACGTCCACTGTTCAAAGTGCCGTCAATGCGAACAAGAGGTTTCCGAGACATGTAACCAATGGCACCCCATACCATCACGTCGGTGATACGCTAGTATGGCGATGACGAATATACGCTTCCAATGTGCGTTAATCGCGATGTCGCCAAACACGGATGCGACTATCTTGATGCTGTAACAGAACCTGGATTCATCCGAAAAAATTACGTTTTGCCATTCGTGCACCCAGGTTCGTCGTTGAGTACACCATCGCAGGTGCTCCTGTCTGTGATGCAGCGTCAAGGGTAAATGCAGCCATGGTCTCCGAGCTGACAGTCCGTGCTGCTGCAAACGTCGTGGAACTGTTCGTGAAGATGGTTGTTGTCTTGGAAACGTCCCCATGTGTTGACTCAGGGATCGAGACGTGTCTGCACGATTCGTTACAGCCATGCGGATAAGATGCCTGTCATCTGGACTGCTACTGATACGAGGCCGTTGGCATCCAGCACTGCGTTCCGTATTACCCTCCTGAACCCACCGATTCCATATTCTGCTAACAGTCATTGGATCTTGACTAACGCGAGCAGCAATGTCGTGATACGATAAACCGCAATCGCGATAGACTACAATCCGATCTTTATCAAAGTCAGAAACGTGATGGTACGCATTTCTCCTGCTTACACGAGGTATCACAACAACGTTTCAACCAGGCAACGCCGGTCAACTGCTGTTTGTGTATGAGAAATCGGTTGGAAACTTTCCTCATGTCAGCACCTTGTAGTTGTCGCCACTGGCGCCAACCGTGTGTGAATGCTCTTAAGAGCTAACCATTTGCATATCTCAGCAACTTCTTCCTGTCGGTTAAATTTCGCATCTGTAGTACGTCATTTTCGTGGTGTAGCAATTTTAATGGCCAGTAGTGTAACTAGGCTTGTTTTAGTCTTCATTCTTAATACTGGTTTGATCCGGCACTCCATGTACCCTGTCCTCTGCAAGCCCTTTTCCTCTCCGAATAACTACTGTGATTTACATCTTTCTGAATCTGCGTACTGCATTCATCTCTTGGTCTCCCTCTACAATTTTTGCCTCCCACACTTCCCTCCAGTACGAAATTGGTGATGCCTTGATACCGCAGAATGTGTCTTGTATGCCAGTCTCTTCTTCTAGTCAGATTGTGCTAAAACTTTCTTTCTCCCTGATTCTTTTTAGTACCTCCTTAATAATTATTTTATCTCCCCACCTAATCTTCAGGATTCTTCTGTAGCACTCTTCTTGTGTAACCTGTTTCGCTTCCACCCATTACTACACTCCATGCAAATACTTCCAGAAAACACTTCGAAACACTTAAAACTAAATTCAATGTTAACAAATTACTATTCTTCAGAAACATTTTTTTGCCATTGCCAGTCTACATTTTATACCCTCTCTACTTCAGCCATCATCAATTATTTTGCTGCCTAAATACCAAAACCCATCTCAACTTTAAGTGTCCCGTTCCCTAATCTAATTCCGCGAGCATCACCTGAATTAATTAATTTACATTCCATTATCCTTGTTTTGCTTTTGTTGATGTTCATCTTATATCTTCCTTCCAAAACAGTGTCGACTGCTGTTACAAATCTTTTTCTCACTCTGACAGAAGTACAATGTCATCGGCAGACTTCAAAGTTATTATTTCTTCTCCCTGAACTTTAATTCCTACACCAAATTTATCCTTTTTCCCTTTACTGCTTGCTCACTGATTCAAAACCATTGGCGACAGGTTACAACAATGTATCACTCATTTCTCAACCACTGCTTCTCTTTCGTGCCCGTAGACTCTTATAACTGACGTCTAGCTACTGTAAAAGTTGTAAATAGCGTTTCGCACCCTGCATTTCACCCCTACTACCCTCAGAATGTCAAAGAGAGTATTCCAGACAATATTGTCAAAAACTTTCTCTACGTCTAGAAATGATATAAACGTAGGTTTGCGTTTCCTTAACCTTTCTTCTAAGAGAAGTCGTACAGTCAGTATGGCCTCGTATATTCCAACTGATCTTCCCGGTATCTAACAATTCCTCCATTTTTCTATAAAGAATTGGTGTCTGTATTTTGTAATCGTGACTTATTAAATTGATAATTCGGTAATATTCATGCCTAGCAGCAACTTCTTACTTTGGGATTGGAACTGTTACATTTTCCCTGAAGTGTGAGGGCATTTCACCTGTCTCATACACATTGCACACCAGATGGAAGAGTATATATATATATATATATATATATATATATATAGTGAGTAGTATTCACACATGTGTGAATGATGGTATCAAAAATAGGATTCAAATAAAAACAGGTAAGTAATAATTAAGGTTTGAGCAGAAATAGTGTTGGATAAAGGAACAATTACTAGCAAAGTTCGTGTAGCTGCACATTATTTTACGAAAGTCAAAAGCACTAAAAATTCCAAAGTATATTTCCCATTGTCAGCTGCAACGTTCGTTATCGTAACTAATGTCTATGGAAACATGCAACAAGTTCATCGCACGCGAGTACACAAGTATCAACTACAGTCAATATTTATAATTGACAGCTGTCTCAAATGTCGTAATAAAGTTTAAAGTTCATATCGAAGTATTCGTCACGGCGTACCTACATGACAGTGGCACGCTGTAAATATTAACGGTTGGGACCGTGTATAGCTCACGCAACTCTTCGGCAGCACAAATCCTTAGACAAAAGTAGAATGATAACACAGCAGGAAAAGACGACAAAAACCAAAGAAGACAAGCATCGTACAGACCGCCCTTAAATGCTTTCTGTGACGTCACACATTACTGAATCAATACAAGTCACTTAACTAACGGCCACTATTCATATCTAACGTTACTGCGCATACATATGAGATACTATTGCACAGTTAAATTTGTAGCCTGCATTTCGTGACTCATTAAAATGACAGCATAGTACGAGTAGTAAACAAAAGCCTGCCTACATCAGGTGCCTAGAAATATTATAATATTACAGATAAATATGGTCGGTTTGAAGGACGATTGTTATTTTGCTCTTTAATGGGAATGTTTTTTATTTTCACATTTTATTGATTACAATACACGTCTCCATGGCAATTTTATAGCACTTCATGAATGGCAATTTACATAACTAATCAACCAAAGGTATCAAATAGTAAATTGTAGATACTCATGCACTACATTTGATAAGGTTCTAAGAAACTCATTCTACCTTCATACCACTTGTAATTATGAAGGATTTATTATATTGACACACTTGTGTACAAATGTTTTTAAAAAATCATAATTGTTATCACTTATAAATACCATGATTTGAAAAGTAGATTGTTGTGGTGTTCACTAGGATAGCCAAGCTTCATTTCAAACTTTGTATACTCGTATCGCTATAGTAAGAGTCTTTATTGATTTTATAATCTATCGTATTGAAAACAACTTGAAATTGATTAACAATTATCCCAGAATTATGTATGAAATTGCGGTTCTCTACTCCTTATGCTGCAATTTTTCTGCTGTACCACACTTGATTTTTCTGTGGCACTTTTGTAAGTTCTGTAACGCAGTTTCGCCTCCAGTGAGTCTTCTACACCCTTCAGCCATGCTCACACGCTGCAGCCCTTGAAAAAATGCATTCCCGCGCACAGCCACCGTCCTAACTGATTTCCTCCCCGGATGGCTAGTGGCAGAAAAGGACTCTCCATTGACTCTCACTCCGCTAGTTGGATTCTCATAATATCGCACAGTAATTACTGTAAGGCGCCTGGGAGTTAGCATCCTGTGCCACAATGTGGAATCAAACATAAAACAAATAGTAGGAAAAGCCGATTCCATACTGAGATATTGGGAGAAAAGAAAGTGTAATTCTTTCACGAACAGGTGGCATACATACGATTTATCGTCTACTCAGTACTAGTGGTACCAGAAATATTCTTGCATAAAATGTTCTCCGTTTACTTGCCGCGTCAAATTCGGATGAAATCCCGAGCATTCGATGACTAACTCCGTCACCTTCGTCAGGGGTAAAACTGTTTTACCCCTGACGAAGATGACGGAGATAGTCATCTAAAGCTCGGGATTTTATCCAAATTTGACGTGGAAAGTAAACCGAGAACTTTCTATGCAAGGACTCCGTCGCGAAAGACTTCGTAGTTGGAAATATTCTTTGCCACACAACGTAAATTAGTTACCCAAGTAAATATGTAGTTGTAGGTTGTGAGGTGTCGGTTGAGCTACCCCTACGCTGCCAGAGTTCCGATCACCGGTGATCGACAGGGAAGGAAAGCTCCCCATAAATCATACAAGTTTAAAAGAAAGAACTTCACACAATGGATAATGCCTTATTGAAACAAAATTACTAGTGATGGACCGATTAAACATGAAAGTACATGTTACACATCACGTAGGGGTATATTAATGAAAGGGCTCATCTAACTACAGAGGAAGTTAGCGGTCCCTATGGCGAGAGTATCGTGCACCAGGTCCGCACGCGCCTGACTAAACGACCGCTGCAGGCTACGGGCACTGTCGGCTAAGCGCTCGTTCTTGCTTGCTTAGAACCATTCTTCGACACTATTTTTATAATATCTGTATCAGACTGTAACGTCACAGTGGTTGCAATTTCTTATAACGACGAAAGAGAAATTCTGTTTTAATTCTATCCTGAGCTGCGAAAAAGGTACTTGAGAAAAATGCTAAGGATTTTTGTATTCCTTGTTGAAAAAAAAATCTGTGATTTGAGATTTCAGTACCAATATATTGCCTTAAAACTCACCGAAACCTCATTTACAATAAGTTTCAAGGTATATAATTTTAAAGTGAGCAGTTCGTAGCGGAGATACCCAAACCTTGGACAAACTTTTTCTTTTCTTTTTCTTTTCCCTCGGATCATCAGTCCTCTGACAGATTTGATGTATCCCACCACGCATTCCTCTCCTATGCCAACATTAATTTTTTTGGGTCGTCAGATCATTAACTGGGCTGCCACGGGCCACCACTAATTCCTCTCCAGTGCCAGCCATTTCATTTCAGGGAAGCACTTGCAACTTACATCCTCAGTATGTATTCCAATCTCTGTTCTTCGTCTACAGTTTTTACTCTCTACGGCTCCCTCTAGCACCATGGAAGTTATTCCTTGACATCTTAACAGATGTTCTGTCACTCTGTCACCGATTTCTACGTAATCCTTTCCTCATCGATTCAGCGGATAATCTCATTTTTCCTTACCTTATCAGTCCACCTCAACATTTTACTGTAGCACTGCATCTCAAATGCTTCGATTCTCTTCTGTTCCGGTTTTCCCACAGTGCATGTTTCTCTACCATACAATGCTGTTCTCATATCGTACATTATCAGAAGTTTCTTCCTCAAACTAAGGCCTATGTTTGATACTAGTAGACTTCTCTAGGCCAGGAATGCCATTTTTGACAGGGCTAGTCTGCGTTTTACGTCCTCCTTGCTCCGTCCAACACGATTTAATTTGTTGCACAGGTAGAAGAATTCCTTAACTTCCTCTACCTGATGATACCTATTTATGACGTCACTTTTTATCGCTGGACTTATTTATGCTACTTCTCATTCAGTTATTGCTAGAGTCATAAATAAAAAAGTAATTATCGAATTTTAAAAGCAATTGGCTCTTATAGCTTGAGAGAGAATTAAACAAGGAAAATGCTGCTTTGACTCGTTTTGTGGTAGACTTAATAGTTCGTTCATAAACCGAACCCTAAACCCAATTCTTCATAATAGAAAATTCCACACTAAAATTCTACCTGCTTTGCAGTTTTGTTTTTTTTGTTTGTCACGTTTTGTAGGGTTTAGTTTTGTGGTTTCCCATCCTAACATTTGACGCAGGATTTGGACAGCTGCCAGGGCCAGTTTAAGGTTACCGCAATCACCGCAGTCGCGGGGGCCTCGAGCTCAAGGGGGGGGGGGGGTGAGGGAGGGGAGGAGGCTCCACCACGAGCCCTGTCAGTATTTGTTCTTTCTTAATAAAGTCTGGTTCCCAGTTAAGAAAAAAATTCTTAAAATCTAGAATGTTAACAGGCTCCATTCCGGCTAGTCTCGCTGTAGGGACCAGCTTCATTGTAAATTCTATTTATTCTTAAACCAGACCTCGGCAGGCGTTCTGCTATTGAACCGGCGAAATTAGGTATTTTCATTTCTGTCTCAGTCGATCGCCGGCCTTTGCGGAAATACCAGAAACGTTTGATGTCGCTGATGGGCATTGTACGCCTTGCCTGATAGACAACGTGAGTTTTCCAGGCCAGCAAGCCGTTTGGAATTTCCACTGCTAATTCAGGGAAGGGCGCGTTCGACTAAAGGGCCCTAATGTTTCCAGTATCATGGTTCAGCAACTCAGCAAGTTGTGAAGTACGAAGGCAGTTTGCAGTCTGTATCTGGTGCTGTAGGAGCCTGTGGTTTGTCTTATGGTAGAATGTAGAATGTATCGTAAATAGTTGTCAGATGATAAAAATGAAAATGTATGTGTATGTATGTGTATGTCTGAGAAGTTGCGGGAAAACCGAATTGACGATGTTTCAGTGAATGTACAGTCAGTTGTGAAAGAACAGAGTGTGAGTAAAGCTTTATCAGTTGATAATACTGAATAATCGTTTGTTTCGTGCAGTTAAGAACTAGTGGCTGACGAACTGTCCCACTAGTGGAAATAGATAATAATAATGTTACTGCGGAAGAAACCGCAGCAGGCCAAGATCTCCGAGATGAAAGAAAATCGTCTAAAGAAGTTAATGGCTTTCAAGTTGTCAATGATCTTAGCGATCGGAGAATCTGGTCGGATATCAAAAATGGAAATTTTAGGATAAGAGTAATTAAGAAAAATTCGTGAGACATTAGTGAAAAAAATATCATATTTCCTCTGGACAGCGACACATGTAGCTATTTTACTGTTTTTCATTGCTTGTGTTATCTTGCAAATGATGAAAAAGTTAAGCGAATGTGGCTTCTTTATTCTGAAACAAAAGATGCTTGTATTACTTTTGTTGCAAGTTGTTCAGTTCTAAAGCTGGCGCTATCACAACAAATCGTTTAATAGACAGATAAAGTTTTTCAAAAGTTCTCCTTAACCATGAACTGTCCCAAAATCATATTACTGAAACGTGCAAGAGGAAAGAGATTTCGCAGAGAATTAAAAACTCAAAATTAATTGATCAGGCAGTTCAGGATGAGATTTCTGAGGAAGAAAAAAGGTGGATATCTGTTTTGTTAATGTTATTTCTCATAGCATGTTTCTTTGCAGAAAGAAAGATTCGATTAATAGGCGATGATGAATTGTTGGGCAATCCAGGAAATGGAAACTTTTTAGGGCAAGTAGATCTAATTGTCAAGTTCTATCGTGTATTCGTGTGACTAAAACCTAGAAGGCTGGTTATTTACTTAAGTAAGGAAATACAAAATGAAATAATTACCACAATTTCTCATTACATTGTTGGACTGTACACCAGATTTAAGTCAAAAGTAACAATTGAGCGTGGTTTTAAGAGTGGTAGATGTGTTTTCGAAACCAGTTGTAACTGAAGGATTTTTATTTATTTCTTTACTTTTTTGAAGTTAGTGACCTATTGGGAAAGATCTTCCTGAATTGTTTTTGTCCACAGCTCGTGGTCGTGCGGTAGCGTTCTCGTTTCCCACGCCCGGGTTCCCGGGTTCGATTCCCGGCGGGGTCAGGGATTTTCTCTGCCTCGTGATGACTGGGTGTTGTGAGCTGTCCTTAGGTTAGTTAGGTTTAAGTCGTTCTAAGTTCTAGGGGACTGATGCCCATAGATGTTAAGTCCCATAGTGCTCAGAGCCATGTGAACCATGTGTCCTGAATTGTTACTTCAGATAGTACATAACTCTGGCGTACCGCTTGCAGGTTGTAGAGGACAATCTTACGACAATGGGAGCAACATGAAGGCTGGGAAGCGTGGTATTCAACCTCGTATCTTCAAAGAAAATCCAGGAGCTCATAGCTTAAACTTGGTTGGCGGGGATGCAGTTCAATCTTCTGTAGCTGCGCCAAATATTTTTGGTGTAGTTCAAAGATAGGTCACATTATTTTCTCTCTCTGTGAAGCGCTGAGAAGCACTCATGAATCACGTCAACGTGATTCTGACGCCACTGTATGATGCAAGATGAGAGGCTGGAATTGAAAATGCTCGGGTTGCGAGATCTTAGCTTAATAACATAAGACTTGCATTAACGGAGTTAAAGAACAGAAGTAAAAATCATCCACTGTGTTTTAATGAAGTATCTAGTCTCCTGAAAGAAATCTCAATTTTTTTTTCTTTGTGAGCTGTGATGTGACATACTGTCTTTTGTCATGTCAACAGTCAATAAACCAATTCAGCAAGAAATTCTGCTGTTAGCACTTCAGTAAAATTAATAAAATCAACACTTAATGTCATTGAAGAATACAGAGTCACAGGTTTTGAAAAGGCTAAGAAAGCAGCAGAGAAACTGGTTGCATCTTCATGAAACGTTGATGAGTTAGCAGAATACGGATCAGAAACTAGTGAAAGGCAATTTTCTCACGAATGTCAGGATGAATCCATTCCAGGGGAACAGAACTTCTTACGGGTAAAATTCTTCCATTTTGTGGTAGACTATTATGTCCTTGAAGGTACGGTTTCAGCAGCCAATTAGCTGCTGGTGTTATTTTTGAAATTAAGATCTTGGTAACAATGAAATACTATCTGAACAGAGGATGTGGAAACCTTGTAGAAGCTTTGAGAGGCCCTAAAATGCATTCAGGAGGTATAAATTTGCAGTATCTTGCAAAATAATTTGACCTGGGGCCCCTATGCATCCACAAAATGCGAACATTTGTTTACAAATACTTCAGCACACTTTCGAAATGAACTTGTAAGACATTTTCCCAAATGTAACAATTTCGTTAAGAATATTGTCCTGCATGGCAGTGCCTATAGCTTCTGCAGAAAGTAGCTTTGCAAGTTAAAGATCACTAAAATCTGTCTCAGTTCTTCAATGAATAACTAACTGCGAAGAGGTCTTTCCATAATAGGCGTGGAAAGACAGACTGCACGTTCGCTTGACATGGAGAGATTTGTGAATGTCTTCGCTGCTCAAAAAGCAAGAAAACTGAAGATTTAGCTGAGCAATTTTTAAAATAATGTTTCAAAAATTTAGAAGGCTTTCCCCGTTTCATTTATCGTTAGACGGAATCCGTTGCCTTAAATGCCTAATCTTGCATGGTTACCGCGGAGCATTTAGAAGTTATTACTACCAAGTTACCTGGGGTCCCCCTCACCTGCTGTGAATTGTTATTAAGGTGAGGTAACCAGTGACAAAAGATCACAAAAACGAAATTTAAGAATGCATATAAATACATTTTGTTCCTGCGACAGCTCTCACTAACCGATCAACGTTTCGTATAATCTGGAAAGCCAGCACTGAACCAGTGCTTATCAAAAAGCAAAAATTACGACGAAACGCTTAGTCGTTACAGCCGCTGCAATATCAGTAGCAATCTGTGATTCCCTCAAGTTGGATGAAATATTGTAAGTAAGATTTTCTTAGTAAGTTTTAAAATCGACATGTAATTACTTGCTGTTTAATTTTTGAGCGATAGACAAGCATTATATCAGTCATTATGATTCCGAACGTACTTTTCAAGGATTATTTTGCAAGTGACGTTGCAAAAATGAAAATTACTTTCCAAATGTTTAAACTATTTTGCCAGACGTAAGAATCGGCTTTTTGAAAGATTTTGAGTGGTATTTAGTAATTTATTACAAAGGGCACAGTTCATAACTTGTTCAGTATAATTGTTATGTCAGAAACTCCTATTTTTCTAGTTCTGTTTAGTCTTGGTTTGAGGTGAGTGTTCGTTCATTTTCAGTGCTTATTAGTGTATTTTTGGTTCATATATTTCTTGTTCTAGTGTAAATTTTGAATTTTTTGTGACTATTTTAATGAATAAGTATTTACATTTAACACGGAAAAGCCAGCTGACAACCTAGTCGGGGCAGCAACATCTTACATCTCGAGGTTAACACGCTAACATTCCATACAAAAAGTAAGTAGAAGAGTTTTTACGAACAGATAGAACTTACCCGTGATTGGGCTTACCACGCGAAAGTATGGGTAAGCTAGTACTTAATAAACTACTGGGCAGTGTGTCACAGATTCAAAGAGTCCTCAACCCGCGAATTTCTTCGAAACTGTTTGAGCTGAAAACACACACACATTCATAGTCATCATTTTTATATTTATTTCTTTTACTTTCCTTTTCTTTAAACATACACAGTTACTTAAATAACCTAATGCTTAATTAGTGTGCGATATCTTTCAAAACATGGCTCCATCCAAAGAGCAACAATACACTTTTTGCACCTTATGAGTGTCACTTTTCATTGTGAATTAGCAATACATACTAAACAGCGCCTGTTGGAATCTCCTTTTTCTCTGCCACTCCGAGGAATCTTGGGTAATGCCCTTCTTTATTTTGCAGTCGAAATGGAATTTCTTGTTTTGGTGTCCATGCAATCTCAGTTTTACATGTTTCTCCATTAAACTTATCTAGGAACTAGCGGATCAGTTTCAAGTGGAATTTCGCCAGTGTCGTTTGTTCTGTTAGTCTTTTTTTTATATTTCAAATATTCTTTTTGCGTTCAGAAGACGCAGAAGTTAGTCAAGTAAAAGATTACCTTCTTCTAGCTCTTCATTGTCTTTTGAATGCACTTTACAGAACTTAACATCATGCTTATCTTGTCAACAGAACCCACTGACTTGTTATAGCTTACTACACAAGTGGGTTACAATATATTTTGTCCCATTTTATGTTCCTTTTTCTTGGTTTCAAGGAAATTTGATCCAGTCGTTATGGTGGAGAGCATCCAGACTTCTTTTTTGTTGTCCATCTATTTTGGTGACAACGATGTTCCACAGGACATGAACTGTATTTCCCTTTTTTTCCAGTTTGACCGGCAACGATGTTAAATGTTTCCTATTTTGCGTGTTGTTGCAGTGGCATTGGTACACTTCTCGCGGAGACCTGGGCTCGGATGTCAATTATCTGAATCAATGGTATGACCTTGTTGATGTGGCAACAACATCACGTGGCAATGCTAGTGTAGACAATGTAATCTAGAATATAATTACTTTGCACGTCATAAATAGCGAAAATTTTAGTATCACAATAGCTGTGTTTCTTCAGCGTAGACTGCTTAAATTGGAATCTTCCTTTGTAAATTAGAAGACTTTCAACTATTACTAAGTTTCAAAAGACACATTGGCCTCTCGGAAATATTTTATTCTGTGTTCTATATGTATGTTCACAAGAATATGTTGACAAGCGGCCGAATTGTCACTAAAGTGTAAGCAACGCAGAATACGTTTATACCGGTCACTGGACGATATGTGAGAAAAAAATGTTAGTATTTTAAGTAAAGAATCTGTTGACCAGTATGCCTTTTAACGTGTTAATCTCCTGGGCACTGTCGTAATATTTTCGGAAAGAAATAAAATTTGTTATATTATTTGTCTCTTTACAATCGGCAGAAAATATTCAAACGAAATAAAGTACAAAAGAAAGCCTAAACGAATTGCTGGATCTTGGAAGTCTATTTTTACTCCGCTAAATGAGTTCACGAAATAGTGACGTTTCGTCACATGATAATTCTCTAACTGATTATAATTTATTTTTCGTGACAAAGCCGCGCTTAGCACTTAATTTTGTACATTAGAATCTCCTGAAAAAGTTCCTCGTGGTGTTGAAGAACCAGCTGTACGTCCAGACACATCCAAATGATCTTTCGAAGAAAGGACCGAAGGTTCACTACCATCTCCATCACTACCATTCATAAGGGTTTTCCTGATTTCCTTGTTCGATGGACTACTTTCCTACATTTCAAAGGCAATACAGGCAAAATTTGTCACCTCACCAAAAGAAGAAACAGGAGTGGCACGTAAGCAGAAAGGGCCAAGGAGTAGATAAAAGGTGTAGCGCTTTCCGACATTACAAAGAAGAGCAGATAGTGGCTGGACCGACTGGAATGCTGAAATGCAGCCAACAGCGAGAGACCATTCTATTGTGTTGTTTCCTGCTACCACACCTGGGCCGAAATGAACGTCCTTACCCTTCAGGCTTTCCCACCTGCAGGCGACAATGAATGTCGGCAACCGTCTGGACGTTCTACATGCTGGGCATTCATGAACGCCGGTAGCCATCGGGGCATTCTAATTGCCGGGTATACATATAACTCATGTATGCCCGTGCCCTTCAAAGGGATAACTATATAAATCTTTAATAAGTGGGCAAATGGTGTTAATTATTAAGTACAGCCTAGGCACAGGTGAGTGGAAACATCAATGCATAACATGCAATTATATCACGGATATGATCAATGACTGTGAAAATGATTGTTGATTTACAGAAGTAAACCTAGGACAGCAAGTACAAACAACAAAGTGCTTGATGGTAACAACTATCTGGCTGCAAATGTTAAAATTTCATAAACGAAGTCTGATGTAAATTAACTAGCCGTGCACCCTGAGTTCGATGACTGCGTCAACGGCCCATGTTTACCACTCCTAAAAAGCGTGAATGAAGAAGATAGCAGCAGACCGACCTCTATACTCCGCTCTAAGATGGGAACATCCCTCACTGTGGTTCTATGCAAGGACCTGAACCAAATGCTCTCTCCTCGACACCCCGGCAGCAAGAGTCCTCTGACGTAACTCTCTGACACTTGGCTGGTTCTGCCAGCTTAGAAATCTCGTCACCTAATTACGGCAGACCACGCGAGTTCTGTCCAATAATATTTATAAAACTATAAATAACCATTTCCTACTATAAATGATTGTATCGCGGTTAACCGCAGCGGTATGGCAAGTAGGAAATCTTTAACAGTAAATGGGAGGTTTCTAACCATAGCCGAAAGGCTTGTATACAGACACACACAGGTCAATGCGCCTTCTACACATTCAAGGTTTGGCCCCATGGCGAAGAAAGCCTGCAAGAGTTTCTTGACCATCTTAACAGCAGACGCGACTAAAAAAAATTCACCTTTGAGATAAAAGAAAACGGATGCCAGCCTTTCCTCGATATCCTCACAAGGGAGAAAACTGATGACACACTGCAATATTCTTTCTGTAGGTAAAAAGACACACACAGATCTGTACCACAACGTCAATAGCTGCCACGCAAGTCTGTGCTCAACAACCTGGTGTACAGAGCACGAGACATACGCATCAAATACAGTCTGAGTTAGGAAAATGTTCCGGGCTGTTATGCTATGGTCGAATGGATTTCACCTTGAAACCCAATGGTTTGTCCCCATCTGAGGAAGACATTTTCGAGGGGGATCTTAGCTACTTTGAATGTCTGATACAGGTCTTCGCTCACTACTGACTACGGTAAAACTGCGCTTCGGCGTACTTTCGCGCTGTCGCGTGAGGTATATGTTCGAATGCTTGAGCGCAATTTGTCGTTGTCGACTGCTATCGTCCTCGATCATATCATACCATTATGGAAGACTGGTACACATCGTCTTCAGCACCGGAATCCAGATGTCACTCAATATCACGCCCATCTCCTTTCTATTAAAATTCCTGAGGTGTTTTGCAATCTCCACGGCCTCTCTTTATAACCGTTCATGGTTTACATTTTACAAGTACAATCTACCCACCGAGTTGCAGCACCTGAGGGAAAACTTCCACAAGAAAGAGTACTCAGAGACAAAGATAAGACACGCTCTCCAGCCGAGCAAGAAGAAGGAAAAAGGAAATCCGGAAGAAAGTATAAAACGTCTGCCGTTCCTCCGTCTACTGGGCCACCCACGACGGAGATTGCCATGATACTGGAGAAGAGTAACATCAAAAGCATTTTCCGCTGATTGGTTGAAATCAAAAATATGCTTGGCTCAATGACAGACAAATTACGACTACTGACACCTGGCGTCTACAGCTTCAGTTTCGAGTATGGCAAGCAACATACCGGCCAGACGCAGTGGTGTATTTCGCAGCGCTGCTCAGAACATGTGAGAAGCGTTCTCCATCTGCAATGTCAGAGCACAGACTCAACAAAATTCATATGTTTCATTTTGAACAGGCAGAGGTGCTACGCAAGATGAAAGAGTTCTAGGACTCGATCATCAAAGACGTAGTGGGTGATCTTGTCAACCAGGAAAGCAGTTTCCAACTGCGTGAGATCTACGGCTGGCAAGGATACTTCAAGAACGCTCTGATGTGAAAGCGGCGAAGGCAGCTTATAGAATTGATAGGCAGCACGAAGATGCGACGCCAGGGCCGTCCAACAGCCCCTGAGTCAGTCATTTCGTTCCCCCCCTCCCCATCACCCTTTCCCCAACGCCGTCCGCGATTTTTCCCCTTCACCGTTCGCAACACCGCTTCCTGAGGCGTGAGAGTGAGATTCGCCCAGCCGTTGCTGACAGAGGAGCCTATGGTCCAGCGTCTATAAAGATATGAACTGGACACGAACCCGGCACCACGTCTGAAGATGGCGAGTAAGAATCGTGAGAAAAGTTGAGGCAGAACGACCCCTTGACTCACCTGATTACGCGAGAAAACCCGAAAGCCTGCATTACCATATAATTCCAGTTATCAAACGGGCGAACAGGGTCCTACAATGTGGAATCCAAAGCACGTGTGTTTCCTGGCGAATCCTTATACGGTTCTGAGATGAATGTCAAATTAACAGATACTAAAGTAGAATCAAAGACGTGGGTCGAAGCTGGCATTTATGTATCAAAGAAGATGAAAGTAATTACGCCTGTGTGAAAGATTACGAATAGTGTTTGCGGGGATGCAAAGGGGACTCAGCTTCCCGATTACCGTGTGTAGGCTAACATCATGACTGCTGAATACAATGAAAGAAGATGTTGGATATGCTTTGCAATGTTCGGGAACACGGGAACGAAATCGTTTATGATAGGATACCTGAGCTGGGGAAAAAAAGAAAAAAGAAAAAAGAAAAAGAAAGATAAATAATGTCTCCCAGCAGACAAACGCACCTCAAGACGAAGGTTCTCTGGCAGAGTGACACTCTTGGAATTGGAAGTACTTATTACTGTAGCTTCTATCATCTATTTATTTCGAAATCTAAACAAATTTTTGGCCGACAGACGTTTTGAGTTTCAAATATAGCTACATACTGCGAACCTTCATTTCTACATCTACACAGATACTCAAAAGCCACCGTACGGTGCGCGGCTGAGGGCACCCTGTACCACTATTTGCCATTCCCTCTCCTGTTACACTCCTAAATAGAGTAATGGATAAACGACTATCTATGTGCCTCCGTATGAGCCCTAATTTGTCGAATCTTATTTTCTTGGCCCTTAGGCGCTACGTATTTTGGCGGCAGTAGAATCGTATGGCGGTCAGCTTAATGTCAGTTCTCTAAATTTTCTCAAGAAGGTATCTGGAAAAGAAGGTCGCCTTAGGTCCAGGGATTCCCATTTGAGTTCCAAAAGCATCTCCGTAACACTTACGAATTGTTCGAACGTGCCGGTAATAGATCCAGCGGTCAGCCGTTGAATTGCGTCGATGTCCTCCTCCAATAGGACCTCGTACGGATCCCAGTTACTCGAACAGTACTCAAGAAAAGGCAGCACCAGCGTCCTATATGCGGTCTCGTTTACAATTGAACCGCTCTTTCCTAAAAGTATCCCGATAAACCAAAGTCGACCATTCGCTCTCCCAACCACAGTCTTCACACGCTCGTTCCACCGCATATCGCTTTCCAAAGTTACGCCCAGATACTTAAATGACTTGACTGTGTGAGGCAGGAGACTAGCAATACTTTTTCTGAACATTACAGGTTTGGTCTTCCTACTCACCCACATTAACTTACATTTTTCCACATTTAGGGTTAGCTGCCTTTCATCACACCAGTTGGAAATTATTTCTATGTCGTCTTGTATCTTCCTACAGTCCAATATCTTACACTTCAATACCTTACCGTACCCTACGGCGTCATCATTTATTCTGTTGTCACGCACTGAACAACTGTTTGCCGGCCTACTGCACATATAAATATATCTTTTTCATCTCTGCACACTGAGGACGACTGGCGACTGTTCTGGCATGCAGTTCCCAAAGCTCGTATTTTCCTCGAAGTCTGCTATATTCTTTGGTCGAACGAACGTGACGTCGCGGGACTTCCGTCCACCAAGAAAAGAATGTTGGAAAGGCACGCTTGCAGCATTTGCCTACAAGAAGTTATGACAGTGACAGACGGACACTGGACGAAGCGTGGGGGTGGTTCTTCTGGTACTTCGTGCAGGTAGTCCATGAACATCTAGCTCGAACACCATGACGATGACAAACGAACATTAGTGCTTGCATAATCGAGCCATAATGAACTTATTTGACCATGAATTTGTATCGTTTATATTTGAGCCTGTTTTCAAACTCAAATCAGTTCCTAGCCCAATTGCTTGTTTTGTGTTCGTTCATTTGCGTCCGCTGCCGCCTCCCAAAAGTAGTGACACCGAATTTTCTAATTGAAATAATTAACTCGGTAAATTTTTTGCGGTGGATGCGATTTATTTACCAGTACTTAGGAGACAGAGTTTGACTTTTCATTTGGGGTATTCATACAGTCAGTGATTTCAAATGTCTTCAACTTTTATGATGCACTATACGACAAAATGAATTAGAATCATAAAAAACGCTAACACTATCGCTTTATGGGGATTGTTTAACCTTCCTCTGAAAATAATTGCCAAGAATAAGAATACAAAACAATAGAAAAGTATCTGCCTTTCAAAAAATAATCTCTCAATGAATTATGGCAGCTGCATGAGACTGTTTAGCTGACCTTCCGGATACGAATTTTAGGATAGAATCTGCTTTAAAAAAACGTTGGAAGCAACTCATTGACCCAAGAAACACTAATAGGCAGTTTATTTTCCACCTTGCATTTTTATTGGCAGCCGGGAATTAACTGTAAGGAAAGGAATAAAGAAGCCCTATTACAGGCTCATCCCTCTATGAAGCCAACTTTATTAATAAAGAAAATGAATTTCCTATGTGATTCCACAATCATTGTGAAATATAACCGTCTAGATCATTTAACGTATTTATTTATCTTTTTATTATGCCGTTTGTGCTACTGTTATTGTCAGATCAATGCTTAGAATTTACAAAACAAGGTTCAGTGTCCATACCAGAAACCTGTGCCTGATTGTGGCGTCAAGTCAACTCTCTTAACTCACTCGTTAGCGATAGCTCTTTGATTCTGCAACTGTATCTTGTTTTGCAAGTTCTAAGGTTTTATCTGATGACAGCAGCAGCCAAAGCGGACTAACATATAAATAGATGTATTACGCGACTTAGCTGTATTTATTCCCAAAACAACATCATTGTTTTCCAGAGTTTTCTAAACGAGAACAAACTCTGACTGTGTGAGAAAGTGTCTTTAGGGGAAAATATTGTTTTAAACAATTTCCCATTAGTTTGGGCAGTTGGCTTCGATTACTGTGTTCGTAAAATACGAGGGCTATAGTCATTCGCTGCTGTGTGGATGAACGCTACAAGAACTGGCTTTTTTTTTGTTGATGGCAGGAAGAAGTTCTTTCTACTGCGACTAGGCCCGACAGTTTAAACTACAGCGAAAGGAGCTACGCAGGGGCCGGAGAAGCCTCGAACAAAATAATGGCTCCCACTTTCCAACGCGTGCTCTTTTTGTTCCGCTTGTTTCTTATGCCTGGAAGAGAAATCTCATTTCTCTTTTAGAGCGCGCAATTTCAGGTACGCGCCGCGTAATCCACACTGGTTTATTACAGGACCACCTCTCTCAGTCGCTCGCAAAGTTGGTTCACCTGGAGATTGGCTGGCTGCGGAAGTCTCTAGACTCAATAGCTGCGAGAACCAAATGTGAGACGGCGCACACAACTCTGTACTCTCTGACACGAGAAGTAATACAGTCCAGTACTTTCTGGACTTTTTTCATTCCAAAAAGAAACTGATTCTGAAATTGTGTTGTATCGTGAAAGAAATTCAGCTATCATGGAAACGTAAGTTTCTTATTTCTAGCACAGCAACACACCCTAACGAAAAATCTATTTCTAGTAGTAAGTAATTATCTTCTTTGTGCAACGAGAGATTCTTTGTTTTTATGAAATCAGATCGATTAGCTGACAGTGTGCCTAAATAGTTTTGATTCTTAGGATGTTTCACCGAAGATCATTCGGTCAGAATGGGGTACATGTTGCAAGGTGATGGACGTACAATAGGGTTCTAGTTAAATGAGTAACTGCAGATCTTTACGAGGCAGCATACCTTCGCATTAAAATGCCGTACTAAAACGCCGTACTAAAAAGACTTCTTACTGGGTCACAAAATAGCAGATACATCATTTATTAAAAGGTATCGTATCTGTCTGCTGGAAGAAAATTAGTACCCCCATTTAGAGGTTTCCAGTTCACTCAAGATCTATTGTTGCAACACTGCACATGCAGTACATGATATGATTACATTTACAGATCAGTAGCACAAGTAGAATGCAAAAGGAAATTGAGGATTAGATGACGATCAGTTCGACTTTAGGGATGGAAACGACATCTTAGAGGCAATTCTGATGTTGCAGCTGATAATGGAAGCAAGACTGATGAAAAATCAAGACACGTTCATGGCATTTGTTGACCTGGAATAAGCATTCTATAGTGTAAAATGGTGCAATATCCACGATATTCTGAGAAATATGGAGGTATGCTATATGGAGAGAAGGGTAAAATACATTATGTACAAGAGCCAAGATGGAATAATAAGACTACAAGATCAAGAACGAAGTTTTCGCATTAAAAAGGGTGTAAGACAGGGATGTAGTTTTTCACCTCTACTGTTCAATCTGTACACTGAAGAAGCAGTGATGGAACTAAAAGAAAGATTCAGGAGTGGAATTTACATTTACGGTAAGAAGATGTCAGTGAGAAGATTCGCTGATGACGTTGTTGTGCTTAGTGAATGTCAAGAAGAATAACAGCGTGTGATAAATGGGATGAACACTCTAATGATTACAGAATATAGATCGAGAGTAAACTGACGAAAGCCGAAAGTAATGAGAACAAGCAGAGATGAGAACAGTGAGAAAATTAACATCAGGATTGATGGTCACAAAGTAGATGAAGTTAAGGAATTCTACTATCTATGCAGCAAAATAACCAATGACGGACGGAGGAAGCAGGACATCAAAAGCAGACTAGCACTGGCAACAATGGCATTCGTCGCCAAGAGAACAAACATAGGCTTTAATTTGAGGAAGAAGTTTCTTTTGGAGCACAGCATTGTATAGTAGTGAAGCATGAACTGTGGGAAAACTGGGACAGAAGAGAAGATAAGCATTTGAGACGTGGTGCTACAGAAGAGTGTTGGAAATGAGGCGGACTGATTAGCTAAGGAATGAGGAGGTTCTGCGCATAATCGGAGAGGAAAGGAATATGCCGAAAACACCGACAAGGAGAAAGGACAGGATGATAGGGCACCTGTTATTGACTTCCTTTATACTGGAGGGAGCTTTGGAGGGCAGGAAATGTAGAGGAAGACAGAGAGTGGGCTACATCCAGCAATCACCTGAGAACGTAGGTTGCAAGTATTACTCTGGGATGAAGAGTTTGGCATAGGAGAGAAATTCGTGGCGGGCCACATCAAAGCAGTCAGGAGGCTGATGACTCAAAAAAGAAAAAAAAAAGAAGAAGAAGAAAAGCACAAGCAGTTCTGAGGTACCGGGTATCGACTCATGCTGAAACACCCATTTTACTATATCGTGTAGCCTCCACAGGGGGCAAAACAGGTGCTGACACTGGCGTCAAGTCGATGGTACAGATAGCGAATATTGTCCTGGGATACGATACGTCACGCGTGGTCGACCTGTTACGTAGTTCTGTAAGAGTTGCACGAGTCACTTCTTGTCCCATCATATCGCACACGTGATCGATTGGAGACAGTTGCGGTGATCGTGCTGGCGGGGGAAGTTGCTGCAGTATGTGGGCGAGCATTACCCTGTTGGAATCAAACATCACTTTATTATTGCAAGAACGCCAAAAGAACGGTTATAACAACATTCTGCACCAACCGAGTGCTGGTTAACACCCCTTCAGAAACACAAAGTTGAAGGAGAGATGTAGGTTATCGCACACCAGACCATAACGCCTGGGTTGGGGCCAGTGTGTGTTGGATGAACACACTCTAGGAGACAGCACTCACCAGATCTACGCACGAACGACCATCACTTGGGTGCCGGTAGAATCTGCTTCCATCGGTGAAGACCAAGGCGTGCCATTACATCTGCCCTGTGATCTTCTGACGGCACCAGTCAAGCCGTGCACACCAATGCTGTGGCGTGAGAGGAAGACAGGTTCAAATGGTTCAAATGGCTCTGAGCACTATGGGACTTAACTGCTGAGGTCATCAGTCTCCTATAACTTAGAACTACTTAAACCTAACTAACCTAAGGACATCATACACATCCATGCCCGAGGCAGGATTCGAACCTGCGACCGTAGCGGACGCGCGGCTCCAGACTGTGGCGCCTAGAACCGCTCGGCCACTCCGGCCGGCAGGAAGACAGGCTAGAGGTGTGTGTGCAAGCAGAGCCACTATTAATAACCGCTTCGCAACAGTTCGTGTTGAGTCATCTGGGCTCACAAGCCCTCTTATCTTTGCAATAGTGTCTGTACAATCTCCCACTGCTGCCCATACAACACCATGATCCTTGTGGGCGCGTGTGCTGCCTAGACATCCACAACATCGTCTGCGGGTTTTAGAATGTTCTCGCGTACTCTGGTACCAGAACTGTTGCATAACTGACGCCGCACGCCCAATTTGTCGTCCAGTTTTCCGAAACGGACAATCCCGCCAATCGGAATCCCACAGTTTATCCGCTTGCAGACTCACTCCATTGGCTGTAGGAGGCACGAGAGCATCTCCATGGCGTGATTGCCTTCCTGCTTCACGTGTATAGATCACACCGAACCACCTGATTGTGAACATTCCGTATTAAAGGGTAGACACATTTGGCGATCTGGCAACTATGCCAGTACTCTGTCTGTTGGTGGACGACGTTGAAACTATTACTAGTAAACTACTGCCCCCCAGGTGACTTATTCCGTCATCGGATCAAAATCGATGTCGTTTTTTCAGACGTACGCTTTTTTCCGTCATTGTAGCAGAATACAATCAAAAGTGGATGTATTCGTCAGCGGAGAGTACCCGCAATATTGACATACACAAAGCTAATTATTTCAGTCAGAGAATCGGTTCTCGTTATTTCTAAATTACCAGTTACTTTATAAGCCTTTTGGAACTCGAAAGTGGTCTTCAACTTAAAGTTTCCAGTGTGCACAAGGTTAAGTGTGGAGAATATGATAAATACTATATAGGCCAGACTGGACGAAACTTTGAAATCTGGTATAAAGAAAATAGTGGTCACAGTAATCGGACAGCGCTTGGGGCGCACGTGAAAGGTAGCAAACATGAACTTAGAGCAACAGATGAATTAACGGCGATATTAAACACAGCTCAAGAAAAGTTATTATCTCGATGTGCTGGAGGAACTGCAGATTACGCCAACCTGATAAAATCTCGAGAAAAAGCTACAAAATGAAGAAACTGATTTTCAGCACAATAATAATAATGAAATAATCTAGCTTTACTTTCAGATGGGATAGAACGCTGTACCACACATGAGTAACAGCGGCACACATCACGATACTGGTGACGAATTTTACACGGCGGACCAAACTTAAGCGCGGCGCTGTTTTCGGTCAAGTGTATACAGAGCACCCTCGGCGATCGGCTATTGGAAACAAGACAACATAGATTTAAAGTTATTTAATGTTCTCCTAGTAATATAAATAAGTTTATTAGGCTAGGCGGTCCTCATTGCATTGTATGTATTGACTTGAAATCTTCTATGTATTAATTATTTCAGTATTGTATCTTAATACGCAAGCAGGGCATAATGCAGCGCTATAGCCGATATGCATCACTCATAAATTTTCAGTGTAAAAATTACATTTCAGCCAGATGGCGAGGCTAAAACTCCTTATGTACATACTGAGGTACTGAGATTCCTTCACATATCGTGTTTTCCGGAGTAACTCCTGCAGAAATATTAACTCTCCACAACCGTCGATAATTGCGAAAATGTTGCCATAACAGGATTTTCTGCGCGAATTGACCTCTTGATTTGTTGCCATAAATGCTCGGTGAGACTAATCTCGGATCATCCCGGTGGTCAAACTACTCACTCGAACTGTGAAGACTGTTCATCAAACCAGTCGCCAATAACTGAAGACCAGTGACATGGAGCATTGTCAACCATAAAAATTCCATTGTTAAAACTTTGAACATAGCTGCTAAGGTTCAGTGACCGCGTCAGAATCATATTGTAACAAATAAGCCCTCGGTCACAAACATTAAGTCAAAATTGACCTGGTTTCGACGCTGCTATGAGCGTCGCCTTCAGAATTAGACTAACTGTACTAAAACATTAGGTATATAGTACATTAATAAAATTAAAGTCTGTACTGACTCGAAAAGATGCAGTACTTACAAGTCACATATTAAAAAAGATCTCGACCGGAAAGGCGACGTCATGAACACTTGTCAGATGTCGAGCCGCTAAGGGCTGCTCGTACTGTGGACAGGGGTTCCAACAAGACTGAGGTGCCCACTTTAGAGAGTGTGGGCAGGTAAACATGGTGTTGCTACGAGCGCCCTCTAGTAGCCGCAGAAACAACTAGGCTACTGTGTACATTTTTAATATACAGTAGCCTAGTTGTTTCTGCGGCTACTAGATGGCGCCACCATGTTTACTTGCCCACACTTTCTAAAGTGGGCACCTCAGTCTTGTTGCAACCCCTGTCCACAGTACGAGCAGCCCTTAGCGGCTCGACATCTGACAAGTGTTCATGACGTCGCCTTTCCGGCCGAGATCTTTTTTAATATGTGACTTGTAAGTACTGCATCTTTTCGAGTCAGTACAGACTTTAATTTTATTAATGTACTATATACCTAATGTTTCAGTACAGTTAGTCTAATTCTGAAGGCGACGCTCATAGTAGCGTCGAAACCAGGTCAATTTTGACTTAATGTTTGTGACCGAGGGCTTCTTTGTTACAATATAATTCCATTGTTGTTTGGGAACATGAAGTACGTACATGAATGGCTGGAAAGGTCTCCAAGTAGCCGAAAATAACCACTTACAGTCTATGATCGCTTCAGTTGCACCAGAGAACCCAGTCCATTCCAATTAAACGCAGCCCATGCCGTTATGAAGCTACCACGAACTAGCATAGTACCTTGTAGACAACTTGGGTCCATGGCTTCGTACGGTCTGCGCCACACTCGAAAATTACCATCAGCTCTAACCAACTGAAACTTGGACTCATCTGAGCAGACCACGGGTTTCTAGTAGACGTGTGTCCAATCGACATGGTCCCGAGCCGAGGAGAGGGGCTCCAGGTGTTGTCCTGCTGTTAGCAAAGGTACTCGTCTCGGTCGTCTGCTACCACAGTCGATTAACGCCGTATTTGGCCGCACTGTACTAGCAGATACTTTCATTGTAATCCCCAAAATAATTTCAACGGTTATTTCACGCAGTGTTGCTTGTCCGTTAGCTCTGACAACCCTATGCAAGCGCCACTGCTCTAAGTCGTTATGTGACGGCCGTTGGCCACTGTGCTGCCCGTCGTAAGAGGTAATTCCTGAAGTATGGTATTCTCGGCACACTCTTGACGCTCTGAATCACCTGTCCCTGACGATTTCCGAACTGGTACGTTCCAAGCGTCTAGTTCCAGCTACCATTGCGCGTTCAAAGTCTGTTAATTACCATCGTGGGGCCACAATCACGTCGGAAACTTTTTCACGTGAATCACCTGGGTGAAAATGACAGCTCTGTACCGCCCTTTTATAGCAACCTGTATATGTGCATACCGCTATCCCATGACTTTTGTCACCTCAGTGTAATGCTTAGAAACATTTCTATTTATGATTTGTTTCAGTAGTGGTTTAAATCGTTTTGACGATGCAGGCGGTTGCGCCAATTAATTTTATCCCAAAAATAATTAAATTTTTTCTGAAAAGCGACAGCGTCCGTGTGTATTTTTAGTTCATAACTGACACCTGCCAGTGCGTCCTGAAAACGTCTCGTACCTGATGCCAGCCACTGCCGTCCAGGCTGCGAAGTGTTCGTTGTGCAAAAAAATCCACAGAGCCCCCCACGCACCAGGATCCAATAAGCGTCTCTTAGAGCCATCACGCTGCTGGCCAGAAGCATCGTCTGCCTTGACCAAGGTATAGAGGCAGCAGCCACGACTCTTACATTTAGGCAGCCCCTAATTTTATATGTTGATGGCTCCTAGCCTCCTAGTATTTTAGAATATTTCCAGGAATGAGACATTATTAACATTCCTGCTTCCTGGAATACTGACCCTTCCAAAGTTTTCCTATTTAGAGGTTCACACTCTTAGATAACAAGCTTTAAGAGGATGAGACACCTATACAGTAACCACAAAGGGGCGTAAGTAATTCTTTTTTGATATATGAACAACCTCTGTAATATGTACCTTACAACGATCCTAGAATTTTTTTGTCTTTCTTGTATTAAAGTACACAAACATAGTCTCACCTCCCTCTTATGTCTAATATTTTCATTAAAACCACACATCTTGTCTTGCAAATTACGGTTACTTTCTCTATGTACTGATTTTCCTAAGTGTACTTATAAATGTGCTCTCTCTCTCTGTGTGTGTGTGTGTGTGTGCGGCGCACCTAACAGAGATGAATCCAACTCTTGATACAATACTGGACTTAACACAGGAGGATTCAACTCCAGACCCTATTCTGAACCTACCGTGGTGAACTGTGTTGCGTGAATCCTGCTCCAGACCCTAAGCCACACAAAGACAGGTAGGTTCACGTATGGACTCAACCCCATCCCAAACACAGGTGGATCCAGCACACTAATCTATACCTGATCTAATGCAGGTGGATGCACTACCAGATCCTTGAACATTTTCAGTCACATGATCGTCTCGTCACTTCCGGTTACACATCCTTAATTTAGAAGTCTGTTGTGTGCCATCCCATCGTGATTCATAGTTATAAAGTTGTTGTATTTTTCCACAACATATCAGAACCTTCATTGAAAGGATGGATGTTGACGCATACAAAATACACACAGGTTGCATATCGTAATACGCAAGTGAGATTACAAATCTCTGATCGAAAATGAAAAAGATATATTTGATCTTAATTCCAAGTTATAAATTGTCCATTTATGTTGCCAAGAAAGACTTGTCTTAGTCCTGCTAAATCCAATTTCAATGTCATCCATATACTGTAGTGACTCTGCTCCTGGGGTAGCTTCTGGCGTTAAAAGATTGTTGGTATTATCCTGTTGTTTTTCACATCAGATGTTCTGTACAATTACCTGGCGGGACGTTTTGTTCGTTTGGGAGTGATACCTCATGCTAAAATGATATCAAGGCCGATACTTTAATAAACAAACACAATAAATTTCCTACTTCAATAGCTGTTTTGCTGTGTAGACTAACATCATACAAAACACAAGTATTTTGCTTGTCATACACACCATGTATGGTTATAGATTTATGACTGTGAGTGGAAAAATTCAATTCTGCATCAAAAAATAAATCTGTGCTATTTGTAAAAACAGATAAATATTATTATTTCGAGAAAGAAACATATATGTAGCACTATTTTGGAACTTAATTGTTCTACAGCTGTAGAAATATACCTGTGACACACATATTGGCAGCACAGGAGTAGGGTGTGATAGTATGCACATCATGGAAAATACAATGTATGCGATCTCTTTAGTTGATGTGTTGAATCTTCTAAGCGTTCTGTGTGGTGTCACCGCTAGACACCACACTTGCTAGGTGGTAACTTAAATCGGCCGCGGTCCTGTAGTACATGTCGGACCCGCGTGTCGCCACTGTGGGATCGCAAACCTAGCGCCACCACAAGGCAGGTCTCGAGAGACTGAAGAGACCTCGTCCCCAGTTGTACGGACAACATAGCTAGCGATTGGACGTGCTAAGCCTTGCTCTCATTTGCCGAGAGATAGGCAGTAGAATAGCCCTCTGCTAAGTTAAATGGCGACCACCTAGCAAGGCGCCATTTGTATCAGTGCCAATAGCTTACGAGTATGCAGGAGAGATGTATTCCAACAAGAGAATAAAGTTAAGTATTAAAAAGGCTACGTATTTTCCTTTAGTGCATTTATAAGTCTCATGTTCCAGACTTCACGCCCGTCTGCGTTAGCCTTGCGTGCCCTATCGGCTACAGCATTGTGTCTGGGCTGTATGGTCTAGACACAACATTATTGGCGACGAGAAAAAGAGTTTGTATTAATTCGTTTGTGTCATGGCTTCGCCACATTCTCCGGATGTACTGTCCGAATTTTATCGCTTGCAGACTCAGCAGACGCAGGCGTTATTGGATGCACTTGTACAGCTCGTCCAGGGTCAACGTGCGCTGCAACCCGATGCGGCAGCCGCCGCTTCATCGCTACCGCAGCCACAACACGCCATTGCACCGCCCTTCCGTCATTTTGACTCATCCTTGGAGTCCTGGCCGGAATGGTCCCGCCAGTTCAGCTTTCATCTAGCCGCCTACAGAATTCAAGGTAATGAGCGGCAGCCGTTTTTGCTTTCTTGTGTCGGTGTGTGCACCTACCGTGTGATAGTGAAGTTGTTTCCCCGGCGCGACGTAGCAACTCTGTCCTACGAAGAAATTTTGTCTGCTTTAGATGCCTATTTCAAGGAAACAGTTAATGTAGTTGCAAAAAGGTATACATTCTTTCGTACAAAACGTACGGCCGGTCAGACTTATAGGGAGTGGGTTGCGACATTGCAAGGACTTACTAGGGAGTGTGCGTTTGAATGTGAATGTGGCCTCCCTTATTCAGATACTATGGTGCGTGATGCAATTGCACAGAACGTTTCTGATGTTCGCATACGGGAACAGATTTTGAAACTAGTAAATTCCTCCCTTCAACAGGTGATAGACATATTGGATAGGCCAGACACACTTGACTCTGCTCAGGACTCATTTGAAACTTCGCCAGCAGTGTGTCACATTAACCGGCCCGCCGGGCCCGCTGCACGGGACGCTACGCGGCCCTCGCGCCCGTCACAGCAGCGGCCGCCTACCTTGCAAACACGTGCGCCGCGTAAGCAAGCAACTGTAGTGAAATCTTGCCCGCGGTGTGCAGCTAGACATTCGCGTCAAAATTGCCCGTCACGCCAAGCTATTTGCTTTTACTGTCAAAAGAAAGGACATGTTCAAAGTGTTTGCCAGAAAAAGCTTAGATCAGACAATCACAATAATTCCAGGCCCTTTGCTTCGCGCCGGAATCGAACCCAGGACAATCAGGCTTGTGGACCTTCGCCCATGGACATTCATGTAGTTCATTCCCACCCGTCCAGTGACACTTTAGCTAACGGTGACTGTGTTCGTCCCACAAACAGTGTGCGTCGACGTCGCCGAAAATCCCGTGAAGTCGCAAGTGCTTCTGTACCTGTATCAGTTCAAATTGCACGTGACAGTCGCTCTTGTCGTCAGCAGGACAATAAACTTTTTGTGGACTTAGACTTTGAAGGCAAAGTGATACCCTTCCAGCTCTATACCGGAGCTGCAGTTTCATTGCTCAATCACGACACGTACAAACAACTGGGCAAACCGCCATTGCGTGCCGCAAATGTTAAGTTACATAGTTACTCTGGACAGCATATACCTGTGTTAGGACAGTGCAGCCTTCTTGCCACATACAAGGGACAGACAAAACTTGTATCATTTTACGTTCTTCGTTCTACTTCTGCAGTGAACTTGTTTGGTTTAGATTTATTTCAATTGTTTAATATGTCTATAGTAAATCAGGTCCTATTAGTGAATCAGACTGTGCCTTCCGCCAGTGTTTCTAGTCTTTGTGAAGAATTTGCAGACATTTTTGCACCGGGCCTTGGTTGCGCTAAGAACTATGAAGCGCATTTGGAACTGCAAGAACACGCGCAACCGAAATTTTTCAGAGCGCGCAATGTTCCCCACGCATTGCGTGATGAGGTCGCCAGAACATTAGCCGATTTAGAATCTCAAGGTGTAATTGAACGTGTGCAGGCTTCTCTCTGGGCCTCACCCTTAGTAATTTTGCCAAAACCTTCCGGTAAACTGAGACTTTGTGTGGACTTCAAGGCAACAGTGAATCCACAGCTTGTGACTGCCACTTTTCCTTTGCCCCGCCCGGAAGATCTTTTTGACAAACTGTGCCCGGGAAAATATTTTTCCAAATTGGACCTAGCAGATGCGTACTTGCAAATACCTGTGGACGAAGAATCCCAGCGCGTCTTAGTGGTAAACACGCATCTTGGCTTGTATCGCTTCAAAAGACTGCCAGTCGGGTGTGCATCCGCCCCTGCTTTGTTTCAGCAATATTTACAAACTGTTTGTGCGTCGGTCCCTACTGCTGCGAACTATCTGGACGATATTGTGATCTCAGGAAAGACAGAAGCCGAACATTTGCAAAATCTCCGAACATTATTTCAGGTCTTGCATCAGAATGGTCTTCGCTTGAGGAAGGACAAATGTGTGTTTTTTGCTCGGGACTTACCCTACCTGGGGCATGTCATAAATGCCCAAGGTATACATTAGAGATGGGGGATCCGCTCATGAATTGTTTTATAGAGTAGAATCTTTCAAAGGAGTGAACAATCAGTGATTCAGAAAAAAAGAACGGTAGCTCCAAACGTTTCACACAGCAGAGAGAGAGAGAGAGAGAGAGAGAGAGAGAGACGGAGCATATCAGGGGGGCCTCTGCTGGTCAGAGCACACTGCACGCCACACAACACAGCCGGCGCCGGCCTCTGCCCTGCTTCTGCCCTGGCTGCCTGCATTGTGCAGTGCCCCATTGGATTTTGTTTCACATATGCCGTGCCGTCTCTGTGCTTCCCTTGCCGCGTGCAGTGTCTGGCCGCTGGCACACCTTAACTTAGCATCGCACTCCGTCGGCGATCGTTTCAGTCGCACGTCCTGCCCTCTGGGCGGTTGATGTGAGCAACAGGACAGAGAGCCTCCTAGCGGAGAACATAAGAACTACTTGCAACAACCTGCTCGCAAGGGAATGGACGATTTGGCTCAGAGCGGGTGAGTGGTGGCCGCTCACCGCTTCCCCCACCCTCGGAACTCGCCCGCTCAACGCTCACCCCACCGTCCTCGACTCTAGCCAGAGCGTTGAGCAAAGCAACTCAGGTATCACTCTGGTCTCTGCGGTCTTAGCTCGCGCAGCAATACAGCTCGCGGCTCGACCAGCTTGACTAAGCGCCCCTGCATCGGAGTTCGTCTATTCTGGATATTGTTTTTCGTACTAATACCGATATGTATATTACATAATTATGTTATGTATACATCATTTGTTTTTATTTTATTTTTATTTGTTTAAACTGATCAGATGAGGTTCCTGACGACTCCTCTTACTATAGGATTTTTTATTATGGACACTCGAATTTACACTTTAATTACGAGCGAACCAATAAACGTATCGCAAAATGTGATACACCAATATTTTCCTTGTTTTATTCTGCATAAGGCTATATGCAGCACTTTGGTCTTACAGTCAAATTTATATTTTTTTTCTAATTGTAGTACGGATTTTGCGATTTTGGGCGTCTTCGGAAGGAAATGTTCACTTTAAAAATATATGGCTTGGGATGTATTTGTACGAGGTTAATGAAATTTTAATACGTTATAGCCAAATACATTGTTAATGTAAATCTCAAGTTACAACATTTTCCGATCACCCAAAAAACCACGATAGTGCAAAATAAATCGATAATCAAAAACTTTGTCATATCGTGGAAATTTCAATAAACAATACAAAATTCTTACTCATTATCTGTGTTACTTCAAAATAGGATCAAATAAGATCAAAATACAGGTATAGTACTGGAATAAACCAAGTTTAAAGGGCAATGTGCTCAAAAAAAATGGTTCAAATGGCTCTGAGCACTATGGGACTTAACATCTATGGTCATCAGTCCCCTAGAACTTAGAACTACTTAAACCTAACTAACCTAAGGACAGCACACAACACCCAGCCATCACAAGGCAGAGAAAATACCTGACCCCGCCGGGAATGGGCAATGTGCCTTCCATTTATTTTCTATTGTGAATGAGTGGTGAGTCATGAAAAAGACCTAGTTCATTTCAGGGAGTGAACAGTTCGGATCCGATCTATGAAAAGAACAGTTTTGCCCATCTCTAGTATACATCCGAGTCCAGAGCACCTCCGTGCCATACAGGAGTTGCCTTCGCCACGGGATGTTAAACAACTACAGAGTGTGCTGGGTAAAATTAATTATTATGCAAAGTTTGTGCGCAATGCTTCTTCCATTTCAGCTCCGCTTCATCGCTTACGCCGTAAAGGTGTTCCGTTCGTCTGGACGACGGAATGCGAACGCGCCTTTCGCCAGTTGAAATCGGCGTTACTTTCAAATACGTGCCTTACGCCATTCGATCCCCAGAAACCCCTTTTGTTGATGGTAGATGCATCGGATTTCGGGATCGGTGCTGTGCTTGCGCACAAAGATGGTTCGCATGATCGCCCTATTGCCTTTGCGTCCAAATTGCTCTCATCTGCGCAAAGAAATTATTCCCAGATAGAGAAAGAAGCTTTAGCGCTCGTGTTTGGTGTTACAAAGTTTCATGATTTCTTGTATGGTCGTCACTTTACAATCATCACGGACCACAAACCTTTGACATCGCTTTTTCATCCGAACAAGCCTGTACCTCCACGTACAGCGCAGAAATTCATTCGCTGGTCTCTTTTTCTCTCGCAGTACCGCTACGATGTCTTGTATCGGTCCACTGCTAAGCACGGAAACGCTGATGCGTTGTCCCGTTTGCCTGTTGCTGAGGATAAAGCATTCGATTCTTCCGAACTTGCTTGCATGTTCATTGATTCGGAAACCGATGACGTGGTCGAATCGTTTCCGATTGATTTTCGTCATGTAGCTACAGCCACAGCTGCTGACCCTGTCCTTGCTACTGTTTTGCGTTTTGTTGCTACGCAATGGCCCTTGTCAAAGTCACGGATCGAGGATCCTTTGGTTCGCCGTTTTTTTGCTCACAAGGAGAGACTTTTTGTACGACGTGGTGTTTTGTTGTTGCGTTCCGATAATGATCAATCCAGAGTCGTGGTCCCACGTTCGTTACAGTCCTCTGTCTTAAAGCTTCTTCACCAAGGACATTGGGGTATAGTGCGTACGAAACAACTTGCTCGTCAGCACTGTACTTGGTTCGGAATCGATGCTGCGATTACGAATATGTGCTCCTCTTGCGTGGCGTGTGCCGAACAGCAATCCGCACTGCCGCGGCAATTCTTTGCATGGCCGAAAGCCACTTCCCCTTGGCAACGCTTGCACATCGATTTTGCTGGTCCATTCTGGAATGCTCGATGGTTGGTTGTGGTCGATGCTTTCAGTAATTTTCCTTTTGTTGTCCGGATGTCTTCCACGACGTCTTCTGCCACAATCCAAGCCTTGTCTGCTATCTTTTGCATTGAAGGTCTTCCGCAGACTATTGTTTCCGACAATGGCCCACAATTCATGTCCGCAGAATTTCAGTCCTTCTGCGAGGCCAATGGTATTCAACATCTGACATCCGCGCCGTTTTCGCCTCAGTCAAACGGTGCCGCTGAACGATTGGTCCGGACTTTCAAGTCACAGATGTTGAAATTGAAAGAGTCGCATTCTCGGGAGGACGCTTTGTTGCTCTTTTTGTCTTCGTATCGCTCTCAGCCCCGCGATGGTCGCTCGCCGGCTGAATTGCTCCATGGTCGTTCTCATCGCACCTTGATGTCTTTGCTGCATCCGCCACATCAGGTTCCTGTGCAGCGGCAGACTCCTGCTTTTGCTCCTGGCGACGTTGTCTATTATCGCACCTATCGCGGTTCACGGCGTTGGCTCGCAGGGCGCATTCTTCGCTGCCTCGGCCGCGCGATGTATTTGGTTTTGGGGGCCTCTGGTGAGGTGCGTCGGCATCTCAATCAGCTGCGCCTCTGTCGTCGCCTGGGTTCTGCCGCTCCCCGTCTGCTTTCAGCGACGGAGCCGTCCGGTCAGCGCCTTGGGGACCCATCTACTGGCTCGTCTCATCCCCAGGTGTTACCGACGCTGCCTTCCCTTTTGCCTCATGGCGTCGCGCCGCCGCCGCAGCCGCCGCCGGCGCCGCCCGCAGTGGACGCTTCGCTGCAACCGCCCGGCGCCTCCCAGGGTCACGCGCCGCCGCTCGCTTCCCGTGACCAGCCGTCCTCCGCCATGGACCTCTTGCCCGCTCCGGACCAGATGTCGTCATCGCGCGTCGGATTTCCCGACGCAATGGAGGTCGACCCTTCGGCCCCTCCTGTCTCATTACGTGCGCATACACCGCATGTTGACGTGCACCCTGGACTAGGTTTTCAGGCGTTTCCTAGCTCCCCTCGGACCGAATGGCCGGGTATGGGTGGCACAGCCTCGCCTGTTGTTAGGCTCCCCGCCTCATCGCATACGTC